>NW_022589749.1:8931147-8992915 GCF_004348235.1 Phoca vitulina
GTGTGTGTGTGTGTGTGTGTGTGTGTGTGTGTGTGTGTGTGTGTGTCTCACTTCCTGCCGTGGTTCCTGTGTGGCCCCATAATATCCCCGTAAGGAAGCCGATCCCTTAACTGAAAAGGGCTCTCCCATGTCCCCTATCAGGGTACTTGTTCATACCTACTCCAGTCTCTGCTCCTACACTCCAGAAAACTTGCCAATAGTTGAAATTCAAGTGGCAGCCCAGTTTGGCCACTCGAGATAACTGATTAAGAAGCACGATGCATCAACAAGCGCCCTCTCCAGAGGCCCCTGTGGCTCCGTCTCCCCTCCTTCCTCAGTTTCCCTCTCTGAGAATGACCCAGCAAGCTAGCTGGGTAGAAGTGTCTGGCTGGTGAGCAGAAGGTCAACTTGCTAATAAGGCTGAGGTCAGAGGTCGGGCCTCAAATAAGCTCAGTTCCCTTGGCTTGGTTCTAAGGTCACAGACAGGCCCCCCAAATCCTGCCACCTGGTCATAAAAGAAGTGTAGACGGATCAAAACAAATCCATCACCGTGGGTGGAAACAGCCAGTCGGGTGAATGATGACGGATGGTGGTTCAGTAGCATCTTTGATTTGAGAGACGCGGCATCAGAAATGACCTCCCGGCACCTAATCAGTTCCAGAAAAGGACTTTGTTCTCTGGGAGGCAAGGTGGGAGATCAAAGCATTTCTTGCTAATCATCATTTAACATTAATTACTTGTTAAGTAACCTGACCCAGACCCAATACCGCTCCCTACCTCGCATCCTGACAGCCTCAACGAGCACCCTTGATCTTTCAACCCAACCTGCAGCAAACTGGGAGCAAGCCGACTGCAAACCTGGGAACAGAGAGACCCCCGGTGGCCCAGGCAGTCAGTCCTTCACTTACTTCTCCTTTTCCTGTTAACTTTTTAACCCCACCAGCCAGGAAATGCAGACATAGAGTGGCGCACCCTCCCTCCCCCTCCCCTCTGCCACATTTCACTGAGTTCCTCAGATCTGGGGACTAATACCTCCCGATTCACAAGCTGTGTGACCCAAGGCGTCCCTCTCTGAGTCCCCAGTCTCAGCTGCACCCACGGAGGTAACACTCTCCACACCTCCCAGCCTCACTGTGAGGATCAAATACGATATAAAAAAGACATCTAAAGATGGGGGCATACATCTGGCGATAATTTATTTCCAGGGCTGCGTGGGTGGCCAGGGTATTCATTATTATATTATTGACATCTTTTCGTGGCTCTGAAATAATGTAGGATAAATGCTGTGCGTTGAATGGTGTTCCCCAGAGACCCCCCCACCCCCCAACCCACTGGACTACTACCAAATTCTTATGTGGAAGCCCTAACCCCCAAGACCTCAGAATGTGAGCACCTGGAGATAGTCTTTCAAGAAGTAACGAAGTTAAACTTAGGGTGGGTCCTGATTCAGCATGACCGGTGTCTTCTAAGAGATTAGGGCACAAACACACAAGAGGTCAGACCATGTGATGATACAGAGAGACAAACGGCTATCGACAAGCCCAGGAGACATATATCCTGCCAACGGACATCTTGTTCTCAGCCTTCCGGCCTCCAGAACTGTGAGAAAATGAACTTCTGTCCTTTGAGCCACGCACACAGTGTGTGGTACTTTGTTACGGCAGCTCTTGCAAACTCCTACGAGAAACTTCAAATGAGTTCGAGAAAACATAAAGTAAATGAAAAGGAAAAAGACGGGGCTAGTATGGCTCTAATCAAAAAGACGGATAATATGCGTTGGCAAAGCTGTGGGTAAATTGAAAGTCGCGCACGTTGCTGGCGGGAACGAAAAAGGCTGTAGCCGCCCTGGAAAACGGTCTGGCGGTTCTTCAAAAAGTTACACACAGTGTTACCGTGGGACCAGTCAATCCCACTCCTCGGCGCCTGCCCAGGAGACATGAAAACATGTGTCCATGTAAAAACGTGTGCACGCGTGTTCACAACACCTTTATTCACGACAGCCAAGAGGTAGGAAACAGCCCAAATGTCCCTCAACTGGCGAATGGCTAAACAAAGTGCAGTACAGACACACAGTGGAATATTATGCAGCCATGAAAAGGAATGAAGTCCTGACAGCTGCGACAATGTGGATGAAGCTTAAAAATACTATACCGAGTGAAAGAAGCCAGTCACAAAAGCTCAAGTATTGGATAATTCCATTTACATGAAATGTCCAGAGCAAGCAAATCCATAGAGAGAGAGAGAGAGAGAGAGATTAGTGGTTGCCAGGGGCTGGGGGAAGGGAAGATTTAGGGATTGGGGGTGGGGGGATTGACAGCTGATGGGATTTCTTTCAGAGGGTATGAAAATGTTCTAAAATTAGATTGTGGGATAGTTGCATAACTCTTTGAATATGCTGAATATACTAACAAGTGAGTTGTACACTTTAAGTGGGAGAATTGTACGGTAAGCACATTATATTTGTTTTATTATAAAGTGTTTAAAAAAAACCACACTGGTACCCCCAAAGTACTGTCAAATAGCAAATGTTCTCTCTTCACCCTTCACCAGCCTAAGGGCTCCAGTCTCTCCCCCACCTTCCAGATTTGACGATACCAACCACACGACCTTGTGCATAGACCAGCGCTCATACACCAATCCTCCACAAAAATCTGAGGTAAGGGCTACTCCCCCCAGGAAGGAGCCTGCTTCCCATTTCCAGCCCTTTGGAGGAAAGGGGCAGAGGCGTGATGTTTTTTGTTTTTTTAATGCCCATAAGCCTCTCGGGAGTAAACTGGAGGGTCTCGGGCACAGAGGACAGGACACATTAGTAGTCCTGAAGTGATTTCCCCCAGAGAAGCTCATTTGGACCCCTCCATTAATTCTGGGATTACACTGGGTAGTGGCAAGTTTGTTTTCTGAAAAGCCCATGTTCTGCAAACCCTAATCCCTCCCCCAGAGCAATTCCTCAGCTGGGAGGGAGGCAGGCAATGACGCAAAGCCACGGTTTCCTCTTTGGGTTCACAGCAGCCATGGGGCCTGGCTGGGCTGCTGCAAGGTGCTACCTCTGCAAGTAGTTTGTGGTCTCAGAAATGGCAGTTGCACTTACTGCCCGTGGAGGGGAAAGTGAACGTTACAACCCCACCTGCTTCCACGGATCGGGAAACTAAAGGCAGGAGCTATGAAAGTGAATCCTTCTTCATTTCTCCCATCACCTAAATTCCTCCTAAGCTTCAAAGAGAATTAGAATTTACCCACAAGTAACAGGGACCCTCTTCCCTAGCAGTTCCACATCTAGGAATATACCCTAAGAAGATAATCAAAAAGGGCGCCTGGGTGGCTCAGTTGGTTAAGCGACTGCCTTCGGCTCAGGTCATGATCCTGGAGTCCCGGGATCGAGTCCCGCATCTGGCTCCCTGCTCAGCAGGGAGTCTGCTTCTCCTTCTGACCCTCCCCCCTCTCATGCTCTCTATCTCATTCTCTCTCTCAAATAAATAAATAAAATCTTTAAAAAAAGAAGATAATCAAACAAAGGTGGATTCAATCAAAGAACATCACTGCCCAACAGAAAATATAAAGTCAGCCACGCATGTACTTTTACATTTTTTTTGTAGCCACATTTAAAGAGGCAAAAAGAAAAAGGTGAAGTTAATACTAATAATCCATCTGTCTAACCAGGAGATCCAAAATATTATCATTTCCACTAGAGTTGCCAGATGTGGCAAATAAAAATACAGGACACCCAGTTAAATTTAGATGAACGATGAATAATCTTTTCCAGCATAAGTATATCCCATGTGATACGTGGGTTATACTTAAAGTTTTACTTGTTGTTTACCTGAAAATTCACATTTAAATGGACATCCTTTTTAAAATCTGGCAACCCTAATTTCAACATGCAATCAATATAAAAAATAAATTAATGAGTAATTTTACAGTGTTCCTCTTTGCACTTTATTTTAAAAAAATAAAAAATAAATAAATGTCTCTTATAATAGCAAAAAAAAAAAAAATCAGAAAAAAATACCCATCAATGAAGAGGCTGCTTAAGTCACAACTAATGTTTAAAGAGCACTAACTACTGGTCAGTCCTTGTCCTAAGAACTTTGCATGCATTGCTCTATTTTTTTTTTTTTTCTTTTTAGTTAACCAGAAACAAATTCAACAATGCATTATCTCATCTAGTCGTCCCAACAACCAATCGAAGTAAATGCTGGTATAGCCCCTTTATACAGACGAGGAAAGCAAGGTTCAGAGAGTTTCTAGAACTTGCTCAAGAAAGTGGTGAGGCTGAGTGTGGACAGACAGGTTGATACATACATGTCCCACCCTAGCACGGACTTTGGAAGAAGACTCACCAAAACATTACTGGTTTTCTCTGGACTTTGAGGTGGACACTGGTTAACAGTTTGGTCTCTGCTGATCATCCCACCCTCGGCTCTGCCGAGTGCCCTCACAAGTGTCTTGACCTTTGTAAGCCTCAGTTTCCTCATCTGTAAAATGAGAGTCCCGAGTATCTGCCCCACAGGGTTGTTGGAGTCTAAAGAAGATAAGGGATGTGGACAAC
Organism: Phoca vitulina; assembly: GCF_004348235.1. Lineage (NCBI taxonomy): Eukaryota > Metazoa > Chordata > Mammalia > Carnivora > Phocidae > Phoca > Phoca vitulina. Next base: position 8,935,673 of record NW_022589749.1, read on the forward strand.
GAGGCAAAGCAACATGCTCCTGGTAAGTCCTCAGCGGACGTTACTATCATTCTCCCTAGGGTCTTTGTCCTTTCCTATTTCCTATTTGATTAGACTTTTCCAAGGTGAGCATCAATCAGGTAAAAAAAAAAAAGAGAGAGAAAAGTTACTTTTTTTTTTTAAAAGATTTTATTTATTTGACAGAGAGAGACACAGTGAGAGAGGAAACACAAGCATGGGGAGTGGGAGAGGGAGAAGCAGGCTTCCCACGGAGCAGGGAGCCCGACGCGGGACTCGATCCCAGGACCCTGGGATCATGACCTGAGCCGAAGGCAGACGCTTAACGACTGAGCCACCCAGATGCCCCGAAAAGTTACTTTCAAAAGAGAGAAAACCAGGGCACCTGGGTGGCTCAGTCGTTGGGTGTCTGCCTTCAGCTCAGGTCGTGGTCCAGGGTCCTGGGATCGAGCCCCACATCGGGCTCCCTGCTTGGCGGGGAGTCTGCTTCTCCCTCTCCCTCTGCCCCTCTCCCCTGCTCATGCTCTCTATCACATGCTCTCTAATAAATAAATAAAATCTTTAAAAAAAGAGAAAAAGAGAGAGAGAAAACAGCCCTTGAAGCATCTGGAGGAAAAAGAGAAGGAAAGAAGAAAAGAAAGGAGAGAAGGAAGAAGGGAATGAAGTCACCTAAGGATAGGGAAAGGTGAGGCATCACTCCCCCCACAGTTTTCTGAGTGACCACCAGGGGGCACTGCCTGCAGTTCCCACAGCTAGGGAAAATGATCCCTTTCAAAAAAACAAAAACTTGCAATAGACAAATCACCAAAATCATTCCTCTTAACTGGGGTGCCCTCTGCCAGGAGTCCCCACTGAAAAGCTGCCAACATTCATCTTACAGGAGATGTGAGAGGCAGTGGGAATGGTCTCCCAGCTGCAGGCAATCTGCGTCTTACCTTTGGAGTCTTCTTTGGCCAAGTGACTACAGGGACCCCAGTGATGGCCAGACTGGGGTCATCATCCGCATGCTCCTTCAGGACATTCTGTGGCCAAACAAAGGAGCCATATTAGCCCAGAGTAGAGGGGAGGCCCCTGAAGGGGGCTAAGACTGGATCTAACCCAATAAAAGTCAGCCCTCTACTAAGTCGACCACCACCCACACACTCAGTAGAAACCAAGTCACCAGGGTTCCTCAGAGGCCACAAGACATGCAATATCCCCCTTTCCAAAAAAATTTTTAAAAAGCAAATCACACACCTCCCTATGACTTCCATGAATGTATCGCTCACTGATCATATTTATGAATCCAAACATTTGTCTAGAGTGCTATGGACTCTCACGCACACAATCTCATTCAGTCCTTACCAAGTACCCCGGGAGTGGGCTGGCCAGTGCACTAAGATGCTCTAATGTACATAAACTCAACTACGTATGCAGAGGAACAAAACCAAAACCAGCCACGAGGTCTTGACACCTGTGAGACCTCTTTTCTTCCATCAGCCAGCAAGCTATGTGTATTCTAATCTTGGTGTGTAAAGACATGTCATTGTTTATTACAACATGGGCCATAAACACAAGTAGATTCTTAATCTGGTTTGACCAAGGATGGAGTCATCTGACCAAATGCTAGCAGAAAAGTGGGCTGTGATAGACGTACTCCCGGGCTGAGCAAGGGTCTCCCACATGGCGCACTGTGTTCACATCTCTCTGTGGGTGGTCTGAAGGCTTTTCAAGGGTAATTCTGACTCTACCAGATTTTGGCCTTATGTGGAGGCTCATTTTAGAACCTCAACCAGGTGTAAGATGCTACTCCTCTGAATTATCCCTGAATTAGAGGTGAGGCAATCAAGGCTCAGAAAGATTCAAGAGGACTTGGGTGCTGCCCCAGACCAGGAGGGCAGAGCCCCCAAACCCCACTCTTCAGCACCAGACTTCCCACCCCATGACCACTTCACACGTGGGTTTTTTTGGTTGCATCCACAGCATGCCATGAAAAAGCATTTAGGGACAGATCTGTCACTGGCCTATTCTGACCCTGACCGTTAATTTTTGGATTGTACAAAAACATTCCTGCAGGGACATTTAAAAACAGAGAAAGCTACACAGTAGAACTTAACAGGAAGAGCAAAAGAGCTCAAAACAGAAATATAGGTAAAGATTATTTTAACTCCCTTTCCCTAATCTATTCACCGGAAATAAATCCAACTCACTTCTAATTTGTTCTATTGTCTCAGTTTTCTCAACATCCTGTGATTGCCAGATTTTTCAAGATGTGCCTATTACACCAAATCCACCTGTGGAACTCTATTCTGCCCATGGGAGGTGGCAAACAGGACAGTGATCAAGGGTCAAACTCGGGGCTGTCTGGCTTCAATTCTCAGCCCATACAGCTCTGTCCAAGTCCAGCATCAATGTCACTGATTTATAAATGCTGTTTATAAATATCTTGGTTCACTGCTATATCCCTCGCACAATGACTAACCTACAGTAAGCCTCCAGTAAATAACTTTAAAAAAATAAATAAAGCCACAAATCCCCAAAGAGGGACTTTCTACAAAATCCCTGACTAGTACTCCTCAAATCTGTCAAGGTCAACAAAACCAAAAAAAAAAAAAAAAAGTCTGAGAAACTGTCACAGCCAAGAGGAGCCCAAGGAGACATGACAAATACATAAATAGTGCTATCCTGGGTGGGATCCTGAAATACATCTAAGACACTTGGAAAAAACTAAGGAAATGTGAATAAACTCTAGACTTTAGTTAGTAATAATGTATCAATGTTGGTTTAATTGTAACCAATGTATTCCACTAATACACCATGTTAATCCTAGGGGAAAGGGGGGCGTGTGTACGTGGAAACTGTAGTATCTGCTGAATTTTTCTGTCAATCTAACACCATTCTCAAACATAAAGTCCTATCATAAAAAGCAATTTTTTTTAAGTAGGCTCCACGCCCAGCGTGAAGCTCAACGTGGGGCTTGAACTCACAATCCCAAGATCAAGAACTGAGCTGAGATCAAGAGTCAGATGCTCAACCGACTGAGCCACCCAGGCGTCCCCTAAAATGCCAATCAGACAGCAGTAACAGCTACCATAAAGGAAAACGGGATTATTAGGCTGCCAATTTTTCTAACACATATGCAGCATATTTAACAAGAAATATAACAGAAGGAGACCAAGAATACAAGCATGATTCAGCTCTGGTGTGGACTTCACATGGGGCATGAAAGAGGCTATCGAAGGTTGGGGATAGTGGCAACGATCCGTGCCTGGGGGAGGAGTGTTTCATCACTCACATTGTTTAGAACTGCCAGTTCCCAATGACGATAAAAAGTAGACCAATTTTTTTTTTTTTTATCAGTTTTGGTTTTGAATTAAATGGACCCCAGACATTACACCCGTTAGTGGGTCATTCCCACTTGGTCCACCACCCCGGGTGGATAGGACTGGATAGGTGAGAGGTGAAATGGAACCATCAGGAGGCAGGCACCACATATTTTGTTGAATGAATGTACAAGAGTAGGATGTATTGAGTATTTGCTCTGGGCTGGGCATCGTAATAAATACGCCATATCCACTCTCTCATCCAACACTCTTGACCACACTGTGAGAAGGACCACCATCATTTCCAGATGAGAATACCCGAGCTTAGGGGGTAAGGGAACTGTCCAAGACCACTCAGCCAGGAAGGGGTAGAGACCCCTCCACTCCACAACCTGTGCTCTAACCACGGTAATACTCAACCTATCCTTCAAGAAGACAGGGGGCCACGTTCCTAGTAGCATGACTCACAGCAGCCAAAGGACACTTGGAAACAACCCAAGGGTCCATCAGTGGGTGGATGGATAAATAATACGTGGTCTAGCCACACAATAGAATATTATTCAGCCCAAAAAAGGAAGGAAATCGTGACACTGCTGTAATATGGATGAAACATGAGGTGCCTAAAGTAGTCAGATTCATACAAGCATAAAACAGAGTGCTGGCTGCCAGGGCTCAGGGAGGGAGAAGCAGGGAGGTGTTTAATGCATGGTGCTGGTGGCCGCACAGAGTGTGAACACACCTCATGCCACTGAACGGGACACTTAAAAAAAAAGGTTAAAATGATAAATTTTATGTGACATGATTTACCACAATTTTTAATTTTTTTTTTTTTTTTAGTGTTTTATTTTTATTTAAGTAGTCTCTACACCCAACATGGGGCTCAAACTCATGACCCTGAGATCAAGAGTCGTGTGCTCTTCCGACTGAGCCGGCCAGGTGCCCTGCCCCTACCACGATTTTTTAAAAAGGGAGGAGAGAGTGGGGCAAAGCAGTCCCTCCCTAAGGACTGGAATCAGAGGTTCTAGAAAGTACACACAGGAGACCTCACTAGTTAAGCTATTACTGTTATGCCTGTGACAACACTGGTTCTAGAGTCAGAAGACCTGGGTTCAAGTTCTACAACTTGCAGACAGTATGACCTTGAGGAAGCCACAGCTTTGAACAGTGATATCTACCCTTGACTTTCCATGAAGTGAGATGTGATTTTACTACCATTCTTAGGAGCATTTGTTGAATGCTCGCTCTGGACTAATCCTCTCTGAGGAATAGGGCTGATTCTCCTCCTTTCTCCCCAGAAGCAGAAACTAAAGTTCAGAGGGGCTAAGTGACTTGCCCAAGGTCACACAGCAGGGAGGTGACCGAACCTGACACTGACCAGGTCCATCTGACTACAAGCCCAGGGAGTAACACTGGGTGATAAAGCCTCAGGAAACCATTCCAGCAACCTCTGGAGCTGACCTATACCCCATTATTAAAAAAATACAACACCTAGGAGACAATCTGGGCTCACATTCACCATCTGATTAACAAATACAGAAGTGAGTCATGCTCACCTCTTCCTTGCAAGACAGAGAACTTATTCAGCCACTAACTTCTCTACAAAGCATTTTTCAAACTTTGCCCCAATCACGGAAGGAAGACACACATGTGCCCAACGTGGGCCTGCACAAGCACAAAATTTTGTTGATGTTTCATGGTTCTTAACAATCCATATGAATTTCACACCCTCTTCTACAATACAGCAGGGTTTTCTGTTGTTGTTGTTTTTTTTTTTTTATTTTTTTAAAGACTTTATTTATTTATTTGAGACAGAATGAGAGAGAGAGACAGAGCACATGAGAGGGGGGAGGGTCAGAGGGAGAAGCAGACTCCCTGCCGAGCAGGGAGCCCGATGCGGGACTCGATCCAGGGACTCCAGGATCATGACCTGAGCCGAAGGCAGTCGCCCAACCAACTGAGCCACCCAGGCGCCCTGTTGTTGTTTTTTTTAAATAATGTTTCCCTACCCCCAAAAACAGCATTAAAAAATATATATATATATATATATTTCTTTTTTTTCGAGGAAGATGCTCTGTGTTTAGGCAAAACCTTTCAATTCACATATATCTGTATCTAGATATCTTATATAAATATAGACAGATCTATCTTACCATATGATGGGAGCAGGGGAGCCCATCACTTCCACGGGACTTCCTGCCCTCTTACCCAATCTCAAACTCCAGGTTGGGGTGACAAACTCAAATGCTTCTAGGAACCGAGCAGATAAAATGCAAGATATCGACAGACTAGAGCCCTAGAGAGTGGTGTGCCCTAAGGCACACTGGACGCCACGGGCCGGTTTAGAGAGGGCAAATGTTACTCAGTTCCAAACCACTAACCTCTTGTGGAAATAAAAGCCCCACCTGATCTCTGATTTTTTCAGAAGAAATCAAAGATCCAGAGTTTTATTTGAAATTGCTTAAATGCTGGCAACTGATTGAAAAATTAAAAAAAACAAAACCCCAAAAACGAAAATGAAAAAACGACTGTGAGCCAACCAGTACAGAGGCCAGTCTGGGCCACGGGCCACCAGTATATAAACACTACTCTGCGTAAGATTGAAAATAACGTCCACTCGCCTTGGTTTTCCTGGAGTTTCTGAACTGTCTCAAAATTTCCTGTCATTTCAATATCAAAGCTGGAGTCCGTAACTCACAAGCAAGGTGAGGTCTCTGTGGAGGAATGTCTGGTTACAAAAAGCTATTACTGAAGGTGTAGTATTATCAATAATAAACACATTAGTAATGATAAATAATAATTAAAAATTAATAGAGGGGGCGCCTGGGTGGCTCCGTCGGATAAGAGTCCAACTCTTGATCTCAGTTCAGGTCATGATCTCAGGGTCATGAGTTCAAGCCTCGCTCCAAGCTGGGCGTGGAGCCTACTTAAAAAAAAAGTCATTTAAAAATAACTAAATAAAAATGAAAATCAAGAGAGACCTCCCCAAGGACCCTGGAGTGTGCATCTCCCACACACACTCCCGGCGGAAAACAGTTCCCCTCCACGGCCCTCGGTGGCCACCAGGAGGTGCTCGGGGTTCTGACCCTCAGGGAAGTATTTTCATTTGTGACAGGTTACAGGAAGAGATTATTCTAATTGGGGATTGTCTCTGAGAAATAAACTGTGCTGAAGAGAACCACGTCACTGGCATCCCTAGGCTCTGCCAGAATTTATACCCTTCCTGCGGGGGCTCTTGGAAGCAGAGACTAGGAAGCCTGGGTGTCAGGACCAGCCCCTCAGCCCATCATAGGTTACACCCTATGAACCTTCTGAGTAGGAGAGCCCAGGGCAAGCTTTCTAAAACGGAAAGATTGGGGCCACCAGGCCCTTTCTGCTGGGACCTGCCCTGCTTCTGACCCGACAAGATCACCACAGACAACGAATGTGCTGGGCCTCTGTTTCCTGTTATGCCAACTCTCTTAGTGGGCTTAACCAGCTAACAATGGATTCAGGCCCCACTGCTCCGTAGGGTGGGGTGTTAATTGATGATGATAAAGCAGAGGCAGGCATCAAGAATCCCTAACCATCAACCAAACCAAAGGTAAAGGAGGGTAACAAGGGTCGGAACAGCTCAGACCACTGCTCTGGGAACCCAGCAGACTGAGGGGTCCTCCCCTTGCCACAGGCAACTGGGGGTCAATGCCCCTTGGGCCTCCCAAGATCCCTGCCTCCGCCCCAGCCCAACCATCTTGTGCCCGCCTGTAAAAACCCACCTGCACTGGGTTGAACCGTATCTCTCAAGTAGGTATGTTCAAATCCTAATCCCTGGTACCTATGAATGTGACCTTACTTGGGAAAAGGTTCTTTGCGGATGTAATTCGTTAAGGATATCCAGATGAAATTATCCTGGATTTAGGGTGCACCCCAAATCCAGTGACTGGTGTCTTTTTTTTTTTTTTTTTAAGATTGATTTATTTATTGGACAGAGAGAGCACACGCGCGCTTGCACGGAGCTGGGGGGGAGGAGGGGGAACACCGGGGAGGAGGGAGAGGGAGAGTCCCAAGCAGATTCCGAACTCAGCTCGGAACCCAAGGCGGGACTCAGTCTCACAACGCTGAGATCATGACCTGAGCCGAAACCAAGAGTCAGATGCTTAACTGACTGCACCACTCAGATGCCCCATGACTGGTGTCTTTCTAAGAGAAAGAAGAGGGGGATTTGAACAGAGACACCAGGAAGAAGGCCCTGAGAGGGCAGAGGCAGAGAGTGTAGTGATGCAGCCACAAGCCAAGAAACACCAGGAATCACTAGAAGCTGGAAGGATAAGGAAGAACCCCCCCTGGAGCCTTCCCAGGGGGCACACCGGACTGGGAGAGAGTAAGTTTCTGTTGTTTCAGGCCACGGAGTTTGTAGTCATTTGTCATGGTCTGTGGCAACCAACAGCCTACACGAGCCACAGCGCGCCGTGGTTAGAAGCCTATTAGCTACACGATTTGGGCAAGTCACCACGCCTCTCTAAGTCTCAGTTTCTCCATCTAGGAAATGGGATGATAAGAGTCCCCCACCACGCCAGCTTGTGGCGAGAATCATAATGCATGGAAAGCACTTGGTCTGTGGTAAATGCTCAACGACTGTTGGCCAATCTCTTAATTGGCTTCTGTCATATTTCCTGCTGGAATACCTTGTCCCTGTCCTCTGTTTGCAGAACTCAACCACTTCAGAAGTTCTAAGCACAGGGAAATTGAAAAGTTTATTTAGTTGGAAGGGCGGTCTAAACGCTGACTTAGCTACATAACGAGAAGGGATAATAAGGTGATTCAGGAGCCCACAACTTAATTTTAGGCCAAAAAAAAGTCCCAAGGGACACGGATCGACGTACCCATTTTTCAGGTCCAGGGTTTGCCCAGATGTCTGGAACTCGGGTATCTGGCCCTTTGCTGTTCTCCTTCGATCCCTGAGGTGGTAGAGGCAGAGAACTGGGAGCACCCGTGGCTTGTTTTATTATCACGCCGGGAGCTCGTTCGGTGAGAGGCCTGTCTCATCCATCCTTCTTATCAACCCTCTATCCCCTCACTGCCCAACCAAAATACCAGACACAGAGCTCAGGATGACACCCAGCCCCCAGCAAGAGAGCCTGAGCAACTACTGAAGGCTGGCCCCCAAGCCCAGCTGAATCTGATTATGCCATTCTCTGGGCTCTGGGTCATCTTTCAGGTGGGAGCAAGCCAGGCTTCCTGCTTCTTGGCTCCTCTGAAGCAGGTGGGGAGGGGAGAGGGGAGGAGTGAATTAGAGTCATCAGTGCCAGAGGCCTGGGCCCTACGCCTGACTATTTTGCAAAACCAGCAAGGCGCCAGTGCTTAAACAAGCCGGTGTGTTCTGGGGTCGGGACTGATGATCCCGAGAGAGTAAAGCTGTACACACACCTTCCACGGTGTTGGGTTTCACAGACTTTCACACTTGACCTTAAATGGGCCTGTGTTCATTCCTCGGTGTCTGAAATAATAATAATAATAATAATAAAAAATCAGCTCTAGGTTACGAGCACTTCAAGGCCCCATGCTAAGTAAGGCTTGATGCATGTTGCCTCACTGAATTTGATGAGGCACGTGTTCTTTCTCCATTGTATCACTTTCCCCAAGAGCATTCGGCTGCTTAATGGATGGCTCCTGGGAGTCAGCCTGACTCCAGAAACTTTGGTCTTAAAAGATAATACCTGTTTGGATAATGTACTCCTCATTTAGGATTATTTTCTTTGCTCTTATATTTGGGTTTTCATGAAAGAACAATACAACTGATTTCTTTCTTTAGTGTCAAATATAGGGGCGCCCGGGTGGCTCAGTCGTTTAAGCATCTGCCTTCAGCTCAGGTCATGATCCCAGGATCCCAGGATGGAGCCCCGAGTCGGGCTCCCTGCTCCGCGGGAAGCCTGCTTCTCCCTCTCCCACTCCCGCTGCTTGTGTTCCCTCTCTAGCTGTCTCTCTCTGTGTCAAATAAATAAATAAATAAACTCTTAAAAAAAATTTTAATGTCAAATATATATATAAAACACCTGAAAACAATGGCCCCTCGCTGCCTCTTCCAGCCCCCAATTCCAGAGAGTCCCACAGTTCTGCGCAATAAGAAAGGTGGCTGTCTGGGGCACCTGGGTGGCTCAGTTGTTAAGCGGCTGCCTTCAGCTCAGGTCATGATCCCAGGGTCCTGGGATCGAGCCCCGCATTGGGCTCCCTGCTCGGCGGGAGGCCTGCTTCTCCCTCTCCCACTCCCCCTGCTTGTGTTCCCTCTCTCGTGTCTCTCTCTGTCAAATAAATAAATAAAATCTTTAAAAAAAAAAAGAAAAGAAAAAAAAGAAAGGTGGCTATCTGCTGTGAGCCGGCATGCTCATCCCAAGCTGACACTCTGGCAACCAGGAGGGCATGGCCTCGTGGGAAAGAGAGCCTGGCATTATTTTAATTAACAATGACCACTGCAGAATCACCTTGCAGGGTATCCGACAAAGACTCTCCTACCGACAACCTCAGTGGTCACGACCCACTTAGACCCAAACCCTTCACAACCCTGCCAGGCATTTTCAAGTCGTCTACAGTCGATATGAGGAGTAGGCCTGCCCCCAGGAGCCACCCGCCTCCTTTCTTCCCATCAGGAGCCACAACTCTCTCCCTGAGTTCTAATAGAAAGCACAGATTCTTCTAGAAGGAACAGCATGCAGGGCTACTCCCATCTTACTGTTGCCAATCCAAGAAGGAAAAAAGATGATGATGCATTGGGTTGAATAGTGTGCCCCTCAAAATTCATGGGTGAAACCTCAGAATGTGACCTTATTGGGAAATGAGGTCTTTGCAGATGTAACCATGTTAGGACCCGGTCATAGTGGATTAGGGTGGGCCCTAATCCAATGACGGCTGTCCTTATGAGAAGATGACATACACAAAAGGTGAACAACCGTGTGAACGTGCAGGCAGAGATTGAAGTGATGGAGCTACGAGCCAAGGAATGCCAAAGACTGCTGGCAACTGCAAGAAGCTGGAAAAGACAAGGAAGGATCCTTCCTCCCCTAGAGCCTTCAGAGCAAGCATGGCCTTGATTTCAGACCTCCGGCCTCCAGAACAGTGAGAAAATAAGTTTCTGTTGTTTTAAGCCAGTCTGTGGCTCTTCGTTATGGCAGCCCTAAGAAACTTACACAGATGATGATCATTAACCTGGAGGAGGGCTGGGGGGGAGCTGAGAGGTGGGGACAGAGCTTGGGAAGGGTGGGAAGCCGGGCAAAGCCAGCCTGGCTCTCCTTTGACTGTTTACCTAAGAATATCTAATTTTTCTCCAAGGGTTTACTAGGAGTGCTAGGTGTTCATTACCTCACTGTCCCTCAAAATAATCCAATGACGCAGATCCCTGTTATTATCCCCATTTTACCAGGAAGACACTCAGGTTTCAATGGGTTAAGCACTTCAGAACGGCCAAGGGACTATAGAATCTGGTCCCCAGAAAGATAAAGCACAGCTAGTCCAATACCCCTGTTTCACCTGCAGGTAAACAGAAAGGTACAGTGACTTGACCACACAGCAAGCAGCAAAGAATGGAAACCAGAAACTGAATTCAAGGGTCTCATGTCCTGATTTCTTATCCTTTCCATAGGTACAGGATCCTGCACTGTCAGCACAAGAAGTGTCTTGAAAGAAGGAAGTCACTTAAGGTATCTCAGTCCCAAATCCCAAGAGTTTCACAAAGACAGGGAAAGGAAATGGCGTTCTTTCTTTTCTTTTTTTTTAAGATTTTATTTTATTTTTTTTTAAAGATTTTATTTATTTATTTGACAGAGAGACACAGCGAGAGAGGGAACACAAGCAGGGGGAGTGGGAGAGGGAGAAGCAGGCTTCCCGCGGAGCAGGGAGCCCGATGCGGGGCTCGATCCCAGGACCCTGGGGTCATGACCTGAGCCGAAGGCAGACGCTTAATGACTGAGCCACCCAGGCGCCCTAAGATTTTATTTCTTTAGAGAGGGAGTGCAACTGAGCAGGGGCAGGGGCAGAGGGAGAGGGAGAGAGAGAATCCCAAGCAGACTCCGTCCTGAGCCTGGAGCCAGATGTGGGGCTCAACCTCACGACCCTGAGATCACGACCTGAGCCAAAATCAAAAGTTGGATGCTTAACCAACTGAGCCACCCAGGCACCCCAGAAATGACTTTCTTAGTTGGATTTTTACAAGATGCTGGAATCTCACTTCTTTTCACAAAATAAATTAAGTAGGGTGGTCCTTTTGGTTTGAATCTAAATCCAGACCCCTCAAGGCAAGTTTCCAAGGTACAAACGAGCTCTCTCGGACCTGCTGAAACCACAGGGTCATGGGAAGGACAAACTCAACTTTCAAAAGTTCTGCCCACAAAAAGGATGAGCTATACCCACAGGAAGGCACAAAAGAGAAAGCTTTAAGGGACAGAAGCAAGTTGCAAAACATGACCATCTAATTTTTTTCAAAATTATGTATAGGTGGGGGTGAGGGGAAAGCTCCAGAATTATGTTCAGCAGATGAGTAGCAGGGTTACCTCCAGGGGGGAGAACTGAGGAGAGGGACATTTTCTAGACTCTAGCCTCTAATGTTTAATTTTTTTTTTACATTGATCATGTAACATTGTAACACTTGGAACTTTTACAGAGAAGAAATATCCAGAGTGGATAAACCTATAAAGACAGAAAGCAGGGGTGCCTGGGTGGCTCAGCAGGTTAAGCATCTGCCTTCAGTTCAGGTCATGATCTCGGGTCCTGGGATCGAACTCCACATTGGGCTCCCTGCTCAGTGGGGAACCTACTTCTCCCTCTCCTTCTGCCACTCCCCCCTACTTGTACCTTCTCTGTCACATAAATAAAATCTTAAAAAAACAAAAACAAAAACAGCAGACGGTGGGGGCAGAAATGGGGAGTGACCACTAGTGGGGACAGGGTTCTGTCTGGGGTGATGAAAATGTTCTGAACCACACAGAAGTGGTGGTTGCACAATATTGTGAATGTATTTAAAGTCACTAAACTGCACTTTAGGATTGGGGAACCTGGCTGGCTCAGTCGGCAGAACACGTTAATCACAGGGGTTGTAAGGTTAAGCCCCACAGTGGGGATAGAGATTACTTAAAAATAAAAAAAATTTAAAAATCTCAAAAAAAATTTTTTTGATAAAATAAAATGGTTAAAATGGTAAATTCTTGAAGACTCTTAAAGATTCTAAAGTGGTGATCTAGTAAGTAAAAAAAAATTTTTAAGGCAAAATGGTGTTATGTCCATTTTACCACATTTAAAAAAATACACTACAAATGAGAGAAAAAATGGGTTTTGATAAAAGCCAAATCTAGTCATCTGGAGACTGTTTTGGGGACCATCTCCAGTCGCAGGGGCTCTGGTTACCATGAGCTACCCCATAAACAGCAGACCAAAGATCATAACTGGTCAGTCACCAAGGGGGACCCACCACTGGCCAGAAAAAGGAATCACTCAATGGTAGTGAGAGCACAAGGCACCGGCTAAGATCTCTGCTCTGGACCCACATTCCTGAGCTGTGTTTTATTTCTGAGTGTGCAAACAAAACCCCAGTATCTGAGGAGAGAGAGCCAAGGCACCGAGGTGCAGCCAGGAAGAAGCTGCTCATCCTCTGTGACAACACTCTCCTTCTGAAGGTCAGTCTTGGGTTCAAAGTCTTTTCTGGGTCTCCAGGGACTATGAGGGGCTGATGGCCAGGCTGGAGAGCCAAGAACCCTCCTGTTCCAGAAGAGACGTTTGGCCACTTCCCCCATACAGACTCCTGGCCACACAGCCTTTAGAGACACGAGCAGACACTCCAGTTCTCCTGGGGCTCTAAGGAGACCTGTCTACCCAATTTACAAGCTCTTTAAGCTACAAAAGACCTCCCCGGACAAGGCTCAAGAACATAAATATCTCCAAAAATAGGCAAATTGGAGCTCTCGTGGCCTTAGCTCCATCTTCTGGAAACCTCCGCACCATGACAGCTAAGTGGAGGAAGAAGGGAATGCGCAGGCTGCCGCGAAAAAGATGAGACAGAGAGGTCCAAGTAAAGCACCAGCTTGTGCACCCACAGAAGCCAGAGGAGCAGAAACAAAGAAAGCCAGAGGCCAGGGACGCGGTACAAACTATTGGACTGCATGCCTACTTTCTAGAACTTGATTCAATGGATCTAGAACATCCAACCGCCATCTGATCCCAACGACCACCGCTGAAAGACCCACCTTGCTCATACCAAAAAATAGCCCCTTCTGGCCCTTTGCCCTGGACCTGTGACTTTCGGGACTAATTCTGTTTTCTTTTGTGGCTGAGTATCAATAGATCATCTATTCTGGTGTCTTAGAAAAAAAAGAAAAAAGAAAGGTAAGTTCAATAAGTGAGCTTAAGTGGCTAGATGATATGAAAAAGAGATGTGTGAGTCTAATAAATACACACTCAGGGAGGCAGTAGGGAGTGGTGGGGACTGGGGTGTATAAGGTCAGCTGCTACTCACTTCCTGCTGCTTGTAGCCAGTCAGGAACACAGGCCAGGATAGCTAGGATATTTTCTTTTATGACTCTTCTGATATTTTAATGTTGGCAAGTAATTACAAAAATATGTTTAATACTGTGCAGGCCAAACATAATGCCTAGAGGCTGGATTTGGCCAGGGACTGCCAATTTATAACCTCTGTTACAGGGCCAGATCCATTGCCTGTTCTATAAAGAAAGCCAAAGCAACCCCCTTACTACCTTCTCCCTAAATGTAGCATGGCCTCTGAGAAGGGAGAAAATGTCTCTACAACAGCCAAACAAGGCAGTACGGAGTAGGGGGTGAGCACAAGGACGCCCCCACTGGGCAGCAGGTGTGGCCTTGGGCAAATCACTTAACCTATCTGTACCTCAATTTTCTCATCTACAAAATGAGGATAATAAAGGTACTACCAAGGGTTGTTGGGAGGTTTAAATGAGTTTATATATAGTAAACACCTGTAAGAGCACATTGCAATTGAGATGCATTATCACAAACTGCTGTTGAAACCCATGGTGAAGACAGGAGGGAGGAGGCTGGGCTCCTTGACCCCAGCCCTCCTCCACACCATCAACGGGCCCAGGCTGAATCCAGTCTCAGAGGCCCATCAGGTGGGTACAGGTGAGAGACAGGAGGGCCCGAGTCCTATCCCCAGAAAGAGATCTGACCAAAAAAGAAAAAAAAGAAAGAAATCTGACCAACCAGGAACCAAGAACACTACACACAAACAGATCAGAGACACAAAGATATTTTAAAGGAAAAAAGAGCTTTCCACAGCACAGAACAACATTTCCTCCTAAGATGAATGTGTTTTTAACTCATGTACAACATTCTGGGGCCCCAGTACTATTAATGGTTTTATTATTGATTAAAATTCCTTGTTTTTACTTTAAAGGACCTCAGAAGAAAAAAGGAGCCTCATGAGAGAATTCTAAGGTTTGCTTTAGGAAACCTAACATACAAAACTCCATGGCACGAGATTAGGGACTCTTAACCTGGAGTCCAGCAACAGGCTCGGGAGTCCAAGACCTCTTGACACAGCATGCAAAATTTGGTGTGTATAAGCACGTTTTCATAAAACCCTCAAGAGAGGTCAGCAACCTCCAAAAAAGTCAAGAGTCAGTGAAAAGGACCCAAAGCAAGGAATGATTCGCTTTACAGGGATGGTCATCACAGAGTTCTTTTACCTGGCAATCTTCCCCAGTTACAAGATTTGCATTTCCCAGCACCTGGAGGGGCACACCTTCTATATAAAGTGAAATATCTCTGGACTAATGATTTTGTACGCCAGCTCCCTCTGTTTGTGGCACCTGTCAGGCTGCCTGACAGGGGCCCCGGGTCCTCATCCCAGCTCCCCGCATCTGCCTGCTCTGTCACTTCAGGCATATCCTTTACCCTCTCTGAACCTACTTTCACATCTGTTAAGTGCAGATAACTCAGGTACTTTGCCTAGTGCTGGTACTTGACTGGTAGTGAATTTTCAACAAGTGTTATGATGATGATTACTAGAGGGGAAGGCCTCTCAGTGTATTTCCTGGGAAATACACACTGCATGTTTGCACTCTGCCTATAACAGCCTTCCCCATCCAGAGAACTCCTACGCAGCCTCTAAAGCCCAAACCAAATGCCCTCTGCATAACTGTCCCAGAGCCCTGGCACCTGGTATGGCTGAGGAGTATCCTTCACCCCGCTAACCGGTGAGCTGCCTGAGGGCAGTAACTATGCCTTCCTTCTTTCTGTTCCCCCAGTGGCCAGCCCAGATAGTGCTCAATGAACATTTGCTCAATAGTTAGGCTCTACTTAGAGACCTCTGAACCCCAGGTGGCTACGTGGCCCACCTTAGCTGGCCACCTAGAGGACCACCCAGAGGTACAACCTGGTCCTATGAAGCAGGTGCATGCTCCAGGGGAAGCCAGCCCAGAAGAGCAAGTCTTCCTGACCAGGACGGAGGGGTCTGTCCCCAGACCTAACAACAGCACTATGGGCACACCCATAATGCCGACTGCCAGCAAAGCCTTGGATTTTCAACAAGTACAGAGAAAGAACTCCTTGTCAACCACACAGCTTCCCCTTTAGCTGTCAATGGTGGCCTCGGCTCAGAAGTCTTAGGCAGGCTTGCTTGGACCAGAAGCCCCTCTCTATGCATAGACACATCCCTGGGACAGTTTGCACTGAGCTGCCCTGAGCTGAGCTGCCCCTGGGAACCTGTCCGGCCCTTCTCAGCTGCCCAGGCCCAGATGCGACGCCCTGCCCACCTTCACACCCTCCAGGAGTGCCTGGGGGTCCTCGATGCCCTCAGGGACACACTTCTTGTTCTCTGGGAGGGATTCCAGTTTCTCCACCAGCGCTTTCAGGCCCTTCAGCTCAAACTCAGTGAGGTGGGTCCACTTGGCGGAGACCCCCGTGGCAGGTGAGCCAGTGGGCGTCTTGGGGTAGTCTGTGGGCACCGTCGTGGACTTCACACTTTCCTCTGACTCGTTAGACAAAGTCCTTTGGAGGAACCGCATGGCAGGTGCTTTGGGCTTCTTCCCGGGGGCCTCCTGGTCCTCTGACGGGGTGCTGGTGGGCGACGGAGGGCCATCGGCGGGTGGCTTGGGCACCTTATCTGCGCCCTCCTCCTCCTCCTCCTCCTCTTCCTCCTCCTTCTCCTCCTCTTGAGGCTGCTGGTCACAGGACTCCTCCTCCATCTCCAGCCAGGAATCAGATGAGAAGCCGTCTATGCTGGGCTTTCTAGGGGCATCTACAGGGAGCAAGAGGGTCACAAGAAAGACTGAGATGAATGCCCCAAACTCCCTGCTAGATGTCCCTGGAACCTCCACTCACTACACCTCCCCTTTACTCTGGACATCCAGCTTCTTTTGACAATTCTAATGGTCTATGCCTCCCTCCGCCTCTAGAAAGGCTGGGGTCAGTCAGACATGGGATCAAATCCCAGCTCTGTTTCTTCCCAGCTGTGTGTACCCAGATAGGTTGCTTCACCCCTCTGAATACACCTGGCATTTTATTTTTCAACATATAAAAATAAGGCCCAAAACGCATATGTTATATAACGATTCCATTCATATGAAATGTCCAGAACAGGGGGAAATCTATAGAGACAGAAAGTAGATTAGTGGGCGCCTAGGCTGGGTGGGAGGGAGATAAGGAGATAACACAGGGTACAGGTTTCTTTCTGGGGTAAAGAAAACAACCCCAAATCGACTGGTGATGGTTGCACAGCTCTGGGAATATGCGAGAAACCACTGAGTTATACATATTAAATTGTATGATATGGGGACGATATCCCATTAATGTGTTTTTAAAAATATAAGGCAAAAAAATGCTTCCTCTGAACGCTTGCGGTGAGGATCCCCTAAGGCATCACTGAGCATGGGTCCTGGCACACAGCCAGCCTTTGCTACATGAGCATCCCTGATGTCTCCTCTTTACTTTGGCGGGACTAGCAGTGAGGCAGGGGGGAAACAGAAGCAAGAAATTTCAGTGACCCAAATGCTGCCTCATGCTTTCTTGTGCCTGCAAACGTTCTTCCACAGCCCTAAATATCCGAATGAGAGAAGTGACTCTCCGTTTCCTGGTCCTGAAGACTGCCGCAAAATCAAGCCTCTGGTCCCCACAGGAACGTGTAAGCTCCTACAACCACAGGGGTCGCCCCATTATTTCAGACTAATTTCCCATTTCCTACCAGGCTGGGAGCTTCCGGAGAGCAGGTTGTGGGATTTCAGGACTTCTCAACACCCGAATATTGCATCATCTGACACGTAGGAGACTCACAAGAGACTCCCCAGGCAAAACTGAATTTCTGGGAGGTAAATAAGCACTTCCCAATAAAGACCTCTGCAGAAACATTTGTTCTCCATCATCTGCCCAGTCTGAAACCCCTAAAAGTCACTAAGGATGAGAGTCAAGGGAAGGAGGGAAGGAGGCTTTTTACAGTGAGAAAAAAAAATAAAGAATCTAAAAATCCTGGGGATTGCAGGAGAAACCGTGCAGACCCTAAAGGAGAAAGACCGATCATGTTTTTCTATCCCGTGATGAGAAAGAAGCAGTGAATGAGTCTCAGCACACTCTGCCTCCAGGAAACCCCTCAGCAGTAAGAGCTCAGAGGCAGGAGGGAAGAGCCGTGTTCTTCCAGATTGCTCCTCAGGGCTCACTGTCACAGCTAGAGGCAACCTCAGGCGGGCATCTAGGAGTCAAGATTCAAGGATTGAGCCATTTGGGGGGTGATGTCCCTTTAAGTAAAGGCAGGAATGAGTCATTTGGGGGTGATGTCCCTTTAAGTAAAGGCAGGAAGGCAGGACTCCGCAGCTGCGGCTCTAAACGCTCTCTCCTGCATCTGTCAGAACCACCCACTGCTCTGCCAAGCTTGTGTCTCCAGCCCTGGTCACCCCTCCCGCTGGCTCAAAGCTGGCCTCAGAATTTGGAGACCGGCTGCACCTCGTGGGCCTGCTCATATATAGACAAAAACCCAACCCCAAGGTGCAGGGGAGGGCTGAGGATGGGGGATCAGCTGGTGGCCCCGGAGGACTAAAACCACCAGGATTCTTCGCTCCGTAGGGATCCTGTTTCAGCAACCACACCTGGGACTCGTTCCTCAGCGAGACCTGGAGGCCACCAAGGTGACTCTGTTGGGGTCACAATTTCATTTTCTTGGACTCTGTATTCCAGATGGGAAGTTGACAAGGATGGCTTCCCCTCCTAAGGGGTCTCTAGGAGTCTGCCCGACACTTTGGTTTAAAAGAACTCCAGAAATCCAGGGACTCTCTAGGGCCACACTGAAAACATTCTTCCTGCCCAGCTGAGCAGTGGAGGTGGCCGGGCCCACATTTCACTCACCAATAAGCATTGATTCTCTCTGGTATTCCTGAGTGAGGTAGGACCGCTGGGTCACACAGTACACGTATCTTTCCAAGACATACCAGCACATCTCATAGTAGAAGGGGTAACGAAATTTGGGCTGCACCTGAAAGCAAAGACCCAGGGGTGGAAGTCAGTTTCTGGAGGGCAAAGGAGAACCAAGGGAGAAAACTGGGGGGAGGGAGTTTCTGCAGGTGGGAGTTATTTTCACCATCTTAACAAGAGCACAAATGGTGTGAGGGAAAAATGGGGGAGGCGGGCTGGAAGGCAGGAGAGAGGCGCTGGAAGGGGCAAGATACCAGTAGCATGCACATATGAGGAGGAAGAGGGGAGAAAGAGGCCTATGTGAGAGCATCATTTCAAAGCTCCCTGAGCGGCAGGCTGCCAGGGGAAGGCCGATGGGGTCCGCTTTGTGCTTCTGTTAGATGCAGAGAAACAGAGTTGTCCCCTGACCTGCTGACGGAGGGTGCGGGTACCTGCGGATGTGAGCCTGATTCCAGCTACAACAAACACCGGCTCCTCCTCGTTCTCAAAAAATTCTTGCACACACTCTGCTATCCCTCCCTGCCCCTTGAAAGACAGAAAACGACCCCCAAACCTTACCCACTCGCAGACGGGCTATCAAGCATCTCCTGCACTCTGGGAGGGAGACAACACCGGGTGGACCAATGAGGAGGGAGGGGGTGTGGCCTCGCCTACCTCCAGGGGTGGGGCCTCAGAGAGTCCCACCTCCTGCACCTCCCGCTCCTCCCGACAACCACCTGGCCCTGCCCAGCCTGCATTCCCAGAGGATTCCCTCGGACACAAGTCCCCAGGGTGACCTGGGGCGGCTCTAACACCAGGAGACACACGCCCAGGTCCAGAGCAGGAATCCAGATGGGGCTCCCCTTTGGGCCGTTTCTTAGAAGGGAGGAAGTGTAGGTGCAGATAGCTTTGTGTATCACAACTGTGAAAAGGCCTGGGCTTCAGGAGGATTCTCATGGGTGGAAGCGCGGGGTCTATATGGACGAGATGGCAGAGAAAGATGGCAAGGAAGCAATTCCACTGACGGCCTTGCACAGATGAACCTTCCAGAAACTTCATCCTGAGCGGGTAAGTGAGGAATGAGGGCGGTGAGTGGGTGGTCCCTGTCTCCCCCAGGGACTGAGCCCTCTTTTCCAAGGCTATGCGTAGATCTTGCAGGTCCACACTCACCCCGGACCTGCTCTCTTGCCCTCTCGCCAAGGGGATGTCTGCTTCCAGGGACCTCTGCGGGTGCCAGAGACCCCTCTTCACCTCTCCTATCTTCCAGAAACCCAGGGAGTTGAATGTTAAGCAAGGACACTGTCCCACCTTTCTCTGCGACACTCTACAGGCAACATTCTACGTGTGGGATGAAGGCAAAGACAAGCAGACCTCGGTCCTCCATTTGCCCTAAAATACCACTTTCCTGCCTCTCTCACAGTGCCCACCTGGAAAAGGCTCCCCACTCTGCCCTCTCTGAGAGTCCCAGCTCAGTCCCCTGGCCACCCCAGGCCCCGCTGACTCAGTGTTCAACCGTGAGGCCCTTTTCCCACGTGGGGGGTCTCACTTCTCCCATCTGCTTATTGGGTCCACTTGACCTCCCCACCTCTGGTGGATGTTATGTGTTGGAATGAGATCCTGGCCGCCGCATGCTTTTGAGCTCCTCCAGGGGGATGCATGGAGTTGGGAACATCTAGCGGTTTCCTTGGCTCCAGCTACTCTCCTGAGAACCCTGGTTTTAATGCTGGGATAGTAGTAATACTTTTTCACTGTCACTGGATCAGTGCCCTTCGGAGTTTAAAAAGGAGAGGGGCACTTCAGACTGAGACAGACCCTGACCTCCTGTAAAGAGGGGTCCGGGAGCCTCAGCCCTACCCCCGCTCCAGAGCAAGGACCGAGCGACTTTGAAACCAATTGCTGATGCCTACAGAGCAGGCTGAGGACAGGCAGGCCCGCCTCTGCTCGGACGCTCACTCACATCTCCTGACTTCAGATTCAATTGGTAAGACTCTGAAGTTGCTTTTGACCTCTCAAATTTTGGGAAACCGTGCAAGCCGCTCTGCACTCAAGGGCACAATGGCGCCTCAGAATCTTTCTAGATCAGGAAAAAAATATATATTTTGGCTGTATGTCAGGAGAGGAAGAGAAGTCTCCCCTCATTGTTGCTGAACCCAAGGGAAACCAGCTGGGTGAAAACAAATGCTGATGAAGGAATTCAAATTTTTTCATTTTATTTTTATTTTTTTTTTTCCAAGAGAGCACGGCAGGAAACAAAATTTGCAAAGAATTGACTTACAAACGGGTTGTCGCCTTCCACCCTTCGCCTTCAAAAGGTTTCAGCCACATGCCTGGGAACATTAAACACACGATTGCTCAACATTATTTGTTGACAAATTCAGAGCCTCACCAAATTGAGTTGTTCACCGAAAGGCAAGGCAGTCAGAAAGCATGCAGCGCTCCCAGCCTGGGGGGTAATCAGTCTATCAGCGGATCTCAAGGGGTAGCTTTGAGTTCCCAAAGGCCCATAAGAGTAGCACTTGGCCTTAGCCCTTCCTCTTACAGCTGAGTGACCTCAGGAGATCAGAACCAAAGGTGTTTTGGTGCATCTATAACTCCCAGGTCTCAAGGAACTTGAAAAACTAAAATATGAGGGTGGGTGGAAGTGTCTTAAAATTTGTTTTTCTCCTGGAAAAAAAAAAAGTCAATGGGAAAAAAAAAATCCAATGGTAGAGGAAAAGAGGAGAGGAAGGGAAAATTATTTGCAATTTCCAAATAGATTCACTGGCTGAGAGGGAATGGAGCGTGCGGCGTTACCTTTCCTGAGAAAGCTGCCTTCACTAGAGCCATTAAGGAGGAAAAAAAAAAAAGATAAACATAAGAGAGACGGCAGTTTAATGAATGATCAACTGGACCATCCTGTCCCTTATCAAGCTAACTGGAGTTAAAAATATGTAGTGATGGTTGTTGAGACGTTATCTTCACATAATAAACATGCAACACATCTGGTCCTTGATATAGTTCCTCCCCACCTTGCATCTTTACAATGAGAGGATTTACTCTGCACAGGGAGGGGGGACACGTGTGGGTTTCTACACATTGGAAACCACCAGGCCCTGGCAGGGCAGGGCCTCAGCGGCAGCAGGGTAAACACCCCTATCACCCAACCCCCCCAATATCAAAGTGAGACGCAGCTTACTAAACATAGGAGACCATTGGGGTTCCCCTGGTCTGGATGGGAGGGGGGTTCCCCACCTTGGGCCACAAAGTCAAATTCTTTTTCTAAGACAAATCCACACCATGGGGCTTAAAGACTGACAGTTTCCTGTCCCACCCCCTGCCTCTGGTTTCCAAGCACAGCCCTGTTTTAGGGACTCTTGAAAAACTATTTTTAAATGGCCATAACCTTCTTAAGAAAGCTCGCAGGGATGTAAGGAATTAAGCCGTAGCGAGCTGACAAGGAGCCCTGGTATTTTATCTGGCTTCTAGTGCTCTCTCCCCAGCATCTTTTGTCTGCCTTGGCTCCTAAGACATAAACAATTGGGCCTTGTAGCCAAGCCCTCTCCAAAGACCAGAAATCAAAGCAGATTAAACAGCCTGCCGCTGCTTCCGGCCCAGCCCGCCCGCCAGCCCCCCGCCCATCAACCTGCTTCAGGGAAACCAGATGGGGCACCCATTCAGACGACAGGGACAGTGGGCCTTGGGGGAGGGGACCCTGCCGCGCTCATCTCAACGTGGGCCTGATAGTCTCCGGGTGCTCACTGTGACGCCGAGGGTTCTACACTGTTACCCTCCCACCCGCCTCCCACAGGGGAGGGGAGCTGGACTCCTGACGGAAGGATGGGGCCCAAATGCACTGAGATGTACAATCCGGATTCCCTGGGGGAGGGGGGACAGCTGCCAAGCAAGTTGCCAAAGCCTTTAGAAATCCCAGCCTGATTCTGGCTTTCAAGAATTGGCTGGAAAGTCATAGGCCTCACTTCTAGATTTCTCCTTTTTTATCCCGCACCTCCCTAGTGCTCACACGCAAACTGGCCCATTCTTCAGGGCTGGCCAAGGAACAGTTGGCCGGAACCCCAGACAGCACTTGACCCAGACTATGAGATGACCACTCACACCCACATGGTGCCTTTCTCCAGGATGCCACGGGGTGGCCTCCCCCAGACCAGGGCTGGGGCCGGCCTCCCCCAGACCGGGAAAGGGGTGGTGGTCGGGCAACAGAGAAAAGAGGCGCGAAAATCCACAAAATAAGACCCAGGCTCTGCAGATCCGGGCATCGCAGCAGCAAACCCGTCAATCTGAAGATACACAGTTGCTCTTGGAAACACACCTGACTGCTGAATGTAGCTCAAAGTTGTTCCCAGGAAACCCCCGGACACAATCCCTCAACGTCGGGACTATTCGAGAAGTCCGTTACACACACAGTAGCTAAGATTTTTGGTTCATGTATGTGATTCTGTGCAGCTCAGGGCCTAGAAACAAGACCAAGAAAGACAGGGACCCTGGGCCCAGGGCATCTGCCTCGATGGGATGCTTCTGTAGAGTCCCAGCATGACAATACCTCTCTGGGGCAAAAAAGTCACCTCTGAGGCAAAACCCAAGAAGATGTGGTGTGGTCCAACCATACAATGGAATATGACTCAGCCATAAAAAGGAAGGAAGCAATGACACCTGCTACACCGTGGATGAACCCTGAAGACATCATGAGACGTGACAGAAGTTGTTCACAAAAGGACACGATATAAGATTCCATTTCTATGAAATGTCCGGTAACAGGCAAATCCGTAGAGTCAGAAAGCAGATTGTTGGTTGCCACAGGCTTGGAGGGTAGGGAGTGGGTTTATGGAAGGTGACTGCTAATGAGTAGGGGATTTCTTTCTGGGGTGATGAAAATGTCCTTGAATTAGAGCTGGTGATTGCACAACACTGTGAATACCCTACATGCCACTGAGTCATGCCCCGTAACTGGTCACTCGTATGGTACGTGGATTATAGCTCAATAGAAAAAAGAGATAAGTATTTGAACAACTGTAAGAAAAAAGAAGAAAGAAGGGGCCCTCTTGGCCCCAGTTTCCCACCCTCAGACCTATCTCCCAATTGCCTTGGGACACTTGGCCAAGCCCCACAATGGGAAAGAGGGCGCAGATGCAAGCAGCCAGTGTTCCCCTGAGGAAGCTCGTGCAGTGGAGTGATGCCGAGGGCACAAAGGGCACACATCAGGTGTCCAAGCCTCGGCCCCGGTCCTGGGGGGTGGGGGTGGGGGAGACCCTATGTCTGAGAAACTGTTACTGTCACAGTCAAGAGGAAAAGCGCCCCCCCCAATCCCACCCACACCTGCAAGCAGACACTGACCCACAGCTCAGAGACAATACTGAGGGCCTCCCAGATACTGGCTTTCTCAAGGCGCTACATCACATTCGGGGTCCCTGGGTGGAGGAGACACATGGCCAAGAGCTGACCTTTCCAAGGCCCCCCTCCAAACCACAGCAATAACCACCACAAAATCCCCCCCAACTCCCGTGCATCCCTCTCTACACATGAGAAGAAGAAAGAGGGAGGGTTCCTGACATCTTGCAGTGCTTTCTCAATAGATACTTCCTCTTTGATGAGGGGGTTTTGGCTGCCACTGGCCTGGAGATGAACAGAAACTCCAGGGACTCTGGGTGGGGCTCTTGGAGACAGCCCCCCGCAGGGACCAAGGCCTGGCTTGAGGCAGGGGACAGGAGGGAGGGGGGACCACGAAGGACTTTGGAATGACTCGTCCCACACACCCCGAGCACCAGGCAGAGCTCAGGGGCCGGGCAATCCCACAAGGAGAGAAGGAAGCCACCTTACCCGTGTTCTGTCCTCGATCTCGTAGATCCGCAGCTGCATGGGCACGTTAAAGCTGTGCAGGATGTTTCCGCCAAATACCAGAGAGTCTACAGGGGTGTAGACTGCATGGATCCAACCTGGGGTGGGGAGGGCACAGAGAGCGTCAGCTACTGGCCCCTGGACCACTGGGGAGGGTCACCGACAGAAGCACGCAGAAGGGCACAGGAGGCCCAGGGGAGGACCCGGGGCCAGAATCGAGGATGCCCGGGCTGCCTGACGCAAAAGGCAAGGTTCTGGGCTGGCTGACAGGACTCAGACACACAGCCCCGATGGACTAGTGCAGGCACGGACCCCTGGCTGGCTCGAGACGGTGGTGGGCAGCGGGAGGGCCTCGACAAAGGCTGCCTCGTGCTGCTGCAGGCCAGGCTCCCGCAGCCAGCAGAGCCAGGCCCTGTCCCCGTCCCATGCTGGCCAGGGAGCTGGACACCTCTCATTCAGGCTGCTCATCCATCCCTGAGCCTCTTCCCCGGCATCCCCGAGAACACCCGTCTCAGGAGGCGTCACAAAGGATTGCTTGGGGCCACAGCTAACGAGTGATGCCTGCCAAAACTGCAGGACCCAGACACGTTCCTGCCTGAGGCACAGAACAGCGAAGTCACCTATAAGGACTGGAACCCAGCGCGTCGGCCTCACTTGGTCCATGAAGGCTAGACAAATCAAGCCACCCAATTCCTTCGCCAAGTAACTAACGCATGTTTCCAGGGCTCAACAGACCCACATGCGCTCCCGCCTACAGTGACAGCGCTGAGCTAGGGGACAGGCAATATTATAATCCACTCCCATTTATGGATGCTGAAACCAAGGCTAAGAGAAGGTAAGTCACTTGCTGAATGAAGTCACAGCATCTCCGTTCTGAACCCCTACGCTGCACGGCCCCTCTATCACAGGCTCAGCACACCAGGCCTGCAGGTCCCAGGAACCAGCCAGGGAGGCAAAAAGAGACATGCAGAGAGAAACAAGAGAGACAGAGGTAGGACAAAGACAGACAGGCAGAGAGACTCAGTGAAAGACAGGATCGGCAGAGGAGAAAGGGGACAGACAGGGCAAACCAAACCTCGAGACCCCGAGACCCCAAGCCCAGGTGTCCACGTCTCCTCTGACCCCTCTTCTCCGAGCTGTGTGCATAACGTGTCTGCGTGGAGGAGGACTACAGAGCCCCCACCCCGACCCAAAACATGCCCGCCCTGGGTCCCAGGCAGCCACAGCTGGCCGCGGCTGCCGAGGCCACTGCTGCCCTCTATGGGACACTCGGGGCGCTGGTCCTGCCCTGCGGGGAGGGGAGTGGGATGAGCTGGCGGTCCTGGGGCAGAACGGTCCTGGGGGAGGGCGGGGGAAAAGCAGCAGCGCAGAGCACACGAGCCAGGGCTCTATGCAAGCTGGTTCTGCCGTTAGCTCCCCACACCGGCTGCGCTGCGCTGCGCAGGTGTGCTCTTGTCGCGCTACCTGGGCGCCTCCGTGCGGGACAAGCATGGCTGCCGCCTTGGCTTCCCCATCTGCTTCGGCCTCTCCATCTCAGCTGTGTGCCGGCTGATTTTCTCGGCTGCACGTTTTTATATTTTTGCTGAGCAGAGCTAAGCTGTCTATTACTGTTCTTATTACCACCATCAACGTGACTTAAGCAACATTTCCTAAACTGGGACCCAGGACTGCCGGGGTCAAGCAGATGCACATGGTGGGGTGAAGCCTGAATGGGGCAAAGATTCCTGGGTCCTGTTCCTATGCTCCTCACGTGCCCAGCCAGAGCCCTACAGAAAGCCCTAGCCCCTCGGACCTGGGTTGGAAACTGTCCCATGGCCGACTCACCATGTGATATAGGGCACTTGACCACCCCTTCTCCTGGCCTCCATCTGCCCATGTGAAACGAGGGAGATCACTGTCTCCCTTGTGGGGAACCTGGTGAGCAAGAACTTAGTCCATGTAAGCAACTGCCACTGATATTCATGGTTGTCTCGTCCATCTTGAAGGCTTTGCAAAGAGTGGTACCCACGTAAATCTGCATTTAAGGACTCTCCCTTCTGTCCTCTCAGGTGGAAACACAGACACACCTGACTTATACCTATTACCCTACTGGGTGAGCAAAGAGGGAAACGGAAGAGAGGTTCTGTTTCAAGTGGAGTGGCAGGGAATCTATATCCCCAGGCATTTCAAGGGGTTCTAGAAGCTTCTACCCACTCTCCTCTAGTCCCCAAGCCAGGGCCTCACAGGTGGGTCAGGCAGCCTCAAATGGATTAGTCACTGCCAAGTTCCTCCCCCTACCCTTCCTCAGATCTGCTCCATGACTTAAACACTCCCTCAGGAAGAACCAGGGAGGGGAAACAACAGGGCTCATAGGCTCCATCCATCCCCACCCTCCTGATGGTGTCTCCTTGGCTGCACCCCAGGAAGCACAAGAGAGCAGGTGTCCCAGGCTGGTGACTGGGCTGGGGAGCATGGCATCTGCCTCTTGCTTCCGGGCCAGAGTCGCCAACAACATCAAGGCAGTAACAGGGGCGATTCAGGCCAAGCGACAAGGGACAGATGCAATCATGGAGGGAAAGCAGGCAACCCACAAAACCTACTGACAGGTGTTCTCTGGGACCTGAGGGGCAGTGGAGCCCAGGGAGTCTCTCTTGCCCTCAACCCAGACACTCAGGATTCAGAAACAAAAGTCCCCCTCCCCCCCACCCTGCCATCCACATTTGTCTGTCTTTGTGGCTGCTGTAGGGGTAAACCCAAAAGTCTATGGGTAAACCCCATAGAACTCGGGGGCACCTCACAAAGGGCCACGACCTGCTTCCTTCATGAACTCCCTGAGCTGGGTCAGGCCCTGGGCTGGGCAGGCCAGCTGCCAAGGTGTAGCCTCTCCTCTCTAGGACCTCCTAGCTGCTACCAGGGACCCAAACTGGCAGGCCACAGGCTGCGGCAGACTCACGATGGGGAAATTTTACAAGACAGTCTGAATTGCTTCCTCCTCTAGAAAAGCAGGAAGATGGGCCCACCAGGCCATTCTCCTCCAGCTTTAACTGGCTTGAGACGCGTAGCAACTGTCCGGTTTCCTGGAGCCCACCCACCCTCTGCCTCCCATCCAGCCAGCTTCACTGCCACCCTCTCCCTGGTCTGTACCCATTTTACAGGTGGGTCATCTGAGGCCCAAGCCACATTACATTATTAAGTAGCTTCAGGTTACTTTTTCTCAGACTGGCCCCAGTCTAAGAAACACCTAGGGCTACCCGTGAATTTGGGGTCATGAGTGATTTTTTTTTTTAAGATTTATTTATTTATTTTAGAGGCAGAGAGAGAACAGGGGGAGCAGGGGGAGCAGAGTGAAAAGGAGAGGAAGAGAAGCCCCACTGAGCCCGGAGCCCGATGTGGCACTCAATGTGGGGCTCAATCCCATGACCCAAATATCATGACCTGAGCCAAAATCAAGAGTCGGATTCTGAGCCACCCAGGCGCCCTTGGGTCATGGGTGATTCTTACTACAAAGCAAGGATGGGAAATACTTTCAGGCCAGTCCAAGCCACTGACCCTAGGGTCTTTCCTAGGTCCCTATACTGGGCTCCCCATCCTGGCTGCTACCTGGCTGGACATGCATTCAGGACAGAGAGAATCTATCGTATAGCCTCCCTATGACCTTCCACACTGCCAAATGGGCCCTTAAGGAAGTTTGTTAAATGAGCAAATAATTCTGCCAAAGTCATATGGCTGAGAAGGAAGACCGGATCATCAGTCTGCTGACTCTCAGGCTAATGGGGAACCAGGTCAACTCTGAAACTAGACACACCTGGGCTCTTGCCCTGCTCTGTTGCTTATTAACTGTGTGACCTTGGGCTAGTTTGTTCACCTCTCTGGGCCTCAGGGACCTTCTTTATTTAAGATTTTTTTTTTTTTAATTTTTTAAAGTAATCTCTACACCCACTGTGAGGCTTGAACTCATGACCCCAAGATCAAGAGTCATGTGCTCTACCAACTGAGCCAGCCAGACGCCCCCACGAACCTTCTTTATTTAAAGAAAAGGCAGGGGAGAAATAAGTTTCTCCCCACATGCTTATGAAGAAGGTAAGTAATGTATGTAAAATGTCTGTTGCTCAGTAATACGAGTTATTATTACCATTAACCATAGTTCCCCTCAGCTGGTGCAGCCAGAGGAGGAGGCTGAGACCATCCACATGGTCAGGGCATTGGCCACAGGCATCACATGAAGGAAAAAGATGGCACTGGGTCCATCTGACTTCCGATTCCTTGGGGATGATTTCCACCTCCAGCTTTCCATCCACCTAACGATCAGGCTGAATCTGGGTAACCTGCCAGGCACTCCGGAACCTGACTGTGTGCCCTGGTGAGGCCATTGTATTCCCACTGCCTCGGCCACCTTCAAGTCTTCCTCTTCCAGGCAGCTTTCCCAGACCACCCAAGAATGAGGCCTGAGAACCACCACCCCTACAGCACAGCCATGACCCAGCCCCTTCATCCCAGAAACAAGAAGGAAGAGTTAAACCACATCTTGCAAAGACACGGGAACATTTAAAACCCTCCCAACCTGGCAGCCTCCCGGGTAGCCTTCAGAGTTGAAGACCTGCTGAATGACCCCCAGGGAGACGTGAGGCCAGCATGAGACAGGAGGATACGTGTCTAAGGTCGCACGGTGGGGACAAAAATCCATGTCGGAAGTGAGAAATGCCAGAATTAGATGCTCTACTCCTGATACAGAAAAACCCACATGCAGAGAGGCCTTGTTGCCCAAGGCTGGCTCTCCATTCTCCACCCAAAGCCACACTCCAACTCCCCCGACCCTCAGCTGTGTGTTTGCCCACAGCTTAGCGGTGTGGACGACGGAAAGAATCCCCAGGTGCCCAACTACTTCTGTAACTGCAAAATTCTGGTCCTTCAGTTTTCACTGGTTGGCAACAAAATGAGAAAAATGAAGATGACACAGACTGTCATAAACTCAAAACTATCAAATTTAAAGAACTGTCCTTTATTCCGAAATTACAGATTTCCAACTTTTTTTAGTGTCAGGATCATCTTCCATTTGTGAAAATCAGCAATAGTAGATGCCAGGTTGTTGTTTTGTTGTTGTTGTTGTTGTTGTTGTTTTAATTAATGCCTATCTTTAGCAAAACTACAAATTTGTAACTACAAGCTCCGAACTTTTTTAATTTCATTGGTCCCTGCAGAAATCCAGGCTTGGGAACCACATGTACGCCCCTGCCTCTGAGAAGGTGACAAATTCTAACTGTCCTTTTTTACTTCCAAACATCCTGGTGTCTCACTCACAACCCTCAGGGCCAGGAGTCTTTGCTGGGGTCTCACTGCTAGCTGCAGTTCAAATCCTCCTCTTGCCTTCCACAGACAGTCACACCCCTGCTGGGGCTCAGATGCTGCTTCTCAAGACTTTTTCCAACTTGCTAAGTCACCAAAATGAACACCCCTCCCATCCCAGACTGAGGGGAAGCAATGAGCCACCTCCCAGCTCTGCAAAAGGCCCTGAGAAAAGAAGATCTGTCCTCCCAGGGAGGTTAGGAGGCCAGCACTCAGTGGGACCAGGTTGGGAGGGACCTGGAGGGTTCCACAGTTCAGCCCCACCCCACTCCCATTGGAGATGGGATAGCTGAGGCACAGAGAAGGGAAGGGACCAGCCCAAGGTCACAACGAGAGTCAGCAGCAAGGTCAAGAGCATTATAGAGTTCCCTTGCATCCACCATGGCCAATCCTCCAACACCTAAAGAGTGGCTTGAACACACTTGAGAGGTCTCTGTGCCACATCCGCCAAGGTATGTACCATAAACTCTGTCCACTGACTGTAACCCGTTCCTGTCCCAAGAGGGGTCCCTCCCCTCCCCAAGTCTGAGGATGGACCTGGGGCCATGGTAACAAAGTCACCCCCACTAAACCCTGCCACTTCCAAATCCCCAATTTCCCTAATAGTGAAAATCTCTACCTTCCGCCCAACTTTCTAGAAGAGCCCAAGTGTGCAGGCCCCATCCCCTCGGTGGGAGATGCTACCATAACAGCCCCTTCTTCATTTGACACTAGTGCTTCATGTCCAGACCCAAGGCCAGCTTCCAACCCAACTCCCAGAAACCTAAGTGTGACCAACTTCTCCATCCAATGGATCTTAGTTTCTTCAAAGGATACTCCTAAGGTTCAAAGGATACTCCTTAGTTTCTTCAAAGGATACTGCCCACTCAGTGGCAAATTCCCTGCAGGCTCCTTAGCACAGCCATATACATAGCCTCTACTTATATACACCCAGTGACAGGGAGCTCACTACCTAGCAGAGCAAGTCATTCCAACACCACTTGGCTGTCCCTCTTCTTCCAGGAGACAATCTTTCAACTAAGCTGACTGACTGCTGATCCGATACACCTTTACTTCCCTGGGTAAAACCACCCAATTCCTCCTCCAAATTCATCTCACCTGATGTGACATCCAGACTCCTATCTCCAGGATGACTTACTTACTCTCCAAAGTATAGTGACCAAAAGGAGCACAACTTCCTATATGTGACCTGACCCCCTTACTTTATACAGTGGGACTGTCACCTCCCTCATCCTGGATAAAATGTTACCGTTAATGCAGCCAAAGACTGCACTCCCTGACCCCTAGAGCATCTGTCAAACTCACTGGCGCCTCAGCCTGTAACTGCCCAAAAGCCCTCAGTCCATCACCAAAGAGCTGTGGGCATGTAGGTCTCAGCTCACTCAGTCCTCACTACCACCCTGGGAAGTCTCACTCCCATTTTACAGACACGAACACTGAGGCACAGAGAGCTTAACTCACTGCTGTGAAGTCATAAGCACCAGAGGTGAAATTCAAACTAAGGCCGTGATGTCTGACTCCGGGGCCGGCGCTCTTAATTACTGCCCTCTACTCTACTTGCAGCCTTAATTTCTTTTTCGCTTTTCTTCTTAATTTTTTTTTTTTTGGGGGGGGGGGGGGGGAGTCCAAGTGCAAGAGCTGACATTGACCTTGACTATATTTCACTTTGTTCTGCACGAAGGAGGCAGCCACATCGGGTCCTTCCCCAAAGCTACATTCCCCTCTGCCCATTCCCTAGGCTTTCAGGCACCCCTGTAAGACCCCCCACCCTGGGGTCCGCCCTTGCCCCAAACCTGCGTGGGACTGCCATTACCATACGCTGCTTCCTTGGGTAAAACAACCCAATTCCTCCTTCAAGGGGGCGAACCCAGCCGCCTCCCCACAGTATCACCGTCATCCCCTCACACAGAAATCTCCACAGGACGTCCTGAGGGAAGCCATTCGCGCTTCCCCTGAGGGAGGGTGCTAGGCTTTTTCCCCAAGAGTGAATTCTAGCCCACAGGCAGGGAGACACAGGTTAGATGTGAGAGGGACGGGGGGCTGCTTCTTCCTGCAGCCCGAGGCCTGCCTCTCTCAGGGACTGCCAATGACCATGCGGCCCACAGAACCCCGTCACTGGGCCCGAAACCCTGGCTGAGGCGAGAGTCTTCTCCCAGGGCTGGGAGAGCTGGGGCCAAGGGAGAGCCCGGCGCCAGCCTTGCCGGAACCTACCGGAAGGGATGAAAAACGTGTAGCCCTGTTTCAGCTCAATTCTTTGGCATCGCTCCACGCGGTCTCCCAGAAAGATGTCACTCTGTTTGCCTGACAGCACCCACTCCTCGTACAGTGCCAAGTTGTGCAGGGTTGGAGGAATCAGCCAAAAGATCTTGGGAGGAAAAGGAGGCAATCAGCTGAAGATCCGGGCCAAAGTCCTGGATTCCTTCCAGGCTGTGCCACAACCCGAGGAGACAGCCCCCCCTGCCCGGGAGCGGGGAGGACAGGGGACCGCCTCCAGGCCCCAGGCCCAAAGGGTCTCTGGGGTGGCAGGGAGGCTCTGCCGCCCTTCTGGGACACCCCTTGCCTGCCTTTAGGGAATCTCCATTCCCACTGAAACACCAGGGTGAATAGAGTTCCTGGACCGGGTGGAACGTTCTTTCTCCTGGGCCACAGGCTTGCTGGGGAGGTAAGGGAAGGAGAGGAAGGGAATTTCCTAAGTTGTATGATAAAACGGTCCAATAAATAAACCTAGCCCGCACTCACTCTGGAGAGGGAGGAAAAACATCTGGAACCAAGCAGGATGACTTCCTACCCAGAATTTCTTCCAACACGTTTGGTTAAAACAAACGCACACACAAACCCAGACGAGCAGGGCAATGCGCGACCGCTCAAGGAGCACCCACATCCGTGCGGGGCACGCGCGGAAGCAAACGCGGCAGCAGCATCCTGAACGCACGCACCACCTCCTCTCTCTGGGTGACGTCTGTCCCTCAGATGAAATGTTCTTGGAGGCAAGTGGTGCCGGCAGCTAGACTTTTACGTTAAACGGTCTCAGTGCTGGGACTGGAAACCACAGCGGGCAAAGTGAATGCCGGGAGTTCTTGGGAACCAAGGCTGGAGCTCTGATCTGGCCTGAGGTGCAGAGAACACTGGACTGGGTGAGCAGGTGCAAACAGATAACCAGATGTGATGCGGAAGAGCTGACCTGGATCCTTCCCTCCAGACGACAGAGAGTGGGGAGGTGGCCCTGAAAGTGCTCACAGAGCGGGAGCTGGCTGGGCACGGGGCAGTGAGGACAGGCGGGAGGGCGAGCGAGTCCCTCCATGAAGAAACAGCCAGGACTCGGCTCAACTCACCTTCCCACCCCGGAAAACATGGTACCAAACGGAAGTGCCTCCGAAGTCGATGTGAAAGTCAGTGAAACAGCCTTTCACGCTCATCAGACAATACCTGCGGCATAGAAGCAGGGGAGAAGGAAAAAATAAAATCGTTCAGTGCCTGAATCACAGGAGGTGGGCCAACAGTGTCCGAGGTGCCTGACCTGCTGCCCTTTTAGAAATGCTAACACTGGGGAATTTTCTTTTCTTTTCAAACCCAATTCTAATCGGAGTTCCCCCTGGGGGAAGCCCCTGTGATCAGATGACAAATCTCAAGCATTGGCCACCTGCCCCCAAGGCTGGGGGAGGCATCTGGGTTTTCAGGTCCCCAGGAGAGAGCTGGCTACCCACAGTCCACTTGGTTCCTTCCTCACAGACGGCTTCTGCTCTTGCCCCACCCCCACTCCCACCCCAGGGAGGACAGGCTTCCTTTCTGCTCCCTCCCAGCGCCTGTCCCTGCAGTTCTCCCAAGATGCCAGTCCCCTCTGCAGCAGCTGGGCCCCTGGAATTCCACTGTAAGCCACCTGCAAAGCTTGCCAATTACCACTCCCCATTCATCTCTTCATTCGCTCAACAAGCGTTTACGGAGAGCCAACCGACGGTCCAGCCCAGAGCTAGGCAGGCACTTAGAGAAATGTGTCAGAATGCATCAGCCCCCTGCCCTTCAGGATGAGACGTTCTTAACGGAGCAGTGCACAGGAAAAGTGAAATAGCAAGACAAACTGCAACTAACTGAGAAGTGAGAAATGCAGCTCCAAGTACAGGGGTACCAGCCACAAAAGATCACCGTGTAGGATTCCACGGATATGGAATGGCCCAAGTAGGCAAACCTACACAGACAGAGATAGATGAGGGGTGGCCTGAGGGTGGGGGTGGGGGGCAGGGACGTGGAGTGACTGCTAACGGGGACAGGGTTTCATTCTGGGGTGATAAAAATGTTCTGAATTTGACTGTGAATGCACAACTCTGTAAACATACAGAACCACTGAATTGTACACTTTAAATGAATGAATGGTATGTGAATTCCATCTCCATATAACTGCTAAAAAAAAAAAGTAAAAGGATTAAGAGGGAATGCTGGGGGTGGGGTGGTGGACAGGCAGAGGGGAGAACCTGGGCCTCAAAGGCTTGGGGGGAGGAGGTGCATTCAGGAGAAGGAAGCCACCAGCAGCCCCCCTTCTGAGCTCTCGCAGCAGTCAGATAACCCACCCTTCCCTACAGGAACTCACCAGTCTCCTCCCTCCTCCCTTGACATGCTGCCGTCCTAGGGGTGGGCAGAGCTTAAGGGGGGCGGGGAGGGGTGCCCGATAGAGCAGGCTTCCAAGTCCAGGCCTGGCAGACAGCGATGCCAGGGCCCCCTCTTTCCCTCCCACCTCTTCCCACAAGAGCCACCGGCAGCACGGCTGGGGCAGCCTCCCCACGGCTCATGCTCATGCACCTTGGCACCTGCAGAGGCCCACGCACACATGCTTACCCCACTGACCTCTTTTCCCCGCTGCACTTTGCTTTTCCATGGTTTGGGGAAGAGGGGAGGAATGGGGCAGGGACAGACAGGGAGGAGCCAGCAGCAAGCCCCAGTGGAGATAATGGGGGGCGTGGGGCTGAGCTGGTTAGGAGGCTGGTGGGCTCCAGGTGCCCCCTCCCTCTAGCTGCCTTTTGCACCTCACATTCAGGTGGACCCGGGGCTCGGCAGTATGCAGGCAGCGTGCCCCGCGTCCCTCCTCCGGATAGGCTGGAAGGAGCCTTAACCATGTGTCTGCAGGAGGCTGACAAACCAGAAGGCCTTCCCCCACATCAGAGCCCCGCTGCCTAGCAACCCCATCGGAGGGGTGTAGTTGACAGCACAGGACGCAGCCCTGTCACGAAGACAGGCGCGGGCTGCGGGGCTGACGCTGGGGTTGTTAAAGTCCCAGCTCGGGGCTCGGGCTCTGCACCCTCCCGCCTCCGCCCCGCACGCCCAGCCAGGTCCCTGCTCTGAAGACCCGAGTGACCCTCTTCTCTACAAGGAACAGGGGTGAGGAGTGGGGGTGAAGCCTTGACCCACCCCACCCCCACGGACCACACCGGCCTCCTGTGGAAGCACCACTTCAAAATATTAGTCCTCATTTTCCTAAATCCACCTCTTCGCCTGGATTTTTTTTTTCTTTTCTTTTTTTAATCTAACCTTGGTTTCCACCCCCTTCAGGCCTCAGCAGAAAACAGCCTAGAGAAAACAGTTTAAGTGTTTGTGGGGTGGAGCAAGGAGATGTGCTTCCTTCAGTCTGCAGCTGGGTAACCACCCAGGTGCCCGCAGCGGAGAGGAGAGGAGCTTGGTTCTTGGGCACCAGGCCCCAGGCTGGCCTGGCCACACTGGTCACCACCCCCCAACCTCCTGCCCCCAGCCCCAACCTCCCCAGGACGCGTGGACGTAATCCTAGGAGCTGCGGCAGCTATGTGCAAGGAAAGTTCTCCAAGTTGTGCTTGCGTCTGATCTGCCCTCCCAGTCACCCTCCAGCATCCTCTGAGGCCCTTCGGAGCTTGGGGGCGCCACTTCCAGCCCCGCCTCTCCTAGAGAGGCCCCTCCTCCCATGTCCCTCATTTCCTGGCCGCCAGGCCCGGCCGCCCCTCCCGCCCGGCAATTGCATGCGTCGGGGCGGCCAGGGTGGCTGTGACAGGGCGGCTTTGTCCGGGCCCCTGCAGCCGCCACCCCCGCCCTCCCGCCCGCCCCGCGCTCATTCCGGGTCTCCCCCCTCACTCCTGCTCCCGCTCGCTCTGGCGTGACGCCTTTGCACTGACCTCTACAGCTTCCTCTTCCAAAGCACACCGCAGTCACATGGGCACCCCGGCTCGGTGCCACGGCCGCTAAGCTCTCCCCGCCGGCCAGCCAGCCTGGCTTCCGCCTCGGCTGCCCCTTGCCCGGAAAGCCGCGCCCCTCGACACCCCCCACCCACCGCCCGGTGACTTCCGTGCAGGAGTGCACCCTCCAAGTTGGGGGATGAGAATCAGGAGCGCCCGAACTAAGCCTTTGGGGGGTTCCCGCCTCCCAAGGCCCGGGCTGGCTGGGGAGGAGCGTGGTAGGAGGGGGCGCTGCACCTGCAGCACCAACTTTGGGGCGCTGCCTGGGATCTGGGGAAGCGGGGCGACCCCACCCCTCCCTTTTCCCTCCAACTTAGGGAAACTCCCCCCCGCAGCTCAGGCAGCATCCCCTGGGGCAAAGGTCTTGGCGGGGGGGTAACCTGGGGAGAGCTGGCACCCGGTGACGGGGCTGAAGGCACCGAGCGCGCGCGCACACACACTATACACACTTACACGCAGCCCCGGGAGACACAAAGAGCTGCTCCGCGACGCCGGCTGCGCAGCCCGAGGGCGGGAGGCGACCCACACCCCGCCCGGGCGCGCCCCGTAGGAGCGGGGGCTCCCGGGCAGCCCCGGGCCCGCGGGGCGCAGCGCAGGGACGCCCGCCCAGCCCCGCCCGGCGCGCCCGCGGTTACCCTCGGCGGCGGCGGCGGCGCGGCTCCCGGGCGTCCCCTTCGGCAGCGCAGGATCGACGCGCGCCCAGCCCCGGCGACCGGAGCCGAGCCCCCTCCACGGCGCTGCCAGGCCCCGGCCGAGGACCCTACAGCCCGCTCTCTCTTCCTTCCTTCCTCGGGGAGCCAGGCGCAGCCTGCGCTCATCCCCGCGCTGAAACTGAACACCCGCGCGGCGCGGCGGCCGCCAGGAAGGAGGAGGGAGGCCGCGGCGGCGACAGGGAAGCTTGCCGGCCAGCGCCAGGGGACGCCGCCGCCGCCCACGGCCGCCCCCTCGCCCCGGCTGGGTGGGGGCACGAGGGTAGCTCTACAGGCGGACGCTCGGGAACACCCGCGCCCCCGTTTTCGGGGAGTATGGGCGCCGTCCTGCTACTGGAGGGGACGGCCCAGCAAAGCCACGGTCCTTTAATGTGTCCATCGGGGCATGGCTAGGGTTTGGAGGGAGTGTCAGATCCCAGGTATGGCAGCTCGGAAACAAGGGATGCTGCTCTGGCCCTAATACAGACTATCTGTGTGACCTTGGGCAACTTACTTCCCCTCCCTGAGCCGGTTTTCTCATCCTGATGGCAGGGAGGTGACCTGAAGTTCAACTCTGCATTCTCAGATGCTCCTTCGCTGCCCCTTCCCCTACCTGCCCCCTTACTAGCTGTGCAACCCTACATCATAGAATTACTGTGGGAGTTCACTGAGATACATACATGTTAACACAGTACCTGGAACTATGAGACTGTGTTTAATCCAATTTTCACAACCCCCTGAGGTCACTCCCAGGATTGTCCCCGTTTTACAGATGAGAAAGCAGAGGCTCGGAGGTCGTGACTCACCCAGTTCACTACTTTAGTCAGTGATGGTGCTTACCCAAGCAGCCTGGCTCAGAGTTTCTCAGCCCTTCTTCCAGGTCTACCTGGCAAATCCCAAGACTCTCAGAGAAGCAATGTCTGCAGGTTGCAGCCAAACTCAACCTCCGACTTCCGGGGGCAGGAGATGGTCCAGCTCAAATCAGAAGTCCCACCCTCCAGGGCATGCTCACCAGGGCCACAGCCCTCCTCCCATTCTGTCCCCACACCCTTCCCCTAAACCGCAAGGGGGCAGGAGACAGTTATAGCCTCTGTAGGGGCAGAGATCAGGCTTCTCCATTCTTTGCCAAACCCCATCCACTGGGGCTATCCACCAATATTAACTAATAGGTTCTAATTATCAAGTGCTAATAATAATAGCTGTTTCTATGCATGATATCATTTCACCTCTAAAACAACACTATAATCCCCATTTTAGGGAAGTGAACGTTGAAGCCATTTCAAGGTGGTCAGTGCCCTGGGTCAGAGTGCTGCTTCCCCGTGTCATTTACAGGACGGCCCCATTAATACCTCTCTAACGGCCTGCTATGAGATCACACTGTGAACTTTTTGGAACTGGCTGATTTTTTTCACTGTATGTATGTTCTGCCTATTTACAAGAAAAAACTATAATTACAGAAACATCTCCCATCTTGGATTTGAGCACCAGTCATTTGGTGGGTGTTCTTGAGCAAGGTTTTTTAAGCATTTTTTTTTTGGAGAGTGGGAGGGGCAGAGGAAGGGAGGGAATCCCAAGCAGGCTCCATGCCCAGCACTGAGCCAATGCAAGGCTCGATCTCACGACCCTGAGATCATGACCTGAGCTGAAATCAATAGTCGGATGCTTAACTGACTGAGCCACCCAGGTGCCCCTTGAGCAAGGTTCCTGACACACAAAATACAGATGGAGTTAAATGAGCTAAGAGAAGGCCCTGACAGCTGGACCGGGCTGTCCACATGCGAAAATTATTACTTTTTTTGGTCACAAATGCCTCAGCTCCAGCCCCAGCAGGGATCACATCAGATTCAGCTGTGTAAAGTATAGCACCCAGCCATACAGCCCTATAATTATTCTGATCAACCCTGTGACATTGGACGAAATCCCTCCCCCTCCTGGAACTCAGCATCCCCATTTGGTGAGCTAGTCAGGGGCCTCTAACTGGTGGCCCTCAGGGGTCAAACCAGGCCCTAGATGTGCTTGGTTCGGCCAGCACTGGGTTGTTTTTTTTTCTTTTTTTCCTTTTTTTAAAAGAAGAATTTTTGAAATTATCCACAGCCACAACAGCCCGTGCTGTCTTATGCTCAACTGCTACACCTGTTACCCGCATTGACTGCAGTTTCCTGTCTGTAAAACGAGGATAGTAACACCTACTGCCGAGACTGCTGAGGTGTGTGTGTTAGGTGTCTACCACAGTGTCCGTCTATACACGGCAGCACAGAAAAGACTGGGTTTCTTTGTTCCTCTTGTAAAGGTAGAGAGGTAGAGAGGAAAAGCCAGGACTCCAGAGGCCTGGGGTGTGCTGCCTGGCCCACAGCATCGTCCCTGTATGACATCAGCAGCTTCTCTAGGTCTGTGTCCCAGTGTGATATATCACACAGGCATGATCATTTCTAGCACCAGCAAACATGGTTGGGGAGAGCTGAAAGGAAGTAAGTGTTGTCGAGATAAAAGCCCAATGCAGGGGCGCCTGGATGGCTCAGTCGGTTAAGCGTCTGCCTTTGGCTCAGGTCATGATCCCAGGGTCCTGGGATTGAGCCCCTCATAGGGCTCCGTGCTCAGTGGGGAGCCTGCTTCTCCCTCTCCCTCTGCCCCTTCCCTCCCCACCACTTGTGTTCTCCCTCTCTCAAAAAAAAAAAAAAAAAAAAAAGCCCAATGCAAATGTGAGGGAGAATAGACTGAAAAGCCAATGGCACTTGGAGACCTTGTGTCTACATGAGGCCACAGACAAGCATCCCATCCACATCTCACATCCACTATAAGACTCCATTTCCCTACAGTATGGTTGGGAGGTGGGGGAGGGATGACAGGATCCCCACTCTGTAGAAGGGGAAACTGAGTCCCTAAGAGGAGATGAAAGACTTCCCGTGGCCACCAGAGACCGCCCGGGGCAGCCTTGAAACTTGCTCATCCCAGCACCCATTTTCATCCTGTCTGGGTTTCAGCTTTGCACCCCCCAATTTTTTCCCAGTTCTTCCTGCCACACCCAGAAAGTACAGGGAGAAAAATGCAGTTGACTCCCAATTATTTGGGGGCCAAACATAGGCTTTATGCCTTCCTTTCCCTGCCTGTCAGTTCACAGCTTGTCTCCATTAAGCCGCAAACCTCATTTCTGCAAGCAACACGTGAGGACAGAAAAGACTTGCTAATTTCCTTCTGGAATGCATTATAATACCCAGCGTGCTAAGTGAGAAAGGTATGCCCATGTCATAGACCTAGGAGATTATGGAGGCTTTAAAACATGTCCATGGAAGCCTTTGAGACTCCCCCCCTTTCAGAGATAAAGCCAAACTCCCCTCCTCTTGAGTGTGCACTGAACCAAGTGCCTCACTTTTAATTAAAAGAATATGGCAAAGGAAACAGCATGTGACTTTCAAAACTGGGTCATCATAGGCACTGTGGCTTCTCCCTTGCTCTCTCTCTAACCATTTGTGGGGTGGTGGGGGGGGGGAGAACCAGCTGCCATGCCACAAGGACATTCAAGCAACCCTATGGAGAGGCCTACGTGGTGAAGAACAGAGAGCACACCATCTTGGAAGTGGGCCCTCCAGCCCCAGTCAAGCCTTCATGTAACTGCAGCCCAGGCCTAAGTCTCGAGACAAGCTTCCGAGCGACTCTGAGCCAGAAGTAGCCAGGTAAGCCACTCCCAGATTCCTGACCTACAGAAACTGGGAGGCAATTTTGTTGCTTTAAGCTGCCAAGGTTTCGTTTTTTGTTTTTCTTTTAAGCTATAAAGTTTTAGGGTAATGTTATGCATCAATAAACAACTAATACAGGAGTACTCCCAAATAGTTGTCACTGTTTATCCGATTATAAGGAATTTTCCAAGACAAATAATTCTGGACAGCCAAAACATTCCTGCAGGATAGAGATGGAGAGAAGGCAACAGCAGAAGTGCCCAGGGTAGCTGATATTCATTCTCTTTTCCCTTTATCTTGAGTCAGCCTCTTTTTCCTTTATCTTGCTTTTTTTTTTTTTTTTTTTAAGTAATCTCTACACCCAACACGGGGCTCAAACTCACAACCCCAAGATCAAGAGTCGCATGTTTCCCCAATTGAGTCAGCCAGACGCCGCCCCCCTCTATCTTGTTTTATGTTTCCTCCCAACACTTATCACCTCCTTAATTATGATTCACTTGTTTGCTTGCCCATCTCTTTTCCCCACGTGAACATAAGCCCCCTGAGCATGGGGACTTTGCTTTAGTCACTGTAGCCTACCAACTACTCAGAATAGGGTCTTGCATTTATGGGCACTTAGTAAAGGCAGCAACAGATAACTAATGTAACCTTTACATCTTTTGTCTCCCACAAAGTTACAGCTACCCCCTTGACAAATGTTAGCACCCCTAGCCTTAAGTATCTCAACCAAAACCCATTAAAATTCTGAACCCCTCGCCATGATCAAACTGCACAAATCCTGGAGCCAGAGAGAAGGCAATAATGGGTCTGTAACACTCCTCTCTTCCCTCCTGGAACCTCAATTCAGGTGGCCCATCAGCATGGAAGCTCTGACTTCTAGAAACAGTGTCATTTTAATTAAATTCCACAGACCACTCTACGGTCCCAGAGGACTTCATCATTGTGGGATTTTTACCTTGCTGATTAACTGAAATCAGCATTCTTTACAGCCAAACCAATGGACTATTTCCAAGGTGACAACTTCCTTCCTAACAAGGTTCAAATCCTGTAACAAGTTCCCATGGCACTGACGGGGTTGTAAATGTATTTGCCACACAATCCAACCAACGTGTTGAAGCATGTGGTTCTAGAAAATTGTATGTGAACCTTTATTTCATAATTAGATAAGATTCTCAATGTATTAATAGAATTAAACTATTTAGAGGAATTTTCCAATAAAGCAAAGAATATACCAAACATCTGAAGGAGGCAAAGTAATTGAAATAGATGTCCTCCAGCGCTATTTTACCTTCCTAGATACATGTCCCATTTGTCCCCTGTTCCCTCCTGCCCCATCATTTGCCCTCATAGAGATGATGCACCACTCCACTCCCAGCTTCTACAATCCACACCAGCAGCAGAACTTGCAGAAAGCAAATCTGAACACATCCCTCTCTGCTTAAAATCTCATAGAGACAGGCTCCTGGGTGGCTCAGTCGGTTGAGCGACCGACTTTTGATTTCGCTCCGGTGATTTCAGGGTCATGCGATCAAGCCCCGCATTAGGCTCAGTGCTCAGCAGGGAGTCTACTTGAGATTGTCTCTCTCCCTCTCCCTCTGCCCCTCCTCCCCCCGCTCAAGTGTGCTCATTCTCTCTCTCAAATAAATAAATAAATCTTAAAAAAAAAAAATCTCAGGGCGCCTGGGTGGCTCAGTCAGTTGAGCATCTGCTCAGCTCAGGTCATGATCCCAGGGTCCTGGGATTGAGTCCCACATCGGGCTCCCTGCTCAGCGAGGATCCGGCTTCTCCCTCTCCCTCTCCTACTCCCCCTACTTGTGCTCTCTCCGTCCCTTGCTTTCTCTGTCAAATAAATAAAATCTTAAAAAAAAAAAAAAAAACTCACAGAGGTTTCTGATTGCTCTTAGGAGAAACACAGACCCTTCACTATGGCACATCAGGCCCTGATCAGCCTGGCCCGCCCACCATCCTGCACCCACTGCCCCCTTCCCTTGCTCTATTCCAGCCTCACTAACCTTCCTTCGGCAGGTCTACCTGTCGCCCCTCTCCCCGCCCTTCCTAACCATCCCACCAGGCTCTCCGCACGCAGCCAGGAAAGCTCTTCCCAGGCCTCTTCTCCTAAGTAACTCCTCTCTCTTCAGACCCCATCTTGGGGACACCTGCCCTGCCTTCCGTGACCACGAGTACCCTGGTACATGCTTCTCTAGCACCATGGATCTCTGCCTTGTGGCCTTAACACGGCTGCAAATTTCCATTTGTTTCTCTG
Source organism: Phoca vitulina (assembly GCF_004348235.1). NCBI lineage: Eukaryota > Metazoa > Chordata > Mammalia > Carnivora > Phocidae > Phoca > Phoca vitulina. Next base: position 8,978,303 of record NW_022589749.1, read on the forward strand.
GTTGTTGGATGAATGTCTGTCTCCTGAGAGACTGTAAGCTCTGATCTGGATTTCTCCTCACCGTATGTCCGGTGCCCAGCACCAATCAGATGTTTAATACTCATGCTGAATGAATGAATCAATCACCCAATCAACCAATGAGAGCTATGATCTGCCCCTAACTAATCTCTGAGTCCCACACTCTTTCCTTCAACTCTCCCCTCATGAGTCCTTCAAGGCCCTTGGCACTTCACTAACCCCATCCCTCCGCACATCCCTCCTATCTCCTCTATCCTTTAAAGCCCACGTCCAATGTCCCCTCCAAGAGGACTTCCCAATGCCACCAGCCAGAAAGGATTCCTCCTCTCCCTGTTCCCCTCCCAGGAGCCTGTCTCCCTCTACCTGGGATGAGAGTTGCACCTCATCCCATGTGTTTTAGGATACATTCTCCAGAAAGTAAGGGCTCCTAGTCTTGTTCATCTTTTACTTCCCCATCCCAAGGGCTCTGAAAATTTTGCTGCGATCGAATGGGAAAGGAACAGAACTGAAAACCCTCCCACCCTCCCCACCTTAAGACCACTCTTTGTGTTTGATGTAGCCCAGATCCAACGGATGTAAGGAGCTTCAGCTTCAAGGGGAGGAAAAAATGCCTGAGAAATAACTAAAGAAAGAGAGAGCTTGAAAGCAAAGCCTTGAGAAGCTGAGGGCCAGCACGCTGGCCTCCCTTACACAGCCTGGCACCGAGTCTGCATTCACTCCGCCCTGAATGAAGGGTGGAGTGAATGAAAAGCTCACAGCCCTCAAGCTCCTGGGGGCACTCCTGGCAGCAGGGCTGAGCAGAGAGATGCTAATGGATTCGGAGCCGGCAGGGCCAACTCTTCTAGGAAGCCCAGAGCAGCAGTCCTGCCCGGGACAACCAGCATCTCCTTCCCGTTTCGGAGATGGAAACACAGATGGCCTGAGATGTGAGATCCCTAAGGTAGCCCCAAGGGTCCCAAGGGTCCGTTACTGAAATTCTAGAAAGTGGAGGGGATCCTAGGTGCCTCTGCCCAAGTTAAACAACGGGTCTCAGGACTTACTGGTCCACATGTAGTGATGTCCCTGCAATTAGACACGGCCACCTTCCCAGCCCAGAGCCCACCAGCCGTGCAGAGACACCGTCTAAGGAGTGTTTGATGAGTAAGTAGCCCTTGCACTTTGTTTGGGAAAAGCCCTGGGTCTCCACAGCAAGGAGCAAAAGAACTCCAGACCCCCCTCCCCAGCCCCCGGCAAAAGCAAAGTGTTCACGGTGAGCTGGTCTTTCTGAAGATGCCCACTCCCAGGACGTGCTGTCCCTTGGCGGGAGGAGATAAAGGTATGACAAGCATGCACACGCACACAGAGATGGCCCCATTATTCTTCCTCCCCCCTCCAATCACATCCCCTGGGGAGAGCCGGCAGGGAGGCCGAAGGCCCATCTGGATGGGGAAGGCAGAGCCCTGGCGTTCCAAGGCAACAAGATGCCAGGCTGCCCATGCCAAGGACCCCCATATCCCTCACATGCCAGCAGTGCCCACAGGGCTGTGAGACACCCCCCGCCCCGTGCCCCTGCCCGCCCAGCTCCCACCACTAACAGCCAGTCTTACTTCTTCACTTTCGGGTATTTCATCTCAGCAATGGCATTCGTGGCTTCCGTCTGCTTCTCCTTCAGATGCTGGGGCCACATGTTGTCCACCCAATCCACCAGATCTACCTGAAAGCCAGACCACTGTCAGCACTTCCTGTCTGGGGGGTGCCCTTCTGCCAGGCCCCCCTCACCACCTGCCCTTCCCTGGGGCTGGCACGGGCCGGCCTCGAGCCTGGGCAGCAGGAGAAGCCAGGCGAGGAGGGGAGGGGGCAGGTGTCAGGGAGGGGACCGCGGCCGGGGGGGCCCTACCACAGTCGGACGCTTGACCAGGTGCTCCAGCTTGGTGTGGCTGAACTCAAGGCTGATGACGTTGTACAGCTTGTCCCGCTGGGCCTCGGGCGTCTCGTAGTACCGCACAAACTGGGACATGCTCATCTCCGTGCCCTTCTGGGTGTTCACATCCATCACATCCACCAGCCGCCGGCTACCTAGGGGCAGAATCCACACGCTGGTGGCTCCTGGTGGCTCAGGAGCCAGACGCCACTTGGGATCCCCATCAATGAAACCCGCCCCACCCGTATGCCACGTCTGCTCTATTACCTGGTCCCGTCAGTTTTCCTTACTGACTCTCTCTCCAATCCATCTGTTTCCCTCCACCACCGCGGCCTCCACGCTGGTCCAGTCCCCCCTTACTACTCTCCAAGACAACCTTCAGAACGTCCTATAGGGTCCCCAGGCTCCCCCCTCCTATCCATCCTCCACGGAGCTGCCTGCGTGAGCTTTCTAAAACAGAGACCTGACCACGGACACTCCTCTCCCTGCTTCAAACCTTCAGTGCTCCCCACTGCCTACCGAAGAGTCTCTTAGCATGGCCCTCAAGGCCTTTCTCTTCATTCACAGCACTAAGATAGTCCTTATTTCCACAGAAAATTAGCTGTTTGGTCGTCTCCCTCCCTAGTCTGTGAGCCCAGGAAAATTGCTTGGGCTTCTCTGAACCTCTGTGTCTTCATCCACGCACCTCCTTTCAGAGGCTAGTTGTGAGGATTAAATCAGATGATGCTCACAGATTAAATCAGATGATGCTCACAGAACTCCATGGCCCAGTGTCTGGTGCATAAATGCATGGGTCCCCCATTATTCCTTGGCATTAATCACAATTCCTAAATATGTTTGTCTGTTTTGTTGTCTTTCTTCCCTACTATTCTGTAACTGTCACCAGGGCAGAAGTCCTGTCTGTCTTGCTCACTGTTTCGCCCCAAGTATCTACACAGAGCCCACCACAGAGTGGGAGCTCAGTACCTATTTACGGAACAAATAAATGATGAATGTTGGCTGTCCTGCACAGTATGTGACATAGGACTTCTCATACGAACAACCACTGAACTAAAAGGAGAGATCTGCGTGCCTCCCACTGCTTCCCAGAGAGAAGGAAACCACCTCGGGACTGGGAGACAGGAAAGTTCAGTGCTAGTCCTGGGACCACCAGCAACTAACGAAGCTTCGAGGTGGGGCGCCTGGGTGGCTCAGTTGGTTGGGCGTCAGACTCTTGTTTTCGGCTCGGGTCATGATCTCAGGGTCATGAGATCGAGCCCCGCTTCAGGCTCTATGCTGGGCATGGAGCCTGCTTAAGATTCTCTCTCTCCCTCTCCCTCTGCCCCTTCCCCCACACCTCGCTCTCTTTCTCTCTCTCAAAAACAAAAACAAAACAAAACAAGGGGCGCCTGGGTGGCTCAGTCGTTAAGCGTCTGCCTTCGGCTCAGGTCATGGTCCCAGGGTCCTGGGATGGAGCCCCGCATCGGGCTCCCTGCTCCGCGGGTAGCCTGCTTCTCCCTCCCCCACTCCCCCTGCTTGTGTTCCCTCTCTCGCTGTGTCTCTCTCTGTCAAATAAATAAAAAATCTTTAAAAAAAAAAGAAAAAAAACAAGGCTTCAAGGAAATCATAACCCTTCCGGGGACTCTTCTTCCCCATCTGAAAGATGGGAATAATAGCTCTAGAACTTCAGCCAATGTAGAAGGAACAACCAAAGTTCAGTGGAAGGGCTGTGAAAGGGGAGAAGACAGACGCAGAGCAGATTGCCAAATTCATGGTGATTTATGATGAAAGCTGCCACCTCTTGTCTGTCAGGACACAAAATAAGCATCATGACTGGGATGAGAAGCCTGCCATCTGGTAAGGAAAGACCTCAATTCCCCATTAGCTCAATGACAAATATATGGTCCATGGAAACTTAGAAATGTGTAAACCAGGGATGCCTGGGTGGCTCAGTCGGGTAAGCGTCCGACTCTTGATCTCAGCTCAGGTCTTGGTCTCAGGGTCATGAGTTCAAGCCCCGTGTGGGGCTCCATGCTGGGCATGAAGCCTACTTAAAAAAAAAAAAGAAAAGGGGCGCCTGGGTGGCTCAGTCATTAAGCGTCTGCCTTCGGCTCAGGTCATCATCCCGGGGTCCTGGGATCGAGCCCCACATCGGGCTCCTTGCTCCACGGGAAGCCTGCTTCTCCCTCTCCCACTCCCCCTGCTTGTGGTCCCTCTCTGGCTGTGTCTCTCTCTGTCAAATAAATAAATAAAATCCTTAAAAAAAAAAAAAAAGAAAAAAGTAGAAGAAATGTGTAAACCAGAGGAAAGAAAGAAAGAGAAGAACTAGAACCTTGTTCAAAGGTACTCCAAGAACCAGGAGCAAACTAAGCAAACAGGGGCCAGCAAATGACGGCCCCGTGGGCAAATCTGCCCACCCCCCGCGCCTGTTTTTGTACGGCCCATGAGCTTCGGATGGTTTTTACATGTTGTTTTGTTTTATTTTTACTTGACAGGGAGAGCAAGAGAGCACAAGCAGGGGGAGCAGGAGAGGGAAAGGAAGAAGCAGGCTCCCCACTGAGCAGACAGCCCAACATGGGGCTCGATCCCAGGACCCTGACATCATTAAGCTGAAGGCAGACGCTTCACTGACTGAGCCACCCAGGCGCCCTAGTTTTTACATTTTTAAGTGGTGGAGGATGGGGGGAAAAAATCAAAAGAAGACTACTTCGTGATATGAAAATGATACAAAACTCAAATCCCTGGGCCCACATATAAAGTTTTATTAGCACCCAGCTACACGGTTCACATGTCTCTGGCTGCTTCCACGTTACACCAGCTGAACCGTGTGGCCAACAGGAGACTGAACGGCCGGCAAAGCCCGAAATACTTATTCTCTAGATCTTTATAGAGAAAGTTTGCCAATCCTTGAACTAGACAAAATCCTCATGGAACTTACATGCTGATGTGAATAATATTCCCATCTGGTTCAGTGCTCCATACCCAGCTCTGTGCACAGAGCCTGCCCTGTAATAGGCCCTGGGTCAATATTTGTTGAATAAATACACAGTGCCTTTCACGTCACAGGAACTGAATAATAAAAGTAACCCTTTATGCACGTATGAGACCTTGGCTGTTACTATCTTTTGGACTAAATACCTAATTTTTACAACCACCCCAGAAGCGAGGTAGGACTGTCCCCGTCTTAATAAATGGGGAAAACAATGCCCTAGAGATGATGGGATTGGCTCAAGTCCTCCAGAACATACTCTACCAATTAGAAGGGCTAATGTTTACAGAGCACAGGCAAGCTCTCTACACAGGTTATCTTAAGCTAATTTTGGTTCTGTGAGGTAGAACTTCACTTATACCCATTTGATGGATGAGAAACTGAGGCTTAGACAACTAACTAGACCCAAAATGCCCAGTGAATGAGTAACAGACCTAGAATTTGAAGCCAATTCAATCTAATCCACAGCCCAGGTTCCTATCCCCCCAACTCCTGCCCCTGCCCAATGCAATACTGACTCTAGATCACTGCTCCGGTGGAAAAAAAGATCCCCGCCCTCACTGACTGGCTCCTGACCACACAGATCTTGGGAAGACAGGGAGAACAGCTTTGGTTTTTGCGTCGGGAGTGCAGATCCACCAGGGGGCATCCCTGAACTTCGTTGGAAATTCTGGCCTGCTCTGGACAGCACTGGCTCCTTCCTAACCAGGGCTCCTGGAATAGGTGGGCTCTGCTCAGCTTTTCTGGGAAGCCCAATTGGCAGAGAACCTGCTATTACAGTGGGGGAGGTGAGAGGAGAACAGGCACCCAAACCCTCGTCCCTCTCTGACCAGCCTCCCACCTCCCCCTGCCTCTCCTCCCTAACCCTGCACAAGGTCCCATTTGCAAAGCCCCCTGTGGAAGGACTGCTGGACAGGTAGATGTGGGAATCACAGCCCTAGAGGCTCATGCAAGTCAGCACTGAAAACTGGAGCTCGGTCGCCCCTATCAACACAACAAAGTTAAAGTAAGACTTTATGGTTCAAATCCCAGCTGGGCCTCAGGCCTCTTAGCTTCTCTGAGTATCAGTCTCCCCATCGGTGACCTGGGGACAAAAACAGTAGCTAGCCCATGGGGTTGATCTAAGCCTTAAATGAGATCATGCACATGAACCACTTCCATGAAGCACTTGCAGGCAGCTAGTGTTACCGAATTGGCCGATTTCATCCATAATTACAGGTGGAGAAAGTGAAGCAGTAGAAAGAAAGTCAGAGCCACTTAAATCTCTGCCGGCCAGTCCAATGGACTGACTACTTAAGATCCTAAAACATGATAAGGATGGCTAAATGGGTATGGATGTTTTATGGGTAGGGTGATAAAAATGTCCTAAAATTGACTGTGGCAGTGTTTGCCCAACTCTGTGGTCAGATGAAAAACCACTGAATCATACATTTTAAATACTTGAATTATACAGTATAGGAATTATGTCTCAATAAAGATGTTATTAAACACAAAAACTCAGGCCAACAAAATGACCAACAAAGTTGGTTTTTCTAAAAGTAACTTCTTTCAAAAGTCTCAACTGGGGGCGCCTGGCTGGCTCAGGCAGCAGAGAGTGCAACTCTTGATCTTGGGGTCGAGAGTCCGAGCCCCACCTTGGGTGTAGAGATTACGTAAAAAAAAAAGTTCCCCATCAACTTAAAAAACAAATATTAAGAAATGTAAATTATAATGAATTACTGTATTGTACACCTGAAGCTAATATAACACTGCATGTTAACTGGAATTAAAATAATAACTTTTAAAAAATATACATTGGGACACCTGGGTGGCTCAGTCCGTAAAGCATCTGCCTTCAGCTCAGGTCATGATCCCAGGGTCCTGGGATCGAGCCCCGCTTCGGGCTCTCTGCCCAGCAGGGAGCCTGCTTCTCCCTCTCCCTCTGCCGCCACTCCCCCTGCTTGTGCTCTCTCTCTCTCTGACAAATAAATAAAATGTTACAAAATAAATAAATAAATGTAAAGTATTCAGCCATAAAAAGGAATGTAGTACCGATCCATGCTACAACACAGATGAAGCTCAAAAACATGATGCTGAGTGAAAGAAGCCAGTCACCAATGATCACATGTTGCATGAAGCCATTTATATACCATGTCTGGAATAGGTAAATCCATAGAGACTGGAAGTAGATTAGTGGGTGCCAGGGGCTGGGGGACAGGAAAGAGGAGTGCTAAGGGGTAGGAGTTTCCTTTCAGGTAAGAATGTTTTAGAACCAACAGAGAAGTAATGGTTGCCCAACACTGTGAAGGCACTAAATGCCACTGAATCATATACCTTAAAATGATTAGTTTTATGTTAAGTGAATTTCACCTCAATAAATTATTTTTCTGGGGTGCCTGGGTGGCTCAGTCAATTAAGCATCCAACTCTTAATTTCGGCTCAGGTCATGATCTCACGTCAGGCTCCAAGCTCAACAGGGAGTCCGCTGGAGATTCTTTCTCTCCCTCCCCCCGCCCTGTGCATGCTCTCTCTCTCTCTCAAATAAATATTTTTTAAGATTATTTATTTATTTATTTGAGAGACAGAGAGAGAATGAGAGAGCGAGCACGAGAGGGGGGAGGGTCAAAGGGAAAAGCAGACTCCCTGCTGAGTAGGGAGCCCGATGTGGGACTCGATCCCAGGACTCCAGGATCATGACCCGAGCCAAAGGCTTAACCAACTGAGCCACCCAGGCGCCCCTAAATAAGTCTTTAAAAAAATAAAAAAGAAATTATTTTTCAAAGCCATGTAAGACAGTACTTTAAATCTCATATACTTCCTCCAATCTGACAAGAACGAGAACTTAATTTCTTGCAAACTCTCTCACTCTCCTTCTACCGAATTGTTTCTTGTGTGAGTCTCTCCCTTCCTTGTGGATCAGGAGCTTGGGCTGTGGACTGTTCCAGCTCCTGTCTCCACAGAGCCTTCACAAACTGCTCACAGTGCCCTTCCCTCCCCGTAGGGAGGTGTTGGGTGCTCGGTGTGTGCATGGGCTCAGTTCTTCACAGCTTAGTTAGGGCTTAGGGATGCAGGCACAGGTGGGAAACGCTAAAGAGAGCCCAGGAAATGATAAACACAATTCAGGATGGTAGTGGGATGGTGACCCTCCAAAAGATTTACCCAGAACCTTTAAATAGGACCTTATTTGGAAAAAGGGTCTTTATAGAGGTCATTAATGTAAGGATCTCAAGAAGAGATCATCCTGGAGGAAGGGTAGGCCCTAAATCCAATCACTAGTGTCTTTAGAAGAAGGTCAAGGTCAAGTGAAAGCCAGAAGCAAAGCATAATGTGCCTATAAGCAGCTGGAATGCCTGGAGTCACCAAAAGCTGGAAGAGGCAAGGCCGGAGTTTCCCAGAGCCTCCAGAAGGAAGAACCAATGCAGCCACCACCACGATTTTGGACTTTGGCTTCTGAAACTGAGAGAATAAGTTTCTGTAGTTTTAAGCCACTCAGTTTGTGGTACCTTGTTATGGCCCGACACAAGACAACGGCCACCTCTGGGGCCGGAGGGTCACATGGGAACGTGGGTGGCAGGCACTCATCTTACCATTTTTCTTTAAACTTCTCAGCATATACAGTACATTTCACACACAAAAATGGATCAAAGTCCTCAGATGTTTCAGGTTCCAGTCTTTCTCCATTGCACAAGATCTTTAGGCAAAGTACCCCAACGTCCTCACCGGCAACACGGAGATAAAACCACCTCCCTCAAAAAACAGTTGTGAAAAAAACTATTGCTTTTCATTTAAAAATTGATTTCAATATTCAGAAAACTGATGCTAGAGGGAAATGAGAGGCTTTTAAGGGACCAAACATGCCGTGGCATCTCACTGCACAGAAGTTAAAAATTTGCATGCAAGCCACAGCTCCCTGGCCCTACCAATCTAAAATGACAAGATTGTAGGGGCACCTGGGTTGTTGGTTGGTTAAGCATCTGCCTTCAGCTCAGGTCATGGTCCCAGGGTCCTAGGATGGAGCCCTGCATCGGGCTCCCTGCTCATCAGTGAGTCGGCTTCTCCCTCTCTGTGATCTCTCTCACTCTCACTCTCACATAATAAATAAAATATTTTAAAAATAAATAAATAAATAAATAAAGGTACAATTTTGACAACCCTAAAATGGTAGGTCATCACATCAATACTATTCCATAAAGTTGGTTTTATGTATGATGCCAACTTATATACAACCCAAATCGAAGACTATAATAAAAAAATTAAAAAAAAAAAAAGCCAACAACCCCAATCTAGTTCTAAAAAAATCCCCTTAAAACTGGGTAAATTTGGGGCACCTAGGTGGCTCAGTCGGTTAAGCATGATCCCAGGGTCCTGGGATTGAGCCCCATGTTGGGCTCCCTGCTCAGTGGGGAGCCTGCTTCTCTCTCTGCCCCTCCCCCTCCACTCGTGCTCTCTCTCTCTCTCAGATAAATAAATAAAATCTTTAAAAAAAATTTTTTTTTAAATATCTAGTTCAATAAGGGCGCCTGCGTTGCTCAGTCGTTAAGCATCTGCCTTCGGCTCAGGTCATGATCCCAGGGTCCTGGGATGGAGCCCCGCATCGGGCTCCCTGCTCCGCGGGAAGCCTGCTTCTCCCTCCCCCACTCCCCCTGCTTGTGTTCCCTCTCTGGCTGTGTCTCTCTCTGTCAAATAAATAAATAAAATCTTTAAAAAAAAAAAAAAGAGTCTTGGGACGGGTGCCTGGCTGGCTCAATTGGTAGAGTGTGCAACTCTTGATATTGGGGTTGTAAGTTTGAGCCCCACATTGGGTGTAGAGATTACTTTTTTAAAAATTTAGAAAAAAAAAAAACTAGTCTTGGAAAAAATTTTAATAATATATTTTTTAAATAATTAAAAAAAAACAAAATATGGGGGTATCTGGGTGGCTCAGTTGGGTTAAGCGCCCAACTCCTGATTTCGGCTCAGGTCATGATCTCAGGGTCATGAGATCGAGCCCTGCATCAGGCCCCTCGCTCAGCCTAGAGTCTGCTGGAGTCTCTCTCTTCCTCTCCCTCTGCCCCTCCTGCTCATGCTCGCTCTTTCTCTAAAATAAATAAATCTTTAAAAAAAAGATAAAAACAAAAGCAAACAAACAAAAAACCCAAAAGTATGGGGTCAACTGAGGTGACCCATATAAAACGCTGGGGGCCCAGACGGCACAGCTCAGCGTTGCCCCCCCCCCCTACCCGGGCCTAACTTTACTTCCCTCTATCCCACTAACAGGCTTAGCTCAAGGGCTCTTGTGGTTGAACCGTGTCCCCCAAAAGAGATGTTCAAGTCCTAACCCCAGACACCTATGAACAGGCCCTCTCTGGCCATAGGGTCTTCGCAGTTGTGATCAAGCTAAAATGGGGTCAGAGTGGATGAAGGTGGACCCTCAGCCAATTCCGGTGTCCTTATAAGACAAGGGAAACTTGGACAGAGACACACATAGGGAGCACAGCCACGTGAAGATGGTGGCAGACAATGGGACCATGTAGCCACAAGCCAACAAACATCAGAGAAGCCAGCAGCTACCAGAAGCTGGAGGAGGCTCTGAAGAATTCTCACCTAGAGCCTTCCGACGGAGCCCAGCCCTGTCAATACCTTGATTTCAGACTTCTGGCCTCCAGGACGGTGAGAGGATACATTTTTGTGGTTTTAAGCCACGTGGGTTGTGGTGATATGGCAGCCCCAGCAAACAAGAAGGAAGGCTGACCAGAAAATGACTGCGTAACCCCACAGGGCTCCATAAATATCCCTGACAGCAGAGAAGGGCTAACCCACCCCTGGCCTCCCCACGGGGCCCAGTTCAAGGTGTCAACAGGACAGACACGCTGTATAACTAAACTGTGCAGTTGACGAGAAGCTTCGCAAGGAGAAAATGTCATCCATGGGTGACATCATGCCACTTCATCCTAGATCTTTGTCAGCTTGTTTCTTGTCTCTCCCCCCTATGGCACTATAAGCATCGTGAGAGCAAGAGTCTTGTCTGTCTTGCTCACTACTCTAACCCACGGATCTAGAACGGAGAGCCTGGCACAGAGCAGGAGCTCAGTAAATATTTGTGGAATGAATAAATCACATCGGGTGTTTTTCCATCATATGTTCTTCCTAGCATGTGACATGACCTCACATATAAATGACAGTGGAACTGGAGAAATGACCTGGAGGTGCCTGGAGGTGGGTATGTGTAACCCTCTCCACGCTAGAGAAGATAAAGCCCCTTAACCTGGAAAGAAAGCATCTGGAAATCCTGAGCAGGCAGGAGCCCCACCGGTGGGACAACCGTTGCTGAACACAGAAGGATGTGGGTGAGAGAGGCCTGTTCTTTCTTTTTTGAACACAAACCAGGCTTCCAGCACCCCCATCACAATCCCCAGGGCTCTCGATGCACCCTCGCTTCCCTCTGCTCTTAGCCAGGTGCACGTCCCCAGCTGACCCCACCTCGGCCTGCCCCGTCCTCAGATGAAAAGGGAAGTCAAGGCCTGGAGTGGTCAGAGCGGTGAGGAGCAGCTGGGACTGACGGGGGAGTAAGGGTGTGCAGGGAAGAGGCCCAAGGGTGGGAGAGACTGAGTGACTATATCTGGAGCGGAAGGTCGAGACACTTGGTTCTAAGAATAGCTTTCTTGGTGCGCAGGGAGCTCCATCCAGCTCCCCAGGTGTCCTGGAAGCCACAGTCTATGGGAGGGGTGGTAATGGGAAGAAAGGGAGGGGGAAGGTGCCTGGACTCCATAAACGTAAACCCCCAGGCAAACACAAATGTACCAGTACCCGTAAAATTAAACTCTGCTGGGTTCCAGCCCCCAGGTGGCAGCGAGAGGTGGAGAATTGATAACGCACTTCCTAGGGAGGCAGAATGATGGTCGAAGCAACCACTGGCTTAGGAATCTGAGATAAGGGCCAGCCCTGAAACAAACAGCAGATGAGGGGGAGTGTCTCTCCAGGTGTATTCCAGCCAACAAATGACAAAGGACCACTGAATTAAGACCATCGCCACTTTGCAGCCTCTAACACAATAATGAAGCTACACATCAAACATCGATGCCTGCTAACAACACACAGACAGAGAGAGAGAGGTGACCTGACATTATGTGCCTCCTGATGGAAGAACATCATCTATGAAGTAGTCGTGCTAGGAAGAATGAATGAATGAATGAATGAATGAGTGAGTGCATTTTTATGTGGAGAGAAAGACAGACTCTGAACCTGATCGAGCATCTACATCCAACTGCCAACTTACAGAAAGTACACAGGACAGAGGAACACAAACCACTCCAAGGGAATGCTATTGGCAAAATCCAGACAATGGAAAAACCCTACAGGTCAAACAATCCAACTTCAGATTGGCTGGAGATGGTGGGAGGGCCCAGAGATTATAAGAGACTTAAAAGACATCATAACCAAAGAATAAGGACCATATTTACATTCTGACTCACAGAACCCGCAAAAGAAAAGAAAAAAGAAGTAACATGTATGCTAATATGAAACTGGACATTTGCACAATAAATATGGATATTTACTCACTTTATTTTTTAAATTCTTTTCTTTCTTTTTTTTTTTTTCCTTTTTTAAGTAAATGCCCAGCGTGGGGCTTGAACTCACAACCCCAAGATCAAGAGTTGCATGATCTACTGACTGAGCCAGCCAGGTGCCCCTGATATTTACTCATTTTAAGGAATTACCGTTTTTTGTTCATTTGTTTGTTTTGTTTAAAGATTTTATTTATTTATTTGACAGATAGAGAGCACAAGTAGGCAGAGTGGCAGGCAGAGGGAGAGGGAGAAGCAGGCTCTCCGCTGAGCAGGGAGCTGGATGTGGGGCTCGATCCCAGGTCCCGAGGATCATGACCTGAGCCGAAGGCAGCCGCTTAACTGACTGAGCCACCCAGGCGCCCCAAGGAATTCCTGTTTTTAAAAGATTAGGTGTGATAACACTATGGTGACTATGGTTTTAAAAATCCCTTCTTGTTTAGAACTATATCCTGGAAACTTTATGGATGAAATGGTATGATGCCTAGATATGCCTGAAACATTGCAGGAGGATAGGAAGTGGATGGAGGTATGGAAGTGGCAGCTGTTGGGGCCGGGTGTTGGGGCCATGGGAATTCATTATTACTTTCTGTCTACTAGATACTTCTTAAAATTCTCTCCAGCAAAAAGTACTTTTATAAATCCCAGCTCTGTTACTAGCTCCGTGGCTTCAGGGGCCTCATTTACCCTTTCTAGACTTGGAGGGTGTTTATTTGCAAAAGGGGCCCGTTGGTGCAAGAGAGCCCAACACAATATCTGGCACATGGTAGGGTCTGCAACACACTTGGCCACCAGCCACTGAGCTGGTCTGGGAAACGAGGTGTCCCGACCAGACAGACAGGGAAAGGGAGCTCTTTCGCCTGCCCCGTAGATGGACTTCTCAGGCACTTTGCGTTTAACCCTGAAGACACAGCCCCACAACAGGGTCTTTTATTTTCTCTGGAAGAACCACGCTGGAGGCACGGGTGCCTGGCTTGTTTGTTCCTCGGTCAGCGACGGCCCACAGGAGGCCACGCAATGAGCAGTGGGTGCCTCAGGGGCACCCGGGACAGTGCCAAGAGCCCTGGACTGAGTTCCAGTCCCAGTAACCCTCACTGACCCCACTCCAGGCCTCAGTTGCCTCATGTGCAAAGCCAGGAAGAACTGACCTTTATACTTCTGTTTTCACCACCATAGAACTCTTTCTTCAAACAGAAGCTTTGACAAGAGCCAAAGGCATAAATAAAAACAGGCAGCTCAGGTTGAAGCGGTGGCGGGGGTGGGGGGATGATGATGCTCAGAACCCAGATCCGGTTTCCAGGGATTTCCCTTTGAAAACCACTGGGTTAGGTCTTTTTTAGGTCCTCTTCCAGGACTGACACGCTGATGTTTAGCCTAGTTCTCATATACTCAGATCAGATCCCTTAAACGTGAACTGGGAAGAAGTCAGTGAGGGAGGAGACCCAGAGGCTTGCCCCAGGGGTCACTGGGGACTCTGGGGCCTGCCAGTCCTTTTCAGTCTGAGCTGGGAGTTTAAGAATTAGCATCCATCTTTGCAGGTTCCCAGTCTGGTCTGCAGCTGATGGCAAAGGAGAGCTGAGCATAAGTGCCAGGTATCTGAGCAGGAAGCTCTGGGAGGAGGCATGTGCCTCAAGGGACAGAAGGGACAGATCAGTGCTAAGAATGGAATGTGGCCCTCCACGCTCTGGGGAGCAGCCATCCCTGGAGCAGGTGACAGGGACAAGCTGCCCTTTGGATCCTGCAAGGGACCCAGAGCCCTGGAACTCTCGGGCTCCTGAAGTCAATGGGTTACAGGAGAAATTTTCCACACTGAGCAGTGCCTGGCATCCCTAAGTAGGCCAGCAGCTCAGCCCCCCTCCCTTTCTCTCTCCTCCCCCCATCTCACTGGTTCTCTGGGCTCACAGGCTACATACACATCCAACAAATTCCAGCTGCAGAAATTAATCCATGGCCCCATGGCCCTTGCTTTGAAGGCCCCATCTGTCAGCTCCAAGAACCATGGGCTCGGAGCCGGGAAGAGGCTGCTGAAAGTCACCTTGAACGCTAATATAAAGCATACACGGGCTCTGACCCCAAACTCCTGAGCCTGCTCTTCGGAGAGTACCCACCACTGTCCCTCTCTATCTTCCTCAAGTTTCTGGATTGGCTTTTTATTCCGCTCCTCGAAAATATCTCCTCATCCATTTCACACAGAGGTAGTTAGT
>NW_022589749.1:8993015-9090027 GCF_004348235.1 Phoca vitulina
CTCTCTCTGACTCTCATGAATAAATAAATAAAACATTAAAAAAAAAAAAAAAAGCACTGGCCACAGTTCAAAGCCCACTTAGCTACCTCCTAGCAGTGAGGCCTTGGGTATGTATGGCCCTAAAGTTCTCTGGGTCTCCGTTTCCTCATCTGTAAGGTGGACATAATAGGGCCTGCCCACACAACGACTGAAAGTACCTTGTAAACTTAAAAGCAGGAGTCCTATCGAGGACGCTGTGCCGAACTGAAGGTACAAGGGCAAGGGGAGGGCCTGGGGAGGAGAGTGTCCACACCACTTGGGACAAACCTTTTCCCAGGTCTAGGCCTCAGTTTCCTCGCAGTGAAATAAGATGCCTGCAAAGGTTCCCGGGTTCTCCCTAAGCACTGTTATCTTCTGGCGCCTCACCGTTGAACCTTCAAAAATTATCCCCAGGACACATCCAGTGCCGGGACGTCCTCTGTGCCCTGGGTTCTAGACCCTGCCTGACCCTCACAGACAGATGAGCGGAAGAAGATACAAACCCAGACTAACAAAGCAATCAGCCAAGAAAACCCAAAAGACACCTGAGCCAAAAACAATAAAGAGCTTTGGATTACAGGACACGGAGAGCCAGCCACGGTTCTGTGCAGAAGTTAAGAGAACAGCTCCTTGGTCAAACGGATATGGGCATAAATCTCAGCAATTCAACACACTAGCTTTCAGACTGTGGACAAGTCACTCTGAGCCTCAATTTGACATCGATGGAATGGGGGATAGTGGGAAATCCAGTTTTACATGGATCTGACAAAGTAACACAGGAGAGGTCCCTGGCTTATAATAAGATCTCAGGAAGCAGTAGCTAATGTAGTAGCTCCAGTCCAAGGAGCTACCCCACAGGGGAGTGATTCCTATTAAATAAACAGGGGGCAGAAGCAACTTTAGTTCCCCAAGGCCCAAACACAGTCAAGATTTTGATTTCAGAACACAGGCTTTGGGGGCGCCTGGGTGGCTCAGTCATTAAGCATCTGCCTTTGGCTCAGGTCATGATCCTGGGGTCCTGGGATCGAGCCCCGAGTCGGGCTCCCTGATGGGCAGGAAGCCTGCTTCTCCCTCTCCCACTGCCCCTGCTTGTGTTCCCTCTCTCGCTGTGTCTCTCTCTCTCTCTGCTTAAAAAAAAAAAACCACTGGTTTTGCAGGAAAAGGGAAATAGCGACAAAAAAACAAGTGAGCTGGGTGTTCATCTTAAAGAGAAAAAAAAAGGAAACACAGCTGAACCCCTCTGAAACCCTCCTTCCTTGAGGCTCAGGAGCCACGGCCCTCCTGACTTCCTGCACCTCCCCCTGCGTGCATCTCTGTTCTGTGAGGCGGATGCCTCCCGGACCGTCTGTCTCTCCCCAGCTCCATTCAGTGTGGCCAGAACAGAGGCCATCCACACACCCCCCACGCAAGTCTACTTTTCCTCTGGGTTTGCATTATGAGCATCATCTTCTCCCAACCGCTGAAATTCCAACCCACGTTTGAATCTGAGATGCCATCTGCTGTCTGGGCAACTCAAAAGTCACTTCTCTCCAGGCCTCAGTCTTTCCCACCTGTGAAAGGGGAAAGCAAGACTAGAGGAATTCTAAGAACTTTTCCGGGATTTACCATGTAAAATGTCTACGATTTTAAGCCAACTTTAAAAAAAGGTCTGGAAGCAAGTCAGCTATGGTTGATTTGTAAGGATTGAGAATTTACTAAGCACAGCCCATCAAGGGCACGCGCGCATGTCTGGTGAGTCTCCTTCACGAGACACAACACAGACATGGAGGAGGAGAAAGTCAAGAAGCAGAAGCGTGAGGAAACGCCCAGAGCTGTGTTCAGATCCGAACTCGACCACCCGTCCACAGGCCGTGTGGGTTGTTCCCTCTGAGCCTCGGATCCCTCATCGGGAAAGTGAACAGTAACACTTCATTTATATGATTATTGGTGAGGACAAAATGAGGTCATATGGTAAACATACAGTAAAAGATAGGTGATGATTACTATAATTGGATGAATAAATGAATAGTGAATGAGGCGGTTTGTCGTGAAGATTTTTTCAAGAAAAGGGGCCAAAGAAAACCTGTTAGCTTGGGTATCCTCGTTAGAGAGAAACACAATAAAGAGGGGCGCCTGGGTGGCTCAGTCGGTGAAGTGTCTGCCTTCAGCTCAGGTCATGATCTTGGGGTCCTGGGATCGAGCCCCATATCGGGCTCCCTGCTTAGCAGGAAGTTTGCTTCTCCCTCTCCCTCTGCCCCTCCCTACAGCTCATGCTCTCTCTCAAATAAATAAATAAAATCTTTAAAAAAAAAAAAAAGAAATACAGTAAAGAGATAATATGCAGGACCCCATGGCCGTGAGCCATCCCTCAGTGACATAATGGTGGAGAGTGAGTAGGGACCCAGCACTTTATGAATATGTCTTCTCGGTAGGTTTAAAGCATCTTCAGAGGCAGCTAGAGTTCTTTCCCAGTCTCCCTATCCCCCCAGTTCCCAGCACACAAATGTGAAAATATCCCAGTCTTCTTAAATGAACTATCTGGGATTGAGAGTATTGGTCGTGGGATGCGAGGAGCTGTCCGGGGGGACACACACATTAGAGCATCCAGAAACAGACCCACTCAAATGCAGTCACCTGATTTATGACAAAGACAATATTTCAGTGCCGTGGGGAGAAGGTGTTTTTTTTCAATAATGGTACTGGGATCAACTGGATATCCATATAGGAGAAAAGGAATTTCAACCCCTATCTCATACCAAACACAAAAGTCAATTCCAGATAAACTATAGATCTCAATGTGAAAGTTCAAACAATAAAGCTTTTTTGAGAAAAACATATGAACATCTTCCAACCCTGGAGTGCGCAAACATTTCTTAAACAAGATACAAAACAAGTACAAAAAAAAGACCTAAATGGTCTGTGTTAAAATAAAGAATGTCTGTTCATTCAAAGACACCTTTAAGAGTGTGAAAAGGCAACCAACCCACAAAGTAAGAGGTGATTTTTGGAATGCATAATCATATCCTGAATATATCAAGAAACTTTATGTTATGGGCTGAATTGTATCCCCTAAAATTTCTATGTTGAGGTCCTAACCCCCCAGGACCTCAAAATGTAATTATATTTGAGAACAGTCTTTAAAGAGGTAATTAAGTTAAAATAAGGTCTTTAGGGTAGGCCCTAATCCAACAAGACTGACGTCCTTATAAGAAGAGATTAGGTTATAGAGCATGAGAGGGAAGACCACGTGAAGACATAAGGAGAAGCCATCTACAGCCATCTACAAACCAAGGAGAGAGGCCTTTGGAGAAACCAACCCTACAAGACCTCGATCTTGGACTTCTAGCTCCAGAATTGTGAGCCAATAAATTTCTGTTGTTTAAATCACCCAGTCTGTTGTACTTCGTTGTGGCGGCCCTAGCAAATAATGCATCTTACACTCAACAGGAGACAACCCTTCAAAATAATGGAGAAAAGACTTGATCAGACAGTTCACAAAAGACTATATCCAACTAGCAAACAAACATGAACAACGGAGCTCAATTTCATTAGGAAAGAAAGGCAAACTAAAACCACCATGTAATAAACCAACACAGCAACGGGACTAAAATGAAAAGGATGGAAACACAAACTCTTGGTGAGGATGTGGCACAATCAGAACCAGACCAACCCCTGTGGGCAATGACTCGACGCTGTCTCCTAAAACCGAACATATACGCATCCCCTGTGACCCAAGCAATTCCACTCTCCGGTATGTGCCCCACAGAAATGCATCCCTCTGTTCCCCAAAAGTCACGTTCTAGAGTGTTTAGAGCAGCACGAGACATAGAGCCTTAAACCGGCAGCTCCCCATGAGCCCATTAATAACAGAATGCATAAACACGTTGTGAAATAGTCACGTAACAGAAAACCATAGCAATGAAAATAAACCATCTACAACTACACACAACAATCTGGATGTCTTATAAACACCAAGTTGAGCGAAAGAAGCAGAAACGACAAGAGGACACCTGCCTGATTCCACTATTCCATAAAGTATGAATGCGTGCAAAATTCATCCACAGTGGAGGGCAGGGACAGCATTGGAACACCGGAAGGATTCTGGGGTACCAGGTACCATAATATGTTCAATTTGTTAAAATTAATCAAGCTGTATAGTTATCATATGTGCACTTTTCTATATGTAAATTATACTTCAATAAAAAACTTTTAAGTGTACAGTGTCCTAAAAATGGAAAGTGCCTTTTTTTGTTTTTAAAGGCGAGGAGCTAAGAACAGAGACCAGGTGCCTGAATTCCCAGAAGGCATATAAACAGGGCTGATAGAGAAAGGCCGGTTTCAGGGCATCAGAGAAGAATCTATAGCCCCAACTTGTGGCCTCAATAGTTGGCCCCTTCTCAAAAAGCTGCCTCCCAAGATTCGAGGCCTGGGGAGGGAGGCCTGGAAGACAGAAGCTGAGATCCCACAATGACTGCCCCATACGCCGCCCTCCAAGGCAGAACCCCCATTTCCATTAGGGGCATGTTTATGTCATCCATATGTTTATGTCATCACAGGGGATGCAGCGTCACCCCTTCCCCACTCCCAGATCACTTGCTTGTGCTGCAGCGGACTGGGGTTGTGCTAAACCTACCAGAGCCAATCCAGAGACACTTGATGGAATCACTGGTGGGTGGCGAGTAAAGACCTGAGCTGGCTGGATAGAAGCGGGGAGCTGCTGGCTCCCCATCTTTGCCACCCCATGGGGAGAAGCTTTCTCAAGAATGAAGCAGAAAGAGGAAGCAAAAAAGGGAAGCAGAATAGAAAAGTAAGAGTCAACTTCTCGAGATCTTGGAACACCTAGATCAAGAGGTGCCTGAAGGTCACACCCTAAACTTATTATGTAAGCCAGTGTTTTGCTTAGGCCAGCTTGAGTTACATCTGCCATTTAAGTCACTATGAAGTATGTGCCCTTTCGCTGCTCACCAGAAGCCTGTGTGCACTCTCAGAGACTAAAATGGGCATAATAGGGGCGCCTGGGTGGCTCAATCGGTTAAGCGTCCGCCTTCAGCTCAGGTCATGATCCAAGGTCCTGGGATTGAGTCCCCACGTCAGGCTCCCTGCTCAGCGGGGAGTCTGCTTCTCCCTCTCTGTCTCCTTCTGCCCCTCCCCCTGCTCATGCTCGCGCATGCTCTGTCTCTCTCTCAAATAAATAATTTTTTAAAAATAAAATAAAATGGGCATAATAATGCACCATGCTACCTGCACCCCTCCCGATGTCAGAACACGCTATACCTTCACAAACCACTTCAATACCCAACAATCCATTTGATATTCACAGAAATGCCAAGAGAGATAGGTGCAGGTATTACTAGCCTCACTTTCTTTGCCATCCTAGACTTTTCAAGAGCTGGCAAGGATGTCGGGACCATCTTATTGAGTCCTCTTGCTTTGACAACCAGAAGAACGAGGCACAAAGAAAGAAAGAGCACCTGGCATATGACTAGAGTATAATGAAAACTGCAAAGGGCTTTTAAGTTCCTAAAAAGGGCCAAGAGCATCATTATGAAGACTCTGATGTTGTCTGAACCTCAGACTTGAGAATCTGGCTTTCATCCTTACTCATAAAGAAAATCTCATCAGATCCACATCCTGCCATTATAATAAATAACATCAGGGACCATTCACCAAACACCCGTCAGACAACATAATGCTAAGCCTTCATTCATTCTCTTATAGGATCCTCTTTTGAGGCAGATTCTGCTACTAGCTCCATTTTGCAGATGTGAAAACTGAGGCTTTGATTGAGCAGCTTGCCCCAAATCAGTCAACTGGCAGAGCTGGGCTTCAAACTAAGGTTGTCCAACAGCAAAGGCACTGGGTAGGGCTGAGGCACCAGAGTGCGTTGTCGGTGCCAAGACTTAATTTTGGGGGTCCATTGTCCCATCTTCTGCACGGTGTTGGAAAGTCTGCCCCTTCTGCTCTGATGTTCACCTCCTTCAGCATTTCCAGAATCCACCTTAAAAAAATGTATCCCCTGAGCAAGTCCTTGCCAATTAACTGAGATTCTTCTACCCATCATCAGCACCATCTCCTTATAGCCGATGGGTCCTCCCTTCCGAGTAGCTGTCAACACACTTTGGGGTCAATTATTCCAGCTGGAATATCTGACACAACCACTGGCTAGCTGTTTCCATCCCACACAGCCACCAGAGTCGGCTTTTATGAAACTTAAATCGTATCACACCACTTCAGGCCCACGAGGACGGCGACCATCAAAAAGACAGGCAACCAACGAGTTTTGGCGAGGATGTGGAGAAACTGGAGCCCTCGTACATTGCTAATGGGAATACAAAATGGCCAACTGCTTTGAAAAAAGTCTGGCAGGTCCTCGGTTAAATATAGTTACCATATGACCCAGTTACCTAGGTATAGACCCAAGAGAAATGAAAACGTATGTTCACACAAAAACTCATACACAAGTATTCAGAGCAGCATTATTTATAACAGACGAGGAATAGAAACAACCAAAATGTCCATCACCTGACGAATCAAGATGTGGTCTATGCACGCATGTCCAGTGGAATCTTATTCATCCATAAATGAGAATGAAGCACGGGCACCTGCTATAATGTGGATGAACCTCAAAAACAGGATGCTGAGTGAAAGGAGCCAGTCACAAAAGCCACATAGTGTGTGATTCTACTTACACGAAACGTCCAGGGTAGACAAACCCACAGAGGCAAAAAGCACATCCCTGGTTGTTGGGGGCTGACTTTGTAGGGGATCCACATGCCGAAATGGCATCGTGGTGATGGCTGCACAACATTGTGAATGTACTCAGAGTGCTGAATTGTGCACTCTAAAATGGTTAAATAGTGAGTTTTACGGTGTATGACTTTTATGTCAATTTAAAAAAATGTTTTTCACCCTCTCCCAAAGAAAATGACCAGATAGCATAGCTACTCCCTTTGCCCTACTTTAAAACTCCCCAGTGGCTTCCCAGTCACACCAGGAGTCAAACCCAAATTCCCTGCCAGGGCCTATAAGGGCCCCCATGGCCCTGGCCCTGTGACCTCTCCCCTCTCCTTCTACTCCTCCCCCACCTCCTGGCCTTTGACCTGGCCTGTCCCTCAATCTGGCATGTTCTTTCCCACAGCTGGCTTCTCATCAGTCAAGTCTCTGTCCGAATGTACACACACACACACACACACACACACACACACACACACACAAGGCCCTCTCTGACCACCCCATCTAAAATACAGCTCCCAGGGGTGCCTGGGTGCCTTCGTTGGGATTCTATTATGCAACAACTCCTGATTTTGGCTCAGGTTATGATCTCAGGGTAATGAGATAGAGCCCCAAGTAGGGCTCTGCGCTGGGCGTGGAGCCTGCTTAAGATTCTCTCTCTCCCTCTCCCTCTGCTCCTCCCCCACCATCATGTGTGTGTGCACACACGCACTCCCTCTCTCTCTCTAAAAAAAATAAACAAATAAAAGCTAAAAAATAAAATAAATACAGCTCCCATCACGCTCCATCCCAATATCCTGCTTTATTTCTTCATAGGCCTAATCACCCTCCAAAAAGATACAGATTTTTAAAAACTGTTCACTTCCTTGTTGCGTGTCATTCCAAGCACGAGGAGAGGGATCTTGTCTGTCATGTTCACAGCTCTGAACTTGCCCACCATGTAGGAGCTAACTGAGAAACACCTCTGGAAAGAATGGATTTACTGAAGGACTTCTGTAACATCTGAAATGCCACCTGCTACCTGGTCAGGTGTCCGGAGCACTAAGTGATCAGCTACGCTCTGCAGGTGCTCGGGGAGTTAATAAGCATTTGCTGGCTAGGGCGGCAAACCCCACCCTAGACCTGTCTAGAACCCTGAGGAAGCAGGAAGAATGATCCCTCCCCTCAAAAGTCTGAAAGTCTTTCAGGGGTCACAAAGCACCCAGTGTTTACCCAGCAACCCACAAACAAACGCAAAGGAGAGATCTAAGACTGTGCTGCTGATGGAGGCTAGGGTCCAAATCGGCCTCATAAAACTGCGCACTGGCAAACACCCTTACGTACAGCTTCTTATGACTTTGCAATCTGACCTGTTCTCCAGAATGAGACGGTTGCAGCTCACACCTGCTCCTGCCTCTTCCCACGGGGACTTTCTTTTCTGAGGCAGTTAGAAATCTAAATAGGCGGGTCGTGAAGACCTCCTGCCCCTTGTCCTCCCTACTTTTGGCATCTCTGAGCTGCATACACAGCAAGCAACTTACCCACTAGGAGTTTGACATCTCGGACTGTGAAATCAGGGTCAGGCATCCTGGAAAAAGAGGAGTATAGGCATTTGCTGAGAGGCCAGAAACAAGAGAGTTCAGCCCAACTCTGGAGGCAGGGGAAAGGCCATTTTTCCAAGAGGGTTCCCTTGCTCTCAGTTTGGGAACCCAAAATGAGATAATCCAGAGGGAGAGTGATAGACCAGTCAATGCCCCAAGGGAGGGTCCCTCTCCAACCACTGAGCCCTTTCCTCACCCCAGTAGGCAAACCAATTCCCTCACTCTCCCCAGTATGAACTCAGCACTGCCGTAGAAAAGACGGGACATCCACCGTCCACCCCACTTTTCAGGGGAAGAATGAACCGTGGTGTCAAGGGTAAGTCCCAGAGCTGGGCATTCAAACACCCACTCTCTTTTAAGGTGGGCAGCTCTCTCTGTGTCTCTTCCTCTAGCAAATACTCTCCATAAAAGGAGTTGCAGGGATCCTTTAAGTTCAAAGGGAAAAAAAAGACACACATCATTCCAATTCCAGGGATTTGATAACCCCGGCTCTAATGACTGAGGTGACCTTCGCTATTAATTAACAGTGATGCCAAAGGTTTGATTTCTACCCTAGGACCGAGACTCTTGAGCAAGCCTGGTAGTAGAGGCTGGAGAGGAGGCAAGCTGGGATGATACCAGCAGCCTCCTCTCCACCCCTGCCCAAGGGGCGGAAACCTGTTCTTCCAGCCTTCCTCCTGGATCTCTCCCCCACCCCACCTGGAGCTCTGACAGATCTCTAAGACAATGTAAACCAAACAAGACACAGTGGGGGAGGCAGGTGCTGGGGCAGGCAGAGAAAGAGGAGACTTGGAGCCTAGCATCCTAGGGAACATGCCCTCCACAGAAAAGAACCAATTTCCCACATAGTGGGAGTCTGAGTAGAAAAATATGTCTCTAGGTGCCCTGCCTCTGGGCTTAGAGACTGGCCAATCCCTTCACAGCTCAGGCCCTGCCTCAGTTTCCTAACTTGGGAGGGGGGCACAATTCTCCTTAAGAAGTCCCTGCACATAACTGGGGTGGGTCAGGGAAAGAAGTCAACACTGTTTAAGTACCCTCTGTCCTCTCTGCCCAAATTCTCTGAAAAAGACCAATCTTTGGAGAGTTTTTCCCCTTTGTCAGGCCTTGAACAAAGAGATAGTCTCCCCAGATAACGAAGAAAGATCCTTCTCTGTGATGAGAGGTGGGAAAAGGGCAGAAGAAATCTATTCCAAACTACCAACTACGTTAGGGAGAGAGACATGGGAAGAAGTAATTTGTTTAGGCAACTTACTTAATCCCCAGTCCATCCTTTTCTCGAAATATCAGGGGAACCCTGAGAGCTTCTCTCTGCACGTATTCATAGTTGAAATCTGTTTGGATATTGGAATTAAAACAGGTTGGTTAAGTCATGAAGGAGCAGATGAGCCACAATCAATCGGTCAGAGGAAAGAACGCGGTTACAGCAGATGCAGGCTCCAGTTCTAGGGCAAGAGATCCCTGTCAAATGACAAGGAAATGGAGCAGGCCAAGCCCATGCCAACTATCAGCTCCTCTGCCTACTCAGTCATTCCCTGCATGCCCCATGGGTCAGAACTTGTCAATGAACAGCCCAAGGCCAGGGAGGGTGGGGAGGGAGACTCATGAAAGAGCCCCGCACAGAAAAGGCCCCAGCCATCGCTGAGAAAGAGGGACACAGAAATGCACCCCAAGCTGAGCTCAGAAAGTAAAGGCAGTGCAAAATTGAAGAATACCACCTGGGAGGATCTGAAGCCCCAGAGAGGAGGCTGGGAGGAGGGTTCTCATTGTAGCTGAGCATCGGGGAAGATCTTATTGTAATATCCTGCATAGTGAAGGGGAGGGGGGGGAAAGCTGGTTTCCCTGGAAACTGTGTATTTGGTGCCAAAATTACTAGAGAACTGGGCACAGCTTTGTTGTCTTAATAGTGTAATTCTGCTCCAGCTACTGCCATCCTTGTTTCCACCAGGACGCTCCCCCCAGGTGAAGGCAGTGTGAAGAGGGCACAGTGAGGCCCAAAGCCAATTCACAAGGTAGTGCTGCGTCTCGGCTTTGTCTAGTGTAGACCCCCAAATCCCTTATCAAAAGCTCTGGAGAATGAAGGAGGCCTTCGTTTTTACGTTCCTCGAGTTCCAAAACCAGCGGATCTGACCCAACCTTACCCCTAAATATGGAGTCGAAGGAGGCTGAGATAAACCATCACATCCCCAAATCCTGAGGTGAACCAAAGCAATCCACAAGGCCACAAGGCCACATGCCCTCCCTGGCCAGTTGGAGGAGAGATAGGAGAGACCACAGGCCTCGGGAGCCCCTGCCCCAGGCAAACAGTTCACCAGGGCAGCTTGGTGGGGGAGGAGGCCAAGGCAACTCTGCTCAGAGCAGAGGAAGAGAACAAAACCAGAGCTGGGGAAAGCCCTGACCTTAGCAGCTCAGATCCCCAGGGGCTCACAGTGAATGGGGATTCCTAAGGATTTAAAGGCAGAGAAGTTTAAGAAGCTTCTATTTTGAATCCAGGCTAAGGGCTCCTTCTGTTTCTCAGCTCCTCCCTCGAAGTTTTGGGGCCAGATCTGAATTAACTACCAAATCGCTAGGGCCCTCTCCTTTGAAAAGAGCCTGGACAGAAGATTTAAGGGCTCTCCCTAGCTGGAATCTACCCCCTACACACCCACACCCAAAGCCCGCCCCCCACCCCCACTCTCCTCAGCTTCAACTTCCTCAAATGAGCTTGAGAAAACACTCAGATCTTGGGCTGAGAATTCCTCACAAGTGACTAGGAAGAGTTTGCGTGTTGTTTTCTCATAGGATCCACCAAACTCAGTAAAATGGGAAAGAAACAAAAGGAATTAAAATCCCATTTGTGCTAAGGAAATTTAATTGTAGTTGAGACTAGCCCCCCAGACGGTCTACCCTCAGGGTGCAAAGACCTGGCAGGCTGAAAGAAATGTCTTCTTCCCTCCCCCCAACAACTACCCCCTACCACTGAAGCCCAGCACCCCCGGAAGCAGTGGGCACAAAAGAGAAACTTCAAAAATGCAAAGCCAGGGCTGTCTCTTCTGGGGGCTAACCTACAGCCCCAGCCACTCCACCAGAACCTGAAGGGGAAGGCACTGCTCCTGTCATCAGCTCACTGAGGGATGGAAGGTTTTCCAAGGGGGACGGTGTGGGGGGGGGGGGTCAAAAAATGAAAACGGTGTATTGTAACGGAAACTTGAATATCTAAGAGGGAAAAAAAACAACTTAGAAACCCCAGAGAGCCCAGGGAAATACCTAGATAGACAGGGGCATCTCCAAAACCTGAACTCCACAGGCAGAACCACAGGTCACACGGGGCCTCCGGAGGTCTCATACCCAAGCCAGAGCATCACCCCAGCGTTGGCACGACACCACCAGACACCTTCCTAATACTAGGGTCAGGGAGAAACTCAGGCCCTGAAGGTCTCAGGCTGGGGAGACACCCCAAAACCCCAGAGGCTTCCCCAACTTCTCTAAACTGGCAGGGCCTACCAGGGACAGAGCTCTCAAGGTCTCAGGCTGAGAAGAAACTTTGTTCCCCAGAGGGGTACCCCACATTTTCACTTCAAACTACAGGGGTCAGGGATCTCAGCCTGAAGCCTGAGGGAGTAAAACTCTCTTACCCCCAGTCCCGACTTCAAACTGTCAAGACTGAAGGGCCAGAGGCCTCAGGCATAAGTGGGGGCTCCAACCAACAGCTCTGAACTCATCCAGCCCCTGCTCAAATCTGGCAGAGACCAGAAGGTTGCAGGGTTCCGCAGACCCCAGGAGCTGAGGAAGCATCATTCGGTGACCCGAGCATCCCCAGCATCAGCTCCTAACTGGCAGGGCCCGAAATGGGACAGGGTTTGGGAAGCTTCAGGCCTAGTGGGGTCCTCATCCCAATGCCCCAGGGGCACCCCAACCCCTCTCCCAGCCAGGCAGCCGCACCTCATTCAGCACAAGGAGCTGGGCTAGCTCTGGGAGGGGTAGAATGCCGCGCACCCGCCTTCCCTCCGTCCACCCGTCAGTCCCCAGGTCCCTCGGACCGCCGGTCCCCTGGCTCTGCCCACCCTGGGGCCGGCTGTGGGCGCGGGCCGGGTCTAGGCCCACGCCCGGCCCCCGTTCCCGCCTGCCCTCCTCCTTCGCCACCCCACCCCACCCCCCAGTGCTCGGCCTTGTTTCGTCACCGGATCCCCTGGAATGGGGGACGCGGGCGCGAAATACGAACCCAGCCACCGGCAGCTCCCTCCCCACGTGCGCTCGGGCCGCGGCTCGGAGGGCGGCCCGAGGAGGGGGCGCCTCACCTTTGCCCTCCATGGCGTGCACGAAGTCCCCCTGGTACAGCTGACTGCGCAGCTTCTCCTCCAGGCTGAAGCCGCGGACGCTGACGATCTCCTCCACGTCCGACAAGTCCTCGTTCTCGTCGTATCTCTGGCGGTCAATCGGACGCTGCGGGGACCCAAACCAGAGAGCCCGAGGCATTACTGGGGGAACTGGGGGGTCGCCTCTTACCCTAGGCCCAGCTCAAGCAGGTGCAGGAGTTGCGCGCCCCCCCCCCCCCCCCCCCCCCCCTGCGACCCGAGCAACTTTGCGCAAATGCCAAAGATGCTGAAAACCAGGATAACGAGAGGGGCCCGCACCCCCGGGGTCTGGCTGTGCCCCACACAGGACACTCCCCTCCTGCATCTTTGGAGGCCGTGGAAAGGACATCTGGGGGGCTCTCCCTTGCCCCCCACCCCCGATAGGTGTTGAGTTTTGCCCACTCGGCCAGGAGCCTGGTTATGTAACCCGCGAAGGGGGCTCCGCGCACGGGCTGGCGGGGCATTTGTAGGCCCCGGGAGGAGCCACCGCAGCGCCCGGCTCGGCGCTAACAGCAGCCCGGGCGGCCGCCGCGGCAGAGCCGGGAAGCCGGAACCGGGGGCCGGCGGCATTTCTAAGGCTGGAGCCGCCCCCGAGCTACTCGGGAAGCTGGAAAGCTGAAATGGAAGGGCTGAGACCCCAGCCGCCCCCGCCGACCGCCCTCCAGTGCTAGAAGAAGAGGTGGAGGGGGAGGTCGGGGCTTGGGAGGGGGAGAGGCAGACGGCCCGCCACAAAGCTCCCATCGGAGACCCCAAAACGCACCAGCAGCTGCCTCATCTCCCCACAAGCGCGCGCGCACACTCACTTCCTAAGGAGACTCCCCCACCACTCCCCGCATCCCCTGCCTCCTCCCTCAACCGCCCAGCGCCGGGCCCTGCAGCCCCCCAGATTCCGGGCGAACCCCGAGCCCGCTCAGCCTCTCTCCACGCCTTTCCCCGCTACCACCTCCCCACTTAAGTGTCTGAGACTCTGCGCCTCACAAGGGACTGGAGGAGTAAGCTGCTTGCTTCCTTTTGCATGCAATTTATTATATTTTTTCCGGTCCTCTTGCAAAATACAGAAAAGGAAAGAAAAGGCAGCAAGAAACAACAACAACAAAAAAAAAATAGATCTATCATTACCAGATACAGATTTGGAAAAAAAAAAAAAAGCTACACACCAATCTTCTTCCAGAGTCTTTCTCTGCCTCCATTTTTTTAGGAGAGTTCACCAATTAATTGTCAACACTCCTGCCCCCTGCATTTTGGCGGAGGGGGGAAGGAGGGAAGACCAAAGAAAACAAACCGAAAAATAAATAAATAAAGCAAGCCACAGCCGAGATCTACAAAGTTTTGCACCAACACTTAAGCAGATCCGTTTGCAAAGTCCTAGGAAACCATTTTCAGCAGTTGTGGGGGGGGGGAGGCGTCGACGTCATAATCCCCGGAACGTAAACATTGTTGCCGATCGCGCTCTGAGCCCGCGGCCGGGCTAGTGGAGGGGGCACTCGGCCCGGGATGGGGGGGGGCGCGGGCGGCTGCCCGAGGAGGTGTGGGGCGGGGAGGGCGCCCGGGAGGCACCGGGCGCCGTTAGCGCCCTGGCATCGCTGTTTTGTTGTTGGGTCACGAGTGCGCCTTGCACGCAGGCGCCGCCGCCGCCCGGGAGTTGTGTGCAGAGCTGACTTTTGGAGGGCTGAGTTGCAGGCGGCGGGCGCATCCCGGAGATGGCGGGGCAGGGAGGGAGGGAAGGAGGAGGGGGTGGGGAGGGAGGTGCAGATTTGCACGGCTGGTCTCAGCGGGAGGCGCGGAAATGCAAGCCGAGCTTGCTGGCTAGAAAGCCCCCGAGGCCTGGCACCCCCAAAAAAGACCCCCCACCTCAATCCCTGCCCCCATTGCCCACGGCCCCCACGGGCCACCCCTCTTCCTCTTCCTTCATCCACCCCACCCCATTACCTACGTGGCCGACCCAAATTCAAAGCGCTTTGTATATATAATTGTTTTTTTCTTTTCTGCTGCATGTCTTGCTTGGGGTGGGGGGACGATCCTCTCCAGACCCCCATATGAGGACCTGCCATATGGAGGAGGCATTTGGGGGCTCAGGAAGAAATTAGCGCAGCTCCATACCTGTACGGACTGCGTAACTTTTAAACTCCCGGACTCAAAGATATGGACCCACACACACGCAGGTACAGGAAATAGAGCCAGACCAGAGCCTTTTCAGACCCGAGCTGACCGGAAGACGTTGCCTTTCATTCATTCATCCTGCCCGCGTCTATGGAGTCCTTTACTAGGCGACGAGCCCTGGAACAGAAGTTGGACAGTTTTTAAAGGTCTCTGCGCTCGCCAAGTGAAGGAAATAGATGCTCAGGAGTGAAATACCGAGAGAATCGGATCTGGCGCCTCCTAACGCAGCGGGCAAGCAGGCGAAGGGTAAGCCCTTATTGGCCGTTTATAGGAGAAAACTAGGTGGAAAGGTGCAAGGCGCTCTGGGATGGGGTGCGGGAACTTTGGGCGCCCCTTGATGAATCCTGTAGGAATTCCTGGCAGAGGTCCTGGCTCTCTCTTGCTTTCCCTCAGTATACCTGGTTGGCTGTGACCGCCCCCAGAAGTGGAATCCTAAAGGTGCCTTCCTGTAATTCCATTATGAACAACAGTCAGGTCGACTTGGATTATGGGCAAAGCTGGCCCTAAACATTCCTCCAGTCCAACTGGGCCTGCTCTTTGGGGTAACAATCAGGAGGAATTGACAACAGGGCGCAGCTCCAATAAAGAACATGGAAGCTCATAGCAGACTTTGCCAAAAAAAAAAAATATATATATATATATATGTTTTTATTACTGCCATTAAGCCTGTAGGATAGTTGGAGCAGGTCATTTTGCAGATAGAGAAACTGAGGCTCACAGACATGATCAGTCGGGGTGATTCCTGTGCGCCAAGCCAATATCCTCCCTAGTCAACACTCAGATGTGTGGAGAGGAAGTGGCTTCCCCATCAGAGATAGGATATGAACCATCAGCTCTGTATTGGTCACCCTAAGAGACAGCTTCCCCCTCACTCACCTTAAAGTTTCCTGTCCTGTCTTTAGTCTATATTCTTTTCCACCCACCCCTAAAAACTGTTATTTGAAGTTTGTTTTAATCCCAGTCCACTAGATGGCAAATATCAAAATTTATTTCCAAACTGAAATAGCCCAGGTTATCTTAGTGGGAATGAGAAGGGGCCTCTGGCAAGAACCAGGGACCATCTTATTTGCTTCTCTCTCACAGAAGACCCCTCAAAGGATAATAGTCTTGTTATTCCTCATGTTACAAATGAAGAAACTGAGTCTCAGAAAGGCAAAGCCACTCACCCAAGGCCACAAGCTTGTTAAGTGTAGTTACCAGGGCTCAAACTGGAGCCTGGTTCTGCCCTCACAGCCTTTTTGGATACTGACCACCCTCCTTGTTCCCACATAATGAAATGAACATGTTCAAAGGAGGGCGTCTGGGCTGGAGGGTCATGAAAAGGAAGTAAAGTGCAATAAGGCAAAACCAAAATAGACTGCTTGATCCTAATTCTCCTTTCCTCCCAGGGACCCTTCTCTCTCCATGTGGCCTCAGAGGGGTCCCCAAAGGCAGGTGTCAGGAAAAGATCCGATGGCAAGCACCTCAGTGCAAAAACAGTTAAGTCCATATATCACCCCAATGGGGAGTTCCTGGCCTGTCAGAGTGGGAAGGGGTTGAGTCATCACCTAATTTAATCCCTTCCCTTTACAAACCGTGAGGAAACTACAGACCAAAGAGAAGAATGGGCCAACCGGGGGGCTTGTTCCCTCGGACTCCCCCAGAATGCCTACCCTACCGCCTGGTCCTAAGTGGTCACTCAGTAAATGTTGGGCCCTTGATGGATCACCTTCCCCAGAGATATTTGCATTTTCCCTTTATCAGTAATTGGCAGATGAAAGGCTTTGTCCTCCTGTTGAAAGAATTCCAGGCATTTGCTCAAAGTGGGGGAGGAGGTTATTTTGGGCCAAAGGGGGAAGGGCCAAGACCCTTGAGCTCCCAGTGCTGGCTAATTGTCCCAGAGGCGTGGGCAGTAGGTGAGAGAGGGGAGGGAAGATTAAGGTGCTTCTCCAAGAGAAGTACTATTTCTTGTAGGGAAAAAAAAAAAACAGGCCGGTTGTATTTGAAACTTAGTAATAATGACTTCCCGGACCCTCCTTCTCATTCTTACAAAAGACCCAGTCAAATCCTGGCCGGGTTGGCCCCATTCATTCATTTCTTCATTCATCAAAGGTTGATTGAGCAGCTCTGTGCTTTAAGACAGCGGGGGATACAGAAGAACCAGCTCTGATTGTAGACATACTCCAGCCTGGACAGGGAGTGGACAGACAGCTCCCAAGGGAGTTAGGAATCCCCAAGATTTTAAAAGCTGTTAGAAACTGAAGCCGTTCTCATACTCATACATAATTATAAGAGCTCCTGATCTTTGGGTGCTTACCCGGTCTTTGAGCAAAGCCACTCAGGTTTGTTATTTCCTTGAATCTTCCCCAAAGCCCTAATGAGGGAGGGTCTATAATTCCCCACCTCTATGGCTGAGGCTCAAAGAGAGGTCAAGTGACTTGCTCAGATTTTACAGCTGTAGAATAACAGAGATAGGATCTGCACCCAGGGCTTGTAGGAATCCAGAGCTCACAGGCTTTACCGCTCACTGCGCCTCCCTGCCCGGCTCTCCCCTAGGACACGGTCATGGAAATATTCTGTGGCTGCGCTGTCCAGCAGCAGCCCCTAGCCACATGTGGCTACTGAGCACTTGAAATGTGGGTGGTGAGATTAAGGAAATGAATGTTAAATTTTATTGAATTTTAATTAAAATTTAAATAGCTGTATGTAGCTAGTGTCTGTGTTATTGGATAGTGCAACCTTACAGTGTTTTCCAGAATTTGTCTTAACTCACCTACCAGACTAGATATATCTCAGAGTCTGATTTGGCACTGTGTCTCTATAATCAGCCTTCTGGAAATATCTGTGGAATGAATGAAGGGACCCTGAGAAAATGAAGTATTGGAATGATGGGTGGGGGGAGGGGACGGGGATGTCTGCAAAGGTTTCCTCGAAGGGGCCATCTAGTGCAATGTGAATGTTTGGAGTGTTATTCCTTAAACCACTCACTCTGAGTGCCTGCCAAAAGCATAGCACTGTGGGCACCTGGGGATACCGGTTAGATTTAAGATCGTCCCACCTGCCCAGATTTGACAAATATACTTCTCAAGGACAGATAATTGGTGATGGGGCAGGAAGCCTTAGAAATGGGTAACCACTTCCTGATATATATCCTGCTGATAGACACAGAAACAAAGATGCAATCCATTGTAGCCCTGTTTGCAACAGAAACAGACTGAAAATGATCCAAAGGTTGGGGAACTGATTAAATAATTCTTGGACTATTTGTCTGTCCATTGAAATGTTATCAAATCATCAAGAAGAATAAGGTAGTTCTGTATATACTGATGCAGGGTGATTTCATGATATCCTTAAATTAACACAAAACAGGGGTACCTGGGTGGCTCAGGGGGTTAAGCGTCTGCCTTTGGTTCCAGTCATGATCTTGGGGTCCTGGGATTGAGCCCCGCATTGGGCTCCCTGTTCAGCAGGAGTCTGCTTCTCCCTCTGCGCCTCCTCCTGTTCATGCTTGCTTGCTCTCTCTCTCCCAAATAAATAAATAAAATCTAAAAAAAGAGAAAAAGATTAACACAAAACAGAACAAGGTGTAGAATACTTATACGAAATTGTGCTGACCACTTACATCAACCAAAGGGGACAAATTTATATCTACATTTATTCTTTTGTATGCACAGGATTTTCTTTGGAAAGATATAGAATCAAAAAATGGGGAAAAGAACCGGGAAAAGAGAAGCAAATGTATTCTTTGGTACAGGGTGACATTTTTAACACACGTATGCATTGGAGTTGCCTGGCTTGGAACCTTACAGACTTAATTTCATTTTCTAAGGTGTAGTACCTTTTGAATTTTGTACTATGTACCTGTATTACCCTACTCAAACAGGAATTTCATTTTATTCATCCTTTTTAAGACAATAAAGTTCAAAATCAGGCAAATCTAAACCAACTAAATATTGTTTAGATATATACATAAGCAGTAAGGCATAAATAAAAGCAAAAGAGTGATTAACACCAAGTGCAGAAGAGACTCCACTCAGGGGCAGGGAATGTGAACAGAGAAAGGTGCTGGTGATGTTCTGTCTCTTAATCGAGATGATGGGCACCTGAGTGTAATTCTTTAAAATGTACTTTAAAATTTTACAAATTCTATTGTACTTATGAAATATTCCACAACTTAAAAATTGTTTTAAAATTGCTTCAGGTCTCGGGGCTCCTGGCTGGCTCCGTCGGGCATGTGACTCTTGATCTCTGGGTTATTGGAGCCCCACACTGGTGTGGAGATGACTTAAAAATAAAATCTTAAAAAAAAAATTGCTTTAGGGGCGCCTGGGTGGCTCAGTCGGTTAAGCGGCTGCCTTCGGCCCAGGTCATGATCCCAGGGTCCTGGGATCGAGCCCCACATCAGGCTCCCTGCTGAGCAGGAGCCTGCTTCTCCCTCTCCCTCTATCTGCCGCTCTCCCTGCTTATACTCTCTAATAAAATAAATAAAAAATAAAAAAAAAATAAAAAAAAAAAATTGCTTTAAGTCTTTCTCCCCCATCCCTGCCCACCCACCGAGTTTCTCTCCTTCACACTCCCATCCCCAGAAAACTTGTTAGGATGTCTCTTGGGTATCTATCAGAAATAGTTTATGCATTTACACACATCTATTTATTTTCTATTATGATTATGTCATACAGATATACCCACTGTCCTTTCCTTTCCTTTTTCACTTAATATGATCTTGGAGATTTTTCCATATACTGTCTGTAGAACTGCATCATTCTAAAATATTAGGTAAGGATGAGATAAATCTGAATGTCATGATTCAGAAAAAGTTCAAGATTGGTTAAGAAACAAAAAAAGTCAGAATAACATATATGTTGTGATCATGGCCATTTAAGTTAAAAGAGAAGAAGAAGATCACTTCTGAGGAGGGAGAAAATTTTGAGGGGGTTATATAGAGACCATCTTATGTATTATTTGCCCTTTTAAATTTATCAGATATTTCAAGCATAAAGAAAGGCATCGAAAGTAAATATACCCAATATACCAAGGACTTGTATATTCACCTCTGAGCTTTGCCAAATCCTAGATTTTTGTCATATTTTGTATTGTAAAATTTGAAAAATATTTTGGGGAACAACAGACCATACTTTTTCTGTTAAAGTATTCTGTTTTCTTTCTTTCTTTTTTTTTTTTTTTTTCAATT
This sequence comes from Phoca vitulina, assembly GCF_004348235.1. Taxonomy (NCBI): domain Eukaryota; kingdom Metazoa; phylum Chordata; class Mammalia; order Carnivora; family Phocidae; genus Phoca; species Phoca vitulina. The sequence continues at coordinate 9,012,986 of NW_022589749.1, forward strand.
TTTTCACTAGTCCTGTGTAGATGGAAGTATCAAAGTTAGAAAGACCAGCTTACATATAGCCTGAGTGTCTGGCTTTGGGCATTTGGGGAAGACTTCGTGTCTAAAGTTCTGCATCTTCCCGTGCTAGGATCCGAAGGAAAGTTGGAAATAACAGGTGAGTTAATTAAGGGGTTAACTCCAGGAGGAGAGTCATAAAAGTTCAAAGATACTTTCAAAACTTGCATCTTTCAATTGATGGACAAGTGTATTAACCAATGGAAATCAAAAACCCAGGCATTACTTCATCATGCTGAGTTGTCATTGGCTGCCAATCCCTGAGGGCCGGACAGCAGGGCTGGCAGTTAACCCTTTCAGGGACAATTTTGCCCTTAACATTAATTTTATTTTGAAAGATGAAGCAGGAACAGATGAAAGCCTAGAAAGGTCCTCAGACCTTCAAGCATCACCTTTGGATCTCACTCCAGCAGGTAGAGTTTCGCCCCACAAAGGAACACCCCCAGGGGAACAGATTTCCTGGAGACAAAGTTTTGAACTTTTAAAATGGGGAATCGCTGACCTTGAGGAGGAGAGGGGAGGGGAGAAGTCTGATTCACTTTTTGTGCTGTCAGAACAGAGACCAGTGTTGTGGACGATTCCATTAATCTTGCAGAGCAATCAGTCACTGAGAGGATTGAATTGCATTTCCTGCCCCAAAGATGTAGAGACCGATGACCTTTGCAGCAGCCCTCAGACCCCCAGTTCACAGCTGGAGAGAGGATGTGTCAGCATTTACTTTCGGGTCTCACCCTGCCCTTTGTTCAAAATTCAAACTCTTTGTGTTCAGGCTGCTGCAGGCCTTTTTGTCGTTGTTGATGCTGCCGATTTTTTTTTTTTTTAACCTCCCACGTCTTGCAACTTCTGAGAATCAAACTCTCTATTTAGCAGAAGATAATATCTGGAAGTACCCCCAGAGAGGGAACCAGAATAGACATGAGGGAATTTTAAGAGAGGCCATTGGGCCTTTTGGCTTTCATTACTGACCCTTCCTGGGCTCCCTGAGTGATACAGGCTGAACGGGATGGGGCCAGTAGCCCTGCCAGAGTTAACAAGAACGCCTCATGTGGACGTGGCTCTATTACAAAAAAGCTTTCACCTGCATCACCTCAGGTAAAAAGGAACTGCTAGAATAAAAGCATCTACATGAAGGAACATTCTAAATTCCCAGATCTGGTGAGCTTGGACTGAGCCTCAGTTATCCCATCTGTAAAATGGGGGTGGTCATGTCAAACATCTAAGAGTTCTATGAGGATTGAATGAGCCAATGTTCTATAACCGGGTGGTCAGTAAATGCTGTGTCTTCGTTAAAATGAAGTCGACCTTCTGGACTTCATAACCCTAACCAGTTCTGGATCAGGGAAATGTTTTCCTCCAAGGGGAAGGCTGCCCAACGTGGGTGGAATATCCCTGCTTTTCTCTCCGACATCTGTTCTCTCCCCAACAAGCCTTGGAAGTCTGACCAAGCTCAACTATTCTGAGTTCTTTGAATAAACCTGCTTTCTCCCCTCAGACCTTTGCATATGCTGATCCTTCCACCAGGAGGAGTCTGTCCTTTCAGCTCTCCTCCCATAGCTCTCACCCTCTTGGAACAAGCTTGATGTCTTCTCTTTCCTGCCCCCCTCATAATGCTTATCACATTATCTTATTGTTGCCTATGCTCTCAGCTGACTGGGAGCCCTGGGAGGGTAGGGACCCTGTGTGCTTCGTGGATGTATCTCCTACCTATAGCACAGGGCCAGCACCCAGTTTAAAAGTACATGTCTAAGGGTACCTGGCTGGCTCAGTGGGTAGAGTGAGTGACGCTTGATCTCAGGGTGGGGAGTTCAAGCCCTACACTGGGTGTGGAGCCTACTTTAAAAAAAAAAAAAAAGTACCTGTCTAATGAAAGTCCTGCATCCCTACTGTGCCTCCCTTAATCCCCAAATTCCTCACCCTTCCAGAGATCTAGGAGTAACGGTACTGAGATTTTTCTCTTTTCCTAGCTAGACATTATAACATCCTTTGCAGATGGAATCAGTGGCTTTTTAAACCTTGAAATGACCTTCATTAATTCACCAATTGCTTATTGAGTACCTCCTAGATTCATACACAGCCCAGCCTTTGTAGGAAAGCCTCCTCTTCACCCCATAGCATCTGTTCATGGCAGAGAGCAGGCATTTCTCCCTGGTGAGGCCAGGATGTTCTGAAGCTGGATGGACGGTTGGCCCTCACCCCAGCCCAAGGAGAGAAATCTTGAGACCACCCTTGCAAACTGAGAGCAGGTGAGTTTGCCCAGTTTACCCTAGCACAAAACTGTTTCTCATTCAGGGGGCGCCTGGGTGGCTCAGTCGTTAAGTGTCTGCCTTTGGCTCAGGTCATCATCCCAGGGTCCTGGGATCAAGCCCCGCATCGGGCTCCCTGCTCAGCAGGAAGCCTGCTTCTCCCTCTCCCACTCCCCCTGCTTATGTTCCCTCTCTCGCTGTGTCTCACTCTGTCAAATAAATAAATATTTTTAAAAAAAAACCTCTTTCTCATTCAGAATACTTCTCGCAATTATAACAAAATACTCAAGTGTTAGCAGTCTATTGTCTGGCTCTCTATTTTTTGTTTTGTTTTGTTTTTTAAAGATTTTATTTATTTATTTGACAGAGAGAGAGAGAGCACAAGTAGGCAGAGTGGCAGGCAGATGGAGAGGGAGAAGCAGGCTCTCCGCTGAGCAGGGAGCCGGATGTGGGGCTCGATACCAAGACCCCAGGATCATGACCCGAGCCGAAGGCAGCCGCTTAACGGACTGAGCCACCCAGGAGTCCCTGTCTGGCTCTCTCTTTAAAAGGAAAAGTCCCTGGGGCACCTGGCTAGCTCAGTCAGTAGAGCATGGGACTCTTAATCTCAGGGTCATGAGTTCAAGCCCCACTTTGGGCTTAGAGATTACTTAAAAAACTTTTTTTTTTTTTTTAATTAAAGAAATAAAAGGAAAAGTCCCTGAGGAGACTGACTTTGGTCTTATTCACTGCTTATCCTCAGCCCCTAGGGCCTGGCTCATAAAATATACTCAGTCTCTCGAATGAATGAATGAATTTGTCGAATGAATGAAAGTGTACCTCTTTGAAGAAGATGGAAAGATTCTAAGAGGCCCTCTTAAAGTGCAACAGACAATGTGATGTACCTGGGGTAGGTGGTGCTCTACGCCTTTCTAACTCCAAAGCCCAGGCTCTCCCCTACTTTTTTTCCAGACTGCGTCACCGGTCCACAAGATTTGCAGGGCAGAAACTGAGTCGCGGGGGCGGGGAGCGGGGGTCACCTGGAGGGAAGGAGCCAGCTGTCATGGCCCGCAGCTGAGGCCTGCAAACGCGCACCCTGCGTCCTCGCCGCAGACCCCCTTGTCTGGGAGGCCGTTATTTGCGTGTGAGCTCGGCTTCCCCAGGGCGAGGCAGGGGCTTATCACTGGTCACTAGCCACTTGCTCTCCCAGCTTAATGGCCTGGAGTCCGGAGACCCAGGGCGGAAGGGGGCGGGGCACAGAGCGGGCTGTGGGGGCAGGGCAGGGGCTGGTAGGCCTCTGAGGCAACAGCAGCCCCAGAATGACCCAGCCTGCCTTAGACTTCTGCTCCCGAACTCGGGAATCCATTCGTCAGCCTGAGCCTTGACCGCCGGCTCTGCATCCTCATCTCCCACAGGGGATCATGCTTAATGTCTGCCCTGGGCATGGCAAGGACACTTCAGTATAATTTTGTGAATTCTCCACTCACCTGGGTCAACTTACCCGTCTGCCCGACCTTAAACTCATAGAAGAAAGTTGGATGCTCCTTTTGTTTACCACAATCCTAGGCACTCAGTAGGCGTACAGCAAAGAATGGGATCCTCAGCCCTTCCAGAGTCCTGACTTCTCAGCCTATGAGCTGTGTGCCCGTGGGTAAGTGACTTCACCAAGTGAATCTCAGTATCATTTCTACGATGGGGAAATAATAGATGTTTGGGAGAATGAAATGAGACCAGAGAAACCCCAGTCATTACGCGCCATAGTTCCCTTTTCTGCTTTCATTTTCTCTGTAGCACTGGTCACCATGTATCATATATTTTACTTATTTGTTGTTGTTCTCCTCCTCCCACTAAGATGACAACTCCACAAAGCAGCAATTTTAATCTTTTTTGTCCACCTCTGTAACCCCACACATGTCAAATAGTGCTTGGCCCACGTGGTTCTCAATAAATATTTGTTGAATAAATGAATGGATGGATATAAAGTGATTAGTGCTCAATAAGTGCCCCATAATGGTAGATATTGCTAATTTATTATTGTGATTAAGCACTCCGTCTCGGGAGTCCAACTCAAAGCAGTGTAATTGGGGCAGGAGAAATTTAGCATCATGGTAGGATGTTGACACTCTGGCTGAGATATCCTGTCGGCACCATTTACTAACTGTGTGATCTTGAACCAGTGACTTCACTTTTCTAAGGCTGTTTCCTCACCTGTAAGATGGAAGTAATAATACTGCCTCCCTGGTAGGATGTGAAGGTAGGATAAGATGGTAACTGTAAAGCATTTAGTAGAGTGCCTGGCACATAATAAATGCTCAATAAACAGTGATCATCATTACTCATTATAGTAGTACTCACACTAGAGGTGACATCTAAGTCAATTAAACCATTGCTAAGCACTCAAATATGTCCGGGTCCAGCAGGCTCAATAAATGTTTATTGACCTCCCTCTGTGAGCTCCTCAAGGAAATAGATTGTGTTTACATTGTCATGATTTTGGCCTGCAGTAGATATACTGAGATATGCTGGAAAAATCACATTCTGAATTCAAATATGAGTGAGAACATAGAATAGCTACGAGAATAATAATGCCAGTGGCCTACTATGTACCAGGCACAGTGTTGTTAGATGCTGGAGTTCGGGCAATAAGCTTAAGCAAACGGGGTGGCTCCTCCTTTCAGGCTAGTGAAACTTAGAGTTGACCGACTTTGTGCTGATAGTTGCACAGATAGATGGAACCTTGCAACTAATAAGTGTATCACAACAGAGAGGTATACGAGGCTCTGGGGTATATAATGTGGGCATGGAGAGGATGGGGTTGACCTGGTCTGGGCTTGAGGAGGAAGTCAGGGAGTGGCTCTCAGCACAGAGCTGAGCACTGCGGAAAGAAGAGGTCTTAGCTAGGCTGAGGGTGGGGGAAGTGTTCTCAGCAGAAAAAATAGCAGATGCAAAGGTCCCGTGATGGGGGAGCATATGCGCTAAAGGAACTGAAAGAAGGCCTGAGTGACCCCAGTACAGTGAGCTGAGGGCAGGGGGCAGGAGAGAAATAAAGTGGGAAAGTAAGTCGGCACTTTGGAAATTAAGTGGGCAATATATGGTAAAGCTGAAGGAGTGTTCGACCGAGGATCCAGCAGTTCCAGTTCTAGGAACATTCTAGAGAAACAGCCACGAGTGCACTGAGAGGCATGAACAAGCATGTCAGCCCTCCCTGCATTGTATGCAGTCTCAAAAAACGTGAAACAACCCAACTATTCATCAACAGGAGAATGGAAAAATTGCAGAATATGTTTTCCTCGGGTTCCTCAGCAAACAGTCTGAATCAAAAGCTACCATAGTACTGGGACGCCTGGTTAAGTGTCTGCCTTTAGCTCAGGTCATGATCTCGGGGTCCTGGGATGGAGCCCCACCTAGGGCTCCCTGCTCAGAGTCTGCTTCTCCCTCTCCCTCTGCTCACTTGAGGGCTCGCTCCCTCTGTCTCTCTCAAATAAATAAAAATAAGACTTAAAAAAAAAAAAAAAAATAGGGCAACCCTGTCGGGACCCTTCTCACTCTTAATAGCTTTTTCTGTATCTTCACTTAAACTTCTGTCACTTTACTCACTCTCTGTTGTCCAAGAGATTTATTCTTCAACTCCATGAGACAAGAACCTAGCTCTACCACTTCATTTTGGTGCCAAAACCTGGGATCATTTCCACCAAAGGGTGAGTAAAAGCGGCTCTTTTCTTTCCTGGGAGATGTCTCTCCCTTAGATGACCTCTTCCCATAAACAGCAAAACCGGGCACCTGTTGGCCAAAGGCAAATAGCGCAGCCACCAGTCTTAAGTCTCAGGTGACAGGCTTCTGGACAAAGGTTTGGTCAATCCCCCTTCCTCGAAAGAAGGGAATGTTGGCCTAACCCTACCCAATTCTGCTTTCTGTTCATTGGCTTTTCTTAAATGGCTTTCTCCCATCTCAGGGACTTTGCCTATAGTAGGGCCCTTCCCATATCCGATGGTCACTATTTAAGTTCCCTGGTTAGCTTTCTATAAAAGACCAACCCTACATGTCCTCGTTGGCAACTCTGTTGGGACCCCTCTTACTCTTGAGAACTTTTTCTGTATCTTCACTTAATAAACTTCTATCGCTTTACTCACACACGCAAAATAATAATAATAATTAAAAATTTTTAAATAAAAAATATAGAAATATGGAAATCTTCACAAGTTTACATGTCATCCTTATGCAGGGACCATGCTAATCTTCTCTGAATTGTCTCAATTTCAGTATATGTACTGCTGAAATGAGCAGGTTTTTTATAATTGCAGCAAATACATATAGCATAGGATTTAACATTTAAATAATTTCTTAAAAGATTTTATTTATTCATTTTGGAGAGGGAGAGCGCGTATGCATGGGCGGGGGGGGGGGGCGCGGCGCGGCCGATGGAGAGGGAGAGAATCTTAAGCAGGCTTTATGCCCAGTGCAGAGCCCAATGCAGGGTTCAGTCTCACCACCCTGAAATCATGACCTGAGCCAAAATCAAGAGTTGGATGGATGCTTAGCCCTCTGAGTCACCCAGGTCCCCTAGGGATTTTTTTTTTTTTTAAGATTTTATTGATTGAGGGGCGCCTGGGTGGCTCAGTCGTTAAGCATCTGCCTTCGGCTCAGGTCATGGTCCCAGGGTCCTGGGATTGAGCCCCGCATCGGGCTCCTTGCTCCGCGGGAAGCCTGCTTCTCCCTTTCCCACTCCCCCTGCTTGTGTTCCTTCTCTCGCTGTGTCTCTCTCTGTCAAATCAATCAAATTTTATTTATTGATTTGACAGAGAAAGAGAGCACAAGTAGGCAGAGCGTGAGAGAGAAGCAGACTCCCCACTGAGCAGAGAGCCCGACGTGGGGCTCGATCCCAGGACCCCAGTATCATGACCTGAGCCGAAGGCAGACGTTTAACCGACTCAGCTACTGAGGCACCCCTAAAGATCTTATTTTTAAGTAATCTCTACCCCCCGCATGGGGCTCGAACCCACAACCCCGAGATCAAGAGTCTCACGCTCTACTGACCAAGCCAGCCAGGTGCCCCCATTTAGATATTTTTTTTTTAAGATTTCTTTATGTATTTATTTATTTTATTTATTTATTTGACAGAGACAGAGAGAGCAGGAACACAAGCAGGGGGAGTGGGAGAGGGAGAAGCAGGCCTCCCACGAGCAGAGAGCCTGATGCAGGGCTCGATCCCAGGACCCTGGGACTATGACCTGAGCTGAAAGCAGATGCTTAACGACTGAGCCACGCAGGTGCCCCCATTTAGATCATTTTTAAGGGTATCGTTCAGTGGCATTAGGTGCATTCACATTCACGTTGTTATGCAGCCATCACCACCATCCAACTCTAGAACTTTTCCTTCATCCCAGTCTTTGTTAGCTTGGGCTACTATAACAAAATACATATGCAGGGTGGCTTAAACAGCAGGCATTTATTTATTACACTTCTGGAGGCTGGGATGTTCAAGGTCAAGGTGCCGGCAGATTTGGTGTCCAGTGAGGGCCCTCTTCCTCATGGATGGTCATCTCCTCACTGTAACCTCACATGAGGGCTGGGAGCTCTCTAGGGTCTACTTTATAAGGGCACTAATCCCATCAAGAGGGTCCCACTCTCCTACCTCTAATGGTTTTTTGTTTTTGTTTTTTTTTTAATTTGAGAGAGAGAGAGAACGAGACAGGGAGGGGCAGAGGGAGAAGCAGACCCCCTGCTGAGCAGGGAGCCCAATGTGGGGCTTGATCTCGGGACTCCAGGATCATGACCTGAGCCAAAGGCAGATGCTTAACTGACTGAACCACCCAGGTGCCCCTCCTGACCTCTAATGTAAACCTAATCACCTCCCAAGGGTCCCACCTCCAAACACCATTACACTGGGAGTTAAGGCTTCAACATGAGTTTTGGGAAAACATATCCAGCCTATAACAATCCCAGACAGAAACCCTGCACCTAATGAGTAAACAACTCCCCCGAATTCCCTCTCCGTCTGACCCCTGGCATCCACTATTCTATTTTCTGTCTCCATGAATATGCTACTCTAGGAATTTCATATAAGTGGAATAATACCATATTTGTCCTTTTGTGTCTGGCCTCTTTCACTTCGCATAATGTTTTCAGTGTTCTTTCATAGTATAGCATGGGTCAGAATTTCCTTCCTTTTTAAGGCTAAATAATAATCTATAGTATATATAGCACATTTTGTTTTTCCATTCATCTGCTGATTTGGGTTGTCTCTACCTTTTGGCTATTGTGAATAAAGCTAGTATAGAAGCGGTGTAGTTTTGTTTCTTAAGTCGATCATGATAATAATATATAATTATTTTTAAACCATATATATGTTTATTTCCTATTTTTAAAGCTTAGAACTGCATAATATTCTTAATTATTAAACTTGCTCACAGTGGCACTATCTTTATTACTTTGCATGACAGCAACTTCAAATGTGATTTAAAGACTCACTTTTACTATGACAAACACTGTATTTGCCATTTCTAACCAAAATAATTGGTACATTATTAAAGTTATGTTTGTAAATGCTCTAAACAAACTGATTATTAAATATAAGACACAAATAGGGGTGTGTGGGTGGCTCAGTTGGTTGAGCATCCAACTCTTGGTTTCTGCTTGGGTCATGATCTTGGGATCATGAGATTGAGCCCCACGTTGGGGGTGAAGATTATTTTAAAAAAGGGAGAGAAAGATGGTAGTGATGGTTGCATAACAGTGTGAATGCACTTAATGCCCTAGAACTATACACTTTAAAATAGTTAAAAGGCCCGGGGGGTGGAGGGGGGGCGCTGATTGGCTCAGTCATTAGAACGTGCAACTCTTGATCATCACGTCAGTTCAATCCCCACGTTTGGCATGCAATCTACTTAAAAACTAAAATAATAAAGGGGCACCGGTTGCTCAGTCGATTAAGCATCTGACTCTTGATTTTAGCTTGGGTCATGATCTCAGGGTTGTGGAATCAAGCCCTGCATTGGGCTCACGCTGGGTGTGGAGCCTGCTTGAGATTCTTTCTCTCCCTCTCTGCCCCTTCCCCCTTCCCTCTCTCTCTCTCTAAAAAATAAATAAATAAATAAATAGAATAGAATAGAATAGAATAAAATAATAAAATAAAATAAAAAATAAAATAATTAAAATTGTAATTTTATGTTGTATGCATTTTTTTTTTTTAAGATTTTATTTATTTATTTGACAGAGAGAGACACAGCGAGAGAGAGAACACAAGCAGGGGGAGTGGGAGAGGGAGAAGCAGGTTTCCTGCCGAGCAGGGAGCCCGATGCGGGGCTCGATCCCAGGACCCTGGGATCATGACCTGAGCCGAAGGCAGAGGCTTAACGACTGAGCCACCCAGGCGCCCCTGTTGTATGCATTTTAAAACAAAAAAGAAGGGAAGGAAGGAGGGAAGGAAAGTGTCAGATCAGGCAAAGCCTCCTGACTGTGGTGAGCTTTGGAGTCTTTAACAATTTCTACGCATTGCCTGAATTTTTACAATAGATTCCATAGAAGTCTAGTCAGAGAGCTATACCAAGGGAGGAGGACCAAATCCTTCATATAAAGCTGGAAAAGTCAAGCCAAATGGAGGGAGGACAGCCTGTTGGAGGCTCCTAGCTCCTAGCTCCTGGCCAGCAGCACGAGGGTTGGGGCCCAGCTGTTGCCCTCTTGCCTGGCATATGAATGAAGGAACAACTGTCGGTGGGGGAAACCGCAGTAATCAGGTAATAGGCACTGACTGAGCATGTGCTGCTGGCCAGGTCCTTCCCAGGTGCCCAGGGCATGGAGAGGCAGGTGAGTGAGGGGCGAGTCTACCTGACCTTCAGAGAGCTGGTTCCCAGGTAAGAAGATAAGACTCTGAGAAAGGTATCTGCCAGTACAAGGTGATAAGGGGCCCCTCTGCACTCTGAACACACCCACATTATTGCCTTATCTTTGTGTGTTAGAGTTATTTATTTACAGGCCATTTTAGCAGGAAGACTAGGGGCTCCTTGAGGACATTCATTGATTCCGGCATTTATTGAACTGCTGTGTACCTAGGCACTGATTTGAGACAACTGGTATACAATAGATGTTTGATAAATGTACATTGCCTAGCATTCAGTAGACACTCAGTAAATGCTCTTTGACTTGAATAAATAATGCATGAATAAATCATTTGCACCGGGCCCAGCACACAGCAGGTGTTCAATAAATGTTGAATCGCATGAAAGAAGGACTAGCACAGGGCCTGGCACACAGGAAGTACTCATTAAACGTTGTACCCCCGCCGCCTGTCTGACCTACCTCCATCCTGAGCCTGAATCCTGGACACTAAAGCCCAGAGACCAGATGGATGTCTGGACCATCATCCATCCATTCATCCATTCAACAAGCATTTATCAAGGATCTACTGCTCACCAGTCACTGGGGATGTAGCTGTGAACAAGAAAAGGAAGCGTTTTTCTCTCGTTTGCTCACTTTCTGATGGGGGACAAAGACAGTAAATAACTTAATAAATAAATTTTTAAAAGATAAATTAGGGGCACCCGGGTGGCTCAGTCGCTAACCGTCTGCCCTCGGCTCAGGTCATGATCCCAGGGTCCTGGGATTGAGCCCTGCATCATCGGGCTCCCCACTCTGCGGGAAGTCTGCTTCTCCCTCTCCCACTCCCCCTGCTTGAGTTCCCTCTCTCGCTGTCTCTCTCTCTGTCAAATAAATAAATAAAATCTTAAAAAAAAATTAAAGATAAATAATAAATAAATAAATAAACAGGTAATAATAAGTAAACTCAGGTGACATTAAGTAAACCCAGGTGATATGAGAGACTGCAGGAAGGAGTGGGTGAGACAGATTAATCAGGCAAAGAACTCTCTGAGAAGGTGACACTGGAGCTGACGTCTGAAAGGGACAAAGCAGCCAGCCCTGTGAAGATCTGGGGAAAGAGCATTTAGGCAGAGGGCACAGCATTTGCAGAGAAGACTTGTGGCAAGAATGGAGTTGGCCTGTGGAAAGAACCGTGAGAAGCAAGTGAGCCAAAGGGAGGGCGAGAAATAAGAAGGGGCTAGATTAGATAAGGCCTTCCCATGAAGTGTAAGGAGCCTGGGTTTTAATTCTAACTCTGATGCACAGCCATTGGAGGGCTTTAAGCAGGGTGGTAGCCTGAATAATGAACCTCCAAAGATGTCCACATCCTAATCCCTGGAAATTTGTGACTATGTTACTGCACGAGGCAGAAGGGGCTTTGCAGATGTGATCAAGTCTGGGGTCTGGAGATGGGGAGATTATCCCAGATGATCCAGATGGACCCAGTGTAAACACAGGAGTCCTGATCAGAGGCAGCCAGGAGGGTCAGAGGGAAAAGGAGATGTGGCGACAGAAGAGATTGGACAAATGCGCTTTGAAGAAGGAGGAAGGGGCCACAAGCCAAGGAATCCAGGCAGCCACTAGATGCTGGAAAAGGCAGGGAAATGCATTTCCCCTCAGAGCTTCCAGAAGGAGCCAGCCCTGCCAGCACCTTCGTCTTAGCCCCTTCCGATTCATTTTGCACTTCTGACCTCCAGAACTGTGAGAGGGTAAATTGGTATGGTTTTAAGCCACGGAATTTGTGGTAACGTGTTCAGCAGCAATAGGAATCTAATCAGACAAGTGGACAGGATCAGATTTGTTTTAGAAAGATTTTTCTGGTTGCCATTACAGAATGGCTTTGGGAGGATCAAGAGTAGAAGCAGGGACACCAGGCAGCAGGTTACTGCAGACTTCTGAGCCCGGGATGGTGGGGGCCTGGGAAAGATAAAAGGGATACCTCTGGACAGGAGAGCTCAAGTTTTAAGATGTGAAGGGCTATGGTCCACTGGGTTTTCTGATGGATTAGATGTGGTGGGGGAAGGGCACGGTGAAGGAAAGCAAGGACTCATCACACCCGCCAACTTCCCCACTCTCCCCGGGGCTTCCCAGAACCACATTGCACTTGACAGGCTGTTCCTGGGATGCTGGGCATTTTTACATGATTAGTCTGGAACACTTCTCTGAGAAATAAATGCCTTCAGTCTAAAAGGCTTTTACAAGCCAGGGCAAGGGATTAAAGGCGGTCAGGCTGAGGAGAAATCCCAGGGTCAGGAGACAGCTGAGCAATGGAGACTTTTAATCTAAACCTCAAACATTTTTATTTTCCACTCCCTGAACCCCGGGTGTCACTTTAAATACATGTTTGGCAACATCGGCTGTTCTATTTTTCTTTTTAATTATACAAAGAGAGATCCTGGAGATGGCTCAGCCCCTGGCTGGGGGAGGCCAGGAAGGTTTGGCAGCAGCTGGAGGCAGAAACATCAGCTAACAGTCAAGAGGATTTGAAATCCTTTTGAAGGAGTATGGAGACCAAACTCCCAACTCCCCTGAACTCGGTGTGGTTAGCCCTGACTCAGGGTTTCTAAAAGGAGACTGACAGAGTCACCAGCTTAGAATGGAGAGGGGACAGATGGGCACGTGTCTGAGATAAAAATATCACCAGCACCAGGACTGCTCCTATACCTTGAATTTATTCCCAGGCCTCTGTCCTCTTCCCTCCTTCCATCCTCTGAGCAGAAAACGGCTAGCCAGTTTGTTCTTCACATTTACAGGGTACTCCCTACTGTGTGCCAGGCACTGGGCTCAACTGTTAACACGTGTTATCTTATTGTATGCACTCAACTAGTCTGTGCATAGATATTACCATTATCCCCACTTTCTAGACGAGGAATCGGGCTCATGGAGATGAAACGTAAGCCCCACTCCCTGGTGCTGAGCCTGGGCCTGTCTGCCCTCAACTCCATTCCTGGCCCTTCTTCTGCTTTGCCAACACCAGCAAGCTGCCAAATCAACTGGCTTCCTGCACAGATTGGCTAGCGGGAGGCAGTGAGAGGAGCCTGGTGGGTGGGAGGAAGGGAGGAGCCAGGGTATTTCTCCCTCTCTATGGGCCTCAGGTACTACTTCCAACAGCAGCTTCATTCCCTGTGTCTCCTTTCCCACTGTCTATGAAGCCATTCCTTGTATAATAGATTCCCCTACTCCAGGGTCTGTTTTTCCCTATTGGATTCTCACTGATACTCCGCCTTTCATCAATACTCACAGATCAGCCAATTCATTAGATTTGCAATGAGACAACCCCCTCTCATCGAGAATAGCACATCCCACAAGAGGGAAAATAGTAACCACAGTTTACTGAGCATCATGCTAACTGCCAGACAGACGGTCTTTCATGGAACAGCCCTTTCTGCCAAGTCCCATTGCTAGTCCCATTTGACAGACGGGACTCCAAGAGGTTGGGTTGCTTCCCCAAAGTGGCACAGTCATAAACTGAGGAAGCTGGGATTCAGATCCAGGTGTCCTTAGCTCTAACCTCTGTTGACATCTTAAACACGCTTGCAGCCCCCTGACAAACCCATCCAATCTCAACGACCTTGGCTGACTAGAGACCCCACCTCAGTTCAACTCCAGGGTACTTATGTTAGGTTCCTAGGCTGCTATAACAAAGTACTGTGTCCCGGATGACTGAGAACAACAGAAATGCGTTGTCTCCCAGTTCTCAGGGCCAGAAATCGGAAATTGAGGTGTCAGAAGGGCATGTACCCTCTGAAGGCTCTATGGACGGTTCTGTTCCAGGCTTCTCTCCTACCTTCTGGTAACCTCAGGCATCTCCTCCTTGCATCTCTCCACATCATCTTCCCCCCTTCTGTGTGGGTCCTAATTTCCCCATTTTATAAGGACACCAGTCATATTGGATTAGGACCTCATTTTAACTTGATTACCTCTAAAAACCCTATCTCCAAATAAGGTCACATTCTGTGGTAGTGGGAGTTAGGACTGCAACATATCTTTCTTTTTTTTTTTTTTGGCAACATATCTTTTTGCAGGGACATAATTCAACTCATACCAGTCCTCCCTGATCTCAGGTGCTCGGTCTCTAGAGTGTGGCCTGGTTGGTCTTGCTTTGCTAACAAAGGTTGCACCCAAGATGTTTAATCCTGCTGATACCCTGCCCAAAGAGATGCAATGAGTCCCAAATCATGTATGCATTTACAAAATTTATCCCATTTTACTCCAAAATATATTGAGAGATATAAATCACCCTGTGTAGCCACACCAGTTTTGAAAAAGGAGAACAAAGCTGAAAGACTTAATTTACTTGACTTCAAAATTTATTTTATTTGGACATCTGAGTGGCTTAATCGGGTAAGCATCCCACTCTTTTTTTTTTTTTAAGATTTATTTATTTGAGGGGCGCCTGGGTGGCTCAGTCGTTAAGCGTCTGTCTTCGGCTCAGGTCATGATCCCAGAGTACTGGGATCGAGCCCCGCATCAGGCTCCCCGCTCTGCGGGAAGCCTGCTTCTCCTTCTCCCACTACCCCTGCTTGTGTTCCCTCTCTCGCTGTGTCTCTCTCTGTCAAATAAATAAATAAAATCTTAAAAAAAAAAAAAGATTTATTTATTTGAGGGGCGCCTGGGTGGCTCAAGATGGTTAAGCGTCTGCCTTTGGCTCAGGTCATGATCCCAGGGTCCTGGAATCGAGCCCCATATCGGGCTCCCTGCTCAGTGGGGAGTCAGCTTCCCCACTGAGCAGGGAGTCTGACATGGGGCTGGATCCCAGGATCCTGAGATCATGACCTGAGCAGAAACCAAGGGTCGGGGAGGCTTAACTGACTCAGCCACCCAGGCAGCGCCCCAGCATCCCACCCTTGATCTCAGCTCAGATCTTGATATCAGGGTCATAAGTCCCAGCCCCGAATTGGGCTCCACATTGGGCATGGAGCCTACTTAAAAATAAACAAATAAATAAATAAAACAGGTCTTTCTTTTTTGGGCTTCCAGTGTGTAGTCCAATACGAGGCTGGAACTTAGGACCCTGAGATCAAGACCTGAGCTGAGATCAAGAGTAGAACCCTTAGGGCGCCTGGGTGGCTCAGTCGTTAAGCGTCTGCCTTCGGCTCAGGTCATGATCCCAGGGTCCCAGGATTGAGCCCCACATCGGGCTCCTTGCTCGGTGGGAGGCCTGCTTCTCCCTCTCCCACTCCCCTTGCTTGTATTCCCTCTCTCGCTGTGTCTCTCTCTGTCAAATAAATAAATAAAATCTTAAAAAAAAAAGAGTAGAACCCTTAAAAAAAAAAAAGAGTAGAACCCTTGGGGCGCCTGGGTGGCTCAGGTCATGATTTCAGGGTCCTGGGATCAAGCCCCACATTGGGCTCTCTGTTCAGCTGCAAGTCTGCTTCTCCCTCTGCCTCCGTGATGTCTCTCGCTCTTGCGCTCTCTCAAATAAATAAATAAAATCTTAAAAAAAAAAAAGAGTGGGACGCTTACATGACTGAGCCACCCAGACGCCCCTCAAGACTTATTTTAAAGCTAGAATAATCAAGACAGGATGTATTGGCATAAGAATAGACAAAGAGAGCAATGGGATAGAAGAGGAGGGCCAGAAACAGACCTTCATGTATAGTCACTTGGCTTTCAACAAAACTGTCCATGCATTTTTAAAAAAGACTTTATTTATTTGAGAGACAGAGAAAGCTTGAGCACACTCTTGCATGCAAGTTGGGGGAGGGGGAGGGACAAGCAGACTCCACGCTGAGCTAGGAGCCCAACGCAGGGCTCTATCTCATGACCTTGAGATCATGACCTGAGCCGAAATCAAGAGTCAGAGACTCAACACTCAGCCCACCGAGCCACCCAGCTGCCTCTGTCCATGCATTTTAATAGGGAAAACTTACTTCCCTCAAAAATCAGTTTGAGATGGATCGTATGCCTAAACATACAACAAAACCTCTACATCTTTTTTCAAAATCTATGTCTTAAAGTATTTTGTTTTTAAGATTTATTTACTTATGTCTTAAAGTTTTAAAACATAGGTGAATATCTTCATGACCTTGGGGTTGGAAACGATTTCTTTTTTTTTTTTAAGATTTTATTTATTTATTTGAGAGACAGAGTGAGAGAGAGCACATGAGAGGGGGGAGGGTCAGAGGGAGAAGCAGACTCCCTGCCGAGCAGGGAACCCGATGCGGAACTCGATCCAGGGACTCCAGGATCATGACCTGAGCCGAAGGCAGTCGCTTAACCAACTGAGCCACCCAGGCGCCCATTGGCAATGATTTCTTAGCCAGGACATAAAAAGCACTACCCATAAAAGACATAGGCACAAACCCATGGACCCGGCAATGGCTCCTGACCAGGGAGAAGAGCAAGCCCCACGAGCCCAGGAACTGGGGACCAGGGAGGCAGAGCAGGGACTCCCCAGTACAGTTTCTGAGCTCTAGGCCCAGAGAATTATTTGGAGATCAACACTGCAGTCCACAGATCCTAATTCTGAATTGTGCAACCTGTCCCCTGACAGTTACCTAACTTTGTTTTCAGCTCCCTTCACCCAGTTCTTCAATTCTGAAAGCCTTCTGGATCATTCACCAAAGCTGCCTTCCAGATGTCTTGTGGAGCCGGCATCAGGGCTGGGCAGCAGAGGGATTTCACACATTCTCTGTGGCACATAGTGGGAGTCACAGGGAGGCCTATACCAGCTCCAGCTCCATACAAGGAATACTTTTGAACTGTTAAAAATAACCAGTACAGAAATGCATGGCTTCTGGAAGGAGTAAGCTTCCCATTATCGGAGGTATACAAGCACTGTTCTGTAGAGGCATGAGCTCAAGAAATGCTGGCTTTTTATTATTTTTTTATTATTTATTATTTATTATTTTATTATTTTTATTATGATTAATTTAGGGTGTTTTTTTTTTAAGTTTATTTTTAGTAATCTCTACACCTAAGGTGGAGCCTGAACTCATGACCGCTAGATCAAGAGACACATCCTCTTCTGACTGAGCCACCCAGGTGCCCCTAATTTAGGGGTTTTAAGCCTTAGAGCAGTCAGAGGGGGAGGCCTAGATGAGAGAAGGAAGTGAACAGAAGCAAGCAACCATGATGGGCTCCAATGAAGTATTCTCTTTTTAAACTGAAATAAGAGGTGCCTGGCTGGCTCAGCTGGTAGGGCGCATGTCTTTCAATCTCAGGGTTGTGAGTTCAGGCCCCACATTGGACATGGAGCCTACTTAATAAATAAACAAACAAACAAACTGAAATGAAAGTGGACAATTCTTTGAGGCCTTATTGGACAAGAAGGGGCAGGAGGGTTCCTCTTCAGCTGGGCATCAGATTTATCCCTCAAAAACCTGCCTGTGGAAAGTGACTAGTTGTCCAAATTCAGGGTCCATGAATAGGTATTTGTAATATCTCCATTTTTGCTAAGAGGATTGGGGGCTCAGAGAGGTTAAGTAATTTGCCCAAGGTCACACTGCAACTGGGTGACCAAGGGAACATTGGTAAAACCAATTGTAAAACCCTGAAAGTACTTAAAAACTAAGGCCCATCTAGTTCAGTGGTTCTCAAACTTTGCCTGAAGAACTTGCTAAGCCTAAACTGCTTGGGTGGGTCTTAGTAACTTGCATTTTAACAAAATAGCTCCAGAGATGCAGGGGCAGGTGTGACTTTGGTGGTGGTTAAGCCCCAGATTCCGGAGACTCACCAACTGGGTTTAATGTCCTACTTACTGGTTTTCTGCACGTTTCCATCTGTAAAATGGTGATATTAATACCATGGGTTGTTGTAAGAAATTCCGGAGTTGAGTATAATATATTCAATATAATAAAAGCTCCCCGTGCTTGTGCGCACTCTCTCTAGATTAAAAAAAAAAAAAGAAAAGATTTTATTTATTTATTTTAGAGAGATTGAGATCGGGAGCACGAGCAGACAGGGTGGAAGGCAGAGGGAGAAGCAGACTCCCCACTGAACAGGGAGCCCAATGCGGGGCTCCATCCCAGGACCCTGGGATCATGACCTGAGCCCAAGGCAGACGCTTAACCCACTGAGCCCCCCAGATTCCCCAGGTAAGTACTACTTAAGTGTCAAATTTTTTCGCCCTATGTTACAGGACGCTTGCTACCCATCTCCAAAGGCATCTTTGTTCAGCCCTGGGCTGTGCTCACTAGCCCCAGTGATGGGGATGGGGCGGGTTGCAGCAGCCCTTTCAGTTGGATCTCTATATACACTCATGCACAGAATTGATTGAAAAATTCTATTTGGGTTTTTTGAATATAAACCCCAAAGGCTGAGAGCACACCTCCCTGGCCACTAGAGGGAGTCATATATGGTGCTTGGAGGCCCTGCGGGGATGGGCAGCTGGGGTTCCAAACCTGACTCTCCAATGGTTAGTTTGGGATGGAGTTTTGGCATCTCAGGTCCCAGCTGTTTCTAGCAAGGGTGGGGAAAGGTTACTAACCACAGGCCCTTTCCAGGCTCTAGGGCCAAGGCCTGGAAGCAGGAATTGCCCAGATGCCTCCCCTCCAAGTCTGGATAATATTTTTATTTTTTCTGCTCTGTGCATATGGTAGGATTCAAAGCCCAGAGTATTAGAAGGAGAGGGGGGAGGGGCATGATGGAGGAGTTGGAGAAAGGAAACTTGGCTTCTTCCCAGCCCCAAAGCCCCCTGCTGAGCTGCCACTCCCAGATCCCATTGTTCCTTCTAAATCAGCAAATCTCTCCTTCCAGCTTCCAGCCTCTTCCCCTTTCAGACTCAGGCCCCATCAGCTTCCAAATGTTGTGTATACCCAATTCTGTCTGAGCAAGGATTCCTCAGACCCAAGCACTTTCATTATCTTATTCATTGAACATGCTTCTTTGGGGAGTTTCCGGTGTGTCTAACCCCGTGAGAGTCCATGGCGGTGTTGGAGAAGTGATTTAAAAGGATACAAATTTTGATCTCAGGGTGCTCATCGGCTGGGGTGGGGGGACATGGACAAACAGGTCAATACATAAATAAACTAGGTGATTTCAGATACTGTAGTAATCAGAACTACAAAAGAAATAAAATGGGGTGAGGTGATAGAACGTGAAATGGGGGACACTTTAGACAGAAAGGGAAGGTCTCTCTTTGGAGGTGTTTTTTGTTTTTTAAGATTTTTTTTTAATTTATTTGACAGAGAAAGACACAGCGAGAGAGGGATCACAAGCAGGGGGAGTGGGAGAGGGAGAAGCAGGCTCCTGGCTGAGCAGGGAGCCCGATGCGGGACTCCATCCCAGCACCCTGGGATCATGACCTGAGCTGAAGGCAGACGCTTAACAACTGAGCCACCCAGGCGCCCTGGAGGTGGTTTTTGAACACAGTTGGTTAAGTAGGAGGAGTGATAAGAAAAGGCCATCCAAGAAACAAGCCCAGTGAGGGGAGATTTCAAATTCCAATTTTCCTAGTGTTCATGAAAACTCCCAGAATGGCCTCGGAGGAATCCCTGAGACTTTGGGGAGGAAGGGGCCTTCAGGTTTATCCCATAATGTGGGGGAGTGGAGGGGCGCTCTCTAGTGGTGACAAGAGTTAAATTTCACCATCGCTGACCTGGAATGCCTCCTGCTTGTGATTTGACTGGGCTAATTATGAGCTTCACTCATCCCTGTCTCTCCCACACTTATTCATTCAACAGATGCTTACTGAATGCTGCCTATGTGCCAAGAGCTATTCTAGATACTGGTAGAGTTTTGAAACCGACAGTAAATGTCCCTGCCCCCCTGGAGTTCACATCCTAAGGGACAGTCTTAAGCCTAGGACTCTAACCCCACCTCACCTCTGCCCTTCACTATTCCCCAGCTAAATCGCCATCCTAATGCTCCAGCAGCCAGATATTGCTCTTCAGGGTCTCTGCACTTACTGTTCCCTTCCCCGGGAAGGCAGGTTCCTGGCTCTTTGCATCGCTGGTTCAGGTCTCATCTCAAATGTGACCAAGTCAGAAAAGTGTAAACTTACTTATTTATTACCTATTGTCCCCACTAAAATATAAGAGTCCATGAAGTTTACCACTTTCCCGGAATCCCTTAGCCTCGCACTTAATAGATGCTCAGTAAACACTTGCTGAATGGGTTTGAGCATTCATTCATTCAAAAAAATACTGGGTGGGGCGCCTGGGTGGCTCAGTTGGTTAAGCGACTGCCTTCGGCTCAGGTCATGATCCTGGAGTCCCAGGATCGAGTCCCGCATCGGGCTCCCTGCTCGCGGGGAATCTGCTTCTCCCTCTGACCCTCCTCCCTCTCATGCTCTCTGTCTCTCATTCTCTCTCTCTCAAATAAATAAATAAAATCTTAAAAAAAAAAAAAAAAATACTGGGTGCAAGCCGGACTGTTACACAGCAGACGCTGATGAACCATTAAGTGAACAAATTGAGCAAAACAGACCAAAAAAAAAAAAAAAATCCCTGCCCAGAGCATTCTAAAATTAAAATTACAACCCCCACGGGGCGCCTGGGTGGCCCAGGAGATCAGGCATCTGACTCTTGGTTTCCGTAGGGTGGTGAACTCAGGGTCGTGAGATCATGTCCCCTGTCAGGTTCCATGCTCAGCTCAGCTGAGTCCCCTTGGGACGCTCTCCCTCTGCCCCTCCCCCCCCACGCTCGCGCTCCCTCAAATAAATAATCTTTACAAATTGCAACCCCTGCACTACTCACCCCCTTTACCCTGCTTTATTTTTTCTATACATTTATCACCTAGACTATTATAATTTACTCCTGGTGTTTGTGTGTCTCCCCTCTCGAATGTAAGCTCCACGAAGGCAGGGGATTTTGCCCTGGGCATCCTGATCACCACGCCCCCCTCAGCGATCAGAACAGTGCTGGCATCAGGTAGTTGCTCAGTAAGTACAGACTGAACGAACTCTATCTCAGCCTGCTTTTTCCCCCCAGACCTTGAGCCACATAGATCCAAGGGGGAATGGGCCTCAGGAGGCAGCAAGAGGTGACCTCAGGCAGCCCGACTAAGGAGTCCGAGCTCCGGGCGAAGGGCCATCGGAGCAGCTGAGGAGATGGGAAGCGCGGGCAGCAAGAGCGCCGCGAGGCCCCAAAGGCCTAGAGAGCTCCCAGGAAGAAGCGCGAGCGTTCACAGAGCGTCGCCAGAGACGGTGGGCGGTGCCGTCCGAGGATATGAGTCACATGACTCGCTCCTGCACCGCCCACCTCTTCGTGGGCGGGGTGTCAGGAATGGGCCGGGGGCGCATGCTAATCAACCCGAGGCGGCGGCCAATCGTAGCGCGCGCCGAGGCCGGGCCAGGGATCTTGGACGCTGGCTAGCGCGCAGGCTCGCATCCGGGCGGCCCCGGGCTTTTGCAAGCGGCGCGGCGGGCCTGCGAGCTGGTGCAGCAGCCGCTTCCTCGACCTCCTTATCGCCGTCGGCGGCCGGCCGGGTCAGGCCCGGCCCGCGCGGGGGGCAGGCGGCGGCTGCCTCAGGCGGAGGCGGAGGTGCGGCGGAGGGTGGGGGCCGCTGCCTTCGCAGGAGCCCGGGCCGGCCCGCGCCTTTGCACCGTGCTCCATGCATCCGGAGCCCGCCCCGCCCCCGAACAGCAACAGCCCCGAGCTTCCCCTCAGCGGCGGCAGCACCACCAGCGGCAGCCGCCGGAGCCGCCGCCGCAGCGGGGACGGAGAGCCCCCGGGGTCGCCGCCACCGCCAGCCGCCGTCACCTACCCGGACTGGATCGGTCAGAGTTACTCCGAGGTGATGAGCCTCAACGAGCACTCGATGCAGGCGCTGTCCTGGCGCAAGCTCTACTTGAGCCGCGCCAAGCTCAAAGCCTCCAGCCGGACCTCTGCTCTGCTCTCCGGCTTCGCCATGGTGAGCTCGGCCGCCCTACCCTGCCCCCTCTCCTGTCCTGGACGCTCCCGCCCGCAGCCCCGACGGGGCCCGCAGGGAGCAGGCCGGGCGGGCCGTGCGGGCTGGGGGTGCGGGGAAGATCTGGGAGAAAGGTGTCGTGGACGCTGAAGGGGGCCAGAGGTACTGGATCCGAGGAGAGGTGGGCGACAAGCGACATCTGGTGTGGGAGATTGGGTGTCAGACAAATGTCCAGGGTTGGGGGGCTCAGATGCCTTCAGATGGGCAACTTTGATGCAGCAAGTGGAGAGAAACAGCAGGATCTTTGAAGTAGATGTGTAAGAAGACAGTCCCACGTATGTTCAGGGGCAAAAGAAGGACATAAAGGGTCTGATCTCCGTGGGAGTAGATGTCAGGAGGTGGGGAGGAGGAGTCGGACCCCTGAGCTGTTTTTCTTGTGACCCCACACTTGAGGCCAAAAGGTATTGGGCACGTCCTTTTATCACCTAGTAGAGGGGATTTCCTGACACTTTCTCCCACTGCATTTTCCGAGAGCCTCACCCTAGGGTTTTGACAACCACTCTCCACCCTCAGTTTCTTCTCCAGAAACTTGCCACTGAGTCACGGGGTGTGGGGGAGGAGGGTGGGACATGTTCCCCTTGAATGGGCTTTCAACTGATGGGGGTGGGGGCAGACATCCTTTCCTCTTCCCATGCCAGGCTGGGCTGGAGTGAGAAACAGGCCTCTGAGGGGTGGGCTGCGTGAGGCTGCAGGTTGGTCAGAGAATTGCTCCTAAGGGTGCCTTCAGGCCTGGAGTCTTCCCCAGCAGGGCCTGCAGAACAATTCATGATGATCACTGTGTGACACCAGCCTGTGTGAGTAGGGTCTGCCCTCCTCTTCTCCCAAGGTCTCTAGCCCAGAGCGCTCATGTCTCCCCAGTGAGTGAGCTAAGCCCTTGGCCTTGAGGGAGGGAGTGGCTGCACCCTCGTGTTTTCTTGGGAGTGTGTCTGGTACTCTCCCTGTGTTCTACAAACAAGTGGGCCAACGCAGCCTGAACTTTTTAGAAGGCCTGAGCGAGCCCAGAGCACACTGGGCCTCAGTGAAAAAGCCAGGTGATGGGGGTTGGGGAAGAGCTCTCCTAGCTTGCCCCTTGCAGCCTATGTGACCTCAGACGCATTTCTCTCTGGATCTTGATTTCTGAATCAGTAAATGAAGGCTGCTGCTTAAAAGTATCTCTGACTTTAAGAATTAAATTGAGGAAGCCCTTGAGAGGGGATGAGAGAATCTGTGTTTGTGTAAAGGAGTGGCACAGTAGTTTTTGGTTTAGGTCATATGGTGGAATTCTGTTCTGTCAGTCCCAAATCCTTAGAGACTAGTCTCTGCCTTTGCCTGAAGAATCTCTTAAGACTAGCTGACCGTGGGGCGCCTGGGTGGCTCAGTTGGTTGAGTGAGTGCCTTCAGCTCAGGTCATGATCCTGGAGTCCCGGGATCGAGTCCCGCATCGGGCTCCCCGCTCGGCGGGGAGTCTGCTTCTCCCTCTGACCCTCCCCCCTCTCATGTGCTCTCTCTCTCTCTCATTCTCTCTCTCAAATAAATAAATAAAATCTTTAAAAAAAAAAAAAAAAAAAAAAGACTAGCTGACCGTTTACCAATCACTCACCCTGTACTAAGCATTGTTTAGGTCCCCTAAACTTTCACACTAACTCCTCAAGCATCCTTTGAGGTGGTTTTGCCACAGGACCTTCCCAAGGCCATACAGCTAGTCTGCTAGAGCGGGATTTGAACCCGAGTCTGCTGGCAGCCAGAACTACCTTGGGCACTTAGGCCTTTTGTGGCATATGGAGTTCTGATCAGTGTCCAGCCAGGGACATGTTCGGACCACGTCTCCTAGGAAATAAGAGAGCAGGAAAGCTAAGCAAAATAAAATGTTACAGTTTGGGGGCGGGGAGTGACACCATTAGCTTTTCACAGCTGTGCTCTGGGTTGAACATGGTGGCACACCTGTTCCCCTTTTTCTTGGGGTCATAAATCCATAGCTGCCCAGGCCCCTTCCCACTCCAAGAGAAGTGAGGATCTGATGGGTGGCACTTCCCTGCCCTCTGGAGTCCTCTTTGTCCTCGAGAAGCCAGCCTCCTAATCAGATGGCACCTTCCTCTTCCTCCTGCTAAAAAACACTGCAGGAAGTCAGGAAGCGGGGATAGGCAGTGGCATTGGGTGGGCCTTGGCTCACCCAGAGTGTATCTTGGGGACCTTTATTTTCCCTGGCCAGGGTGGAGAAGGCTTCCTGACTCCGCAGATGAACTCCCCAAAGTTCCTCTGGCAGGGAGGGGCTGAACCCCATCACAGCCCCCATTCTGGGGAGGCAGTTATAAGAGGGTAACTGCATTTGCTGTGAGTGTAAATCTGTGGGAGAAAGGGAGTTGGGGGGGGACAGACAGATCCGAGAGGCAGGCAGGTCTGCCTGTGCCCCACCCCCCACGACAGACACCCATCCTTGCGAGTGAGCCTCTGAGAGGAAGGGGTGCCACACGACCCAGCACCGTGGAAACAGAGTGAGCGAGTTTCCTGGACTACTCTCCCTTGGCCCATGAGTCAGCACACCCAACTTCCTGCCCCCAGAGGGCTTCCTTCCTAGAGACCTGGAAAACCAGAGAGGCACTGATGTGACCTCTGATCTCTAAGGGTGGGAGAGTTGGCAAGGCTGCCAGGCTCACAGGTTCAGCAGGTGAGATTGAGGGAGGGTCTCCCAAGAGCCTGGAGGGGATTGAGAGACTCGCTGCTCGGCGCAAAGGCCTGGCCGGGTGCCCTGATGTGCTGGCGAGATAGGCTGTGGGATCTCAGATGAGCAGCTCTCTGCTCTGGAGCCAGTTTTGTCATGTGGACAAAGGGGAGACATACCCACATTCCTGCTGTGCCATGGACTTGCGTGAGGATTCATTATGAGTCCCGATTGGGCCCACAAGAGGTGGAGGAATTTTCAGGATCTGATCGTACACACCTTAGCTGGACCCTCTAGTCTGCAGCCAAGAGTCCCACTCCTGACGGCATTCTAGAAACAACAGGCCTTTGCTGGGCTCAGCATCCAGACTCCAAAACCAGGGGCACTTGATGTAGCATATGGTTAGCATCCTGCAGGTGCTTCTTGAGCCACAGGTACCCTCGTGGGCTATGACTCGGGTCATCTATGCCTCAGTTTATCTCTGTGAGAGGCAGCCCCCTTGGCCCGACCCCGTGTTGTGCAGGACCGTGGTGAGCCCACTGGCAGTCTTGGTTTGCTGGGGAGGACAGGCTGTAACGTTAGCCTAAGCAGAAGATAATTGGGAAGGTCAGCCTGCTGCCGTAAACAAAATGCTTTCCACGACCTGGGATCAATTATTTTTGGATTATCTGCCTCCTCAAGTTCTCTGCCCGCCAGCACCCTTTTGTTCCCAGGTTCCAGAGCGGCTTCAGAAGTTGCTTGGAATTTCTGTGAAAATTAGTTGGAGGGAAGAGCTGAAATCATAAGACATTGAGCCTGTGGGATATGTTCAGAGTTCAGGGGGCATGGAGATGAGTGAGAAATTACTGTTTCTACTCCCAGGGCTAATTACGAATAGTAATCATTGCTTTTGTTGATTGGGCTCTTGCCATAGGCCAGACATTGTGCTAAGTGTTTTTACTTGTACCGTCTCTTGTGATCTTCACACAGCCTGGTGAGGGTAGGTGCTTGTCCCAGCTGAAAAACTTGCCCGAAGTTACTTGGCTGGTGAGCTGCAGAGCCCTTGACCCTGGTGTGGCCCCATTGCTGTGGAATTGGACTTACCAGAGTGGGAGGAGGACAGAGCTGGGAGGCTTCAGTATGACCAAGCAAAGAACGAGGACTGAAGCCAGACAACTTGAGTTCAAATTCCGGCTCTACCACTTAAAACCCCGAGATCCTAGGAAAGTTATTTAATGTCTCTGGGCCTTGGGGCTTCCTTACCTGTAAAATGGGGATAATAGTAGTACCTACCTCATAGGCTTGGTGTGAGGATTCATTGAGTTAGTATCTGCAAAGCCCTTAGAATGTACCTGGCCCAGGTTTTCAGGAATCTAGCTCACCCTTGTTCTCATGGGACTGCTTTAAAAGGTTAACTCATTTAGATTCCAGCTAAACCTTGAAGTGGTAGAGTTAGGGCTTGAGGAAGAGCCCTCTGATCAGAGGAAGGATTGGGAACAAAGTTATAAAGATGAGAAATTTAGGGTCTCAGGTAGAGGCAGCGGGGCTGGTGTAGCTGGAGTTGAGGGTGTCTAAGGAGTAGATGAGAAAGGTGAATCTGGTCAGGGAAGATGTTACAGGGAGGGCCTTGACTGACTGTTTCAAAAATCTGAATTCTTACGTAGGCAGTAAGGAGTCGTGCAAGGTTTTAAAGGGGAAGAGTTGTGTGATGAATTCTAGAATAATCTTGATGATGTTGATGATGTTACTCTTTACTAACTTCCAGGCATGAGCCTGGACCCTTTTCTTTCATTCTTATTTAATCCTTAGTTCAACTCTTAAAGATATGTACTATAGATAGAAAAACTAAGGTTTGGGGCAACCTGGGTGGCTTAGTTGGTTAAGCATCTAACTTCAGCTCAGGTCATGATGGGGGACGGGGTGAGAGGGGTGCTCTGTGCTCAGTGAGGCATCTGCTTCTCCCTCTCTCTCTGCCCCTCCTCCTGCTCGTGCTCTCTCTGTCTCTCTTTCAAATAAATAAATACAATCTAAAAACAAAAACAAAAGCTAAGGGGCGCCTGGGTGGTGCAGTCGGTTGAGCGTCTGTCTTCAGCTCGGGTCGTGATCCCGGGGTCCTGGGATTGAGACCTGAGTAGGGCTCCCTGCTCATTGGAGTCTGCTTCTCCCTCTCCCTCTCCCTGCCACTCCCCCTGCTTGTGTTCTCTCTCTTCCTCTCTGTCAAATAAATAAGATCTTTAAAACAAAACAAAACAAAACAAAACAAAACAAAAAACCCGAAGCTAAAAAAAACCTAAGTCTCATAGAAACATAGAGGTTAAGATACCCAGCTAGTAGAATTCAAGAACTGGTGGGTCTGACTTGGAACCATTTCTACTTAACCGCCCTCTGGCTACTGTAGCTGGTTGATAGCTGGGCCTTTGAATCCTTCCAGATGTGGGGTTTTGCACTCCAGGCTGTTTATAAATGGAGCTCCCTGCCTAGCTGAGAAGCCTTTTGTAAAACTTAACAAGTGCCTGTCATGAATTTCTGGATTTTTCAGCTGGGAACCCTGTTGAGTTCTGCTGGTTGTTGGGTTCAGGGCTGGCAAAGGAGAACTCTAGGGTTTCTCAAGGTGGCATGATGGAAATCAGTGTTTGGAGTTGGGGTGGGGTCCCTTGGAGAAGTAAAACTGAGAAGGTTGTAAACAAAAGCCACCAGGTTTCTCTGTAATGGGACTTGAAGGTAGCCTTTCATAAATTTTATTTTATTTTTTTAAAGATTTTATTTATTTATTTGACAGAGAGACAGCGAGAGAGGGAACACAAGCAGGGGGAGTGGGAGAGGGAGAAGCAGGCCTCCCGCCGAGCAGGGAGCCCGATGTGGGGCTCAATCCCAGGACCCTGGGATCATGACCTGAGCCGAAGGCAGACGCTTAACCAACTGAGCCACCCAGGCATCCTTCAGTTCTGCCATTTTAGCTGGAAAACAGCCGCAGAGGATAGGGAAATGAATGGGTTTGGTTGCGTGTCAATAAAACTTTATTTACAAAAACTGCAGTCTAGAGGCCACGGTTTGCCAGCCCCTGGTCTAAGCAGCATCCAAATTTTTGAGTGCATACCCCTCAAAAAAAAATGTTAGTCGTAGGCTCAGTATCGGTATCCTTATGAATGAGATATGCCTTAATATGATACGTATATTACAAACACATAAAAATACAAAATTAAAAAGTTGAAAGGAGGAGCTAAATAGTAAATGAATGTCATCGGAGGTTCTAATGTGGTCTTCCGGATGGATCGCCGAGGATGGTCCACCAGAGATGTCAGAGACATGGGGCTGAAATACCTGAAGATCAGGTCTTACCTTCATTTATTTCTTCCAGTAATGTTTTGACCCCTAGAGGGACAAGCCCCAGTGCTGAATGCTGGGGAAACAGAGGGAAATAAGAGTAGAGCGGGGGAAACAAGTCGTGTGATTCCGTCTTTAGGACATGTTTGGTGAGTGCGGTGGTGGGGGAGCGGGGATGGAAGGACACTTATCACAGTCTGAAAATACTTATTTGCCTAAATGTTCAGGGCCTGCCATCCTCCCTGGGGCCAGGATTTTGCCCTCCTACTTCCTGCGCTCTCTCCAGCGGAGCCTCAAGATCCTTCAAGCACATAGTAAGCTCTCAATACCTATTTCCCACCAATGGGTGAGTGGTCCCGGCCTCACCTGGGAGGCCCCAGAGTGGGGATGACTTGGAAGGTAAAACCTGAGGACATTGGAATTAGAAAGCCTACGCCTGTCCTCCCCAGAACCTGCAGGTTCAAACCGTTTGGCTTATGAGGTAAATTTGGTGACTTGCAACCAGCATTTTTTTTTTTTTAATGAAATAAGAACCTAACAAAAGAGCAGCGTGCATTGCTTGTTGTACGGGTAGGCTCTATCAGCGTCCTTTAAGGAGAAGTATTGTTTGGGGAAACTTTTGTTTCTTTTATAAATGTTTATCTATTTGTAGAATATTTGGAGTACTGGACTGTAGTGGTCAAAAGAGTTTGTAAACCACTAGACTAGGCCTCGATCATCTCTTAATAGATGGTTTGCATTTGAGGTAGGGCCGGCAGGCTCAGACAGCTCCAGGTGACCCTGGGTGACTGCTTGGCGGCCCTAGTGTTCCAGGCCGCGGCCACCCACCCTCCTAGAAGAGTCAACAGTGAAGCCCAGGCTTGGAAAAAGGACAGTTGGATCTCCCAACTGTGGACGCTGGGGTCGGGCCAGGCATGGGAGGGCTGCCTCCGAAGGGCCTGGACTTCCAGGCGCCAGGTGGCAGGGGTCTCCATGGAGCCCAGCAGGACCGAGGAGAGGTGGTTGGCATTCGGGCATAGCAGGCAAATGCCTGGCAAGACCAGCCAGGCCTCACCCTGTGCAGAATCACGTGGTCCTCTTCTTGGCTCATGCTTAAAAATTGGCATCCCAGTGGCCCCTGTGCAGGGTCCATGGACCAGTGTGCGGTGAGGCTGGCAGTCTCTCATCCTTCCTGTCCCTTTAGGCCCCATGTGACCAGGTTCAAGCAGGCCCTTGGCTGGCTGGGAGCTGTTTATTTTGGGTTAACAGGCCCAGCACTCTGGCTATATTTACCTTGCGAAGCTGCTTGCAATCTGATCTGATCCGATCTCTCTGGGACTCAGCTGGGGCCCTGGGAGTTGCCTGCCAGATTCCGCAAGGCCCCCTTGACTTTACTCTCCCTATCTGTGGGGGGATTTCCCAAGAGGGAAGCATTCTGGAAAAAACAGTGGCTCGTATTCCCATGAATGGTTTTTATCAGGATCCAAGACGCGTGCCATCTGTTCATTCTCCATGTTATACCTTTCTGCAGCCCCATGGTGCTGAACTTGGTCCCCGGGGTGGCAACGGTACATACAGCCAGCTGGTATGGTCAAAGTCCCAGGAATTGTCGGGGCTGGTGGTGAGGGTGATGGCGTTTCTTCCAGAGCTTGGCAGCCGGGCCTTTCCTCTTCTTTGGAGTGCCCAGCGTTTCCCCAGCTTAAGACCTTAGGGAGGGCTGGTGGGTTCTGGTGTCCCCAGGCCGAATATGTGCCTGTAGGTATGATTCCTGGTCCTGGATCCTGTGAGTGTGACACATGGTATGGAAAAGATGGTCTCTGTCCTGCCGAGGTAGCCATCTGGCCCAGTGTGGTTTGGGGCACACTTGCTCCTTAAGCCCCAGGTTTGGAGCTGGGGCAGACCAGGCCCAGAATGGGGATCCGACCTCGTCACCCACCCCAGAGGGCAGAACCTTGGCTCGTGGGGTCCATACTCTCCAGCCTGAGCTGACTGTGTCCAGGGGTTATTCTTTCTTTTTTTTAAATTTTATTTATTTAAGCAATTTCTACACCCAACGTGGGCCTCGAACTCATGACCCCGAGGTCAAGAGCTGCATTTTCTACCACCTGAGCCAGCCAGACGCCCCTGGGCTCTTTCTCTTCTGCTTCAAGCCCCCTGCTTTTCTTTTCAACTAAAATTGATTGAGCACCTCCTGTGGTCTGGCCCTGTGTTAAATGCTTACATGTCAAGACCTCATCCATCAGTCTCCTCAGCGACTGTCTTAGTCTGTCTGGGCTGCTGTAACAGACGGACAGACTGGGCGGCTTATAAACAGCAGACATTTATTTCCTCACACTTCTGAAGGCTGAAAGTCCAAGATCAAGGTCTCCGCAGATTCAGAATCTGTTGAGGGACTGGCTTCCTGACTCACAGCTGCTGTCTACTCAGTGTGCCCTCCCGTCCCAGGAGGGGCAAGGGGCTCTCCGGGCTCTCTTTTTAAGGGCACCAATCCTGCTTGGAGGGCTCCATCCTCGTGTCCTAATCACCTCCCAGAGGCCCCACCTCCTAAGACCATCACGTTGGGGGTTAGGTTTTCAAGGTGTGAATTTAGAGGGAACATAAACATTCGATGTGTAGCAGCATCCATGTGGGAAAAGCACTCCTATCATCCCCGGGCTTTAGAGCCAAGAGGACTTGAGTTCAGAGCTCCCACTTAGTAGCAGTTCTTACAACCTCTGGGACAGCTGACCTCACCTCTCTGAGACTGTTTCCTCATTTGTAAAAGAATAATAATGATGTTGCTCATAATCATTGACACTTTATTAAGCTTACTATATGCCAGGTCCTGTTCTAAAGGCTTTGTATTCTTTAGCTCATTGAATGCTTGTAAAAACCATAAATAGGCCCTTATTTTATAGATGTGATACAGAGAGGTTGAAATACCTGTCCGGGGTCACCTAGCAGCTTTGTTAAGTGGAGGAACCAATTCATTCTTCCCGGCTACGTAGAGGGGGAGACATCATCTGTTCTGTAAGGGAACAGAGTAGTTACCTATGTATGTTACCCCCAGTGCTCAGCTCAGGGCCTGATGTACCTAATGGGTGTGGACATTTCCAGTGAGTGAATAAATTTAGCCAGGGGACCTGGGGCAGCCAAGCAGCGGGCTCTCCTGCTTGTCCCTTCTTTGGTTTCAGGTTCCGGGGCAACAGGCCAAAACAGGAAGAGGAAGTGCTGGGTGGGGTGGGGAGGTGGTAGCAGGAGGCACGCATTGCTGGAGGGTGCCCCCCTTTTCCAGCGTGGGCAGCAGGCCTGGTGACAGAGACCAGGGGGTCTTGGGATGTGTCCCTTAACTCATTGTGCCCTGGTGGCCTGCCCTCACCTGTGTGTACTAAGAAGTCTCAGGATTGGCATTAGGCCACCAGTGATCTTATTATTTTTTGTTTTGTTTTTTAAGATTTTATTTATTTATTTGACAGAGAGAGGGAACACAAGCAGGGGGAGTGGGAGAGGGAGAAGCAGGCTTCCTGCTGAGCAGGGAGCCCGATGCGGGGCTCGATCCCAGGACCCTGGGATCATGACCTGAGCCGAAGGCGGACACTTAACCGATTGAGCCACCCAGGCATCCCAACACCAGTGATCTTAAAAAAAGAGTTGAAATCCTGATGGCACTGCCCCAGGTTTATAGGAGTTTGAGAACTCCTGGGCTGAATTGTTCATATGGTCATCCATTGTGGCAAGTGTAGGGCAAGAGTCTGTGAATCTCGTTAAAATTGTCTGAAAAGTCCTGTGAATATATATATATATATACCTGGATGTTCTGAGGAGGGTATCCATTATTTTCACCAGATTCTCAAAGGTGTCAGACCCCACATCAGCTCTACCCCGTGACCTTCATCTCGCCATGTGTCCTCCTTTTACAGATAAGAGGGGAGGGTTTCGACCAAGGTCAAACAAGGAAGCAGGGGTGGTTCTGGAGCCAGGACTCAGGCCCCCAGTTTGGCCTTGCTGTTCTATCATTCCAAGTGTACCTCTCCAGCAGGAGGGTAGAAATCCCAGAGGATTCCATGTAGAGGTAGTAGGTTTGGAGATGAGGTTTCTAAGCTGAGAAATAATAATAAAGCTCCCTTTTATTGAGTGTTTACTCTGTGCCAGGCGCTAAGTATTTTACATGGACCTAAGTATCTTACAAACAACTTAGTCCTCACAACAATCCTCTGATCATGTACCGTTATTCCCATTTTACAGATAAGGAAACCGAGGCCCAGAAAGTTGAAGGAGCTTGCCAGAGTCATATAGCCGAAGAAAGGGCAGAGGAGTCAAGGTTCAAAGCCAGGCAGCATGGCTCTAGAGCCCGTGCCCCCAACCACTGCCCCACACTGCCTTTCCAGGCCAAAGGCAGGGTACAGAGAGGTACAAGAAATGAAAGCAAACAGGACCAGGCATTCGGGCAGGAGAGCTAGTAGGGAAAGAAAGAGCCCAGCCCTTCCCCAGGAATAAGGAGGGGTCAGGGTAGGCTGGTATGGGGTGAGGGGATACATCTCAGCATTGGACACCCCCCCGCCCCGAGCCTGGTACATACAGAGCAAACACTTTATGAAGGGTCAGTATGCTTAATGGTATTGTCATTGGCGCTTGCTGGCCCAGTCCCTCCAGCCCGGGCAGGCAGACCCTGGCAGCGTGCCCACTACCCGCAGATCTGATGACGAGCCGGCTCCTTCACATGGGCATGATTTGCAAGGGCCCAGGTGAGAAGCATCAGGTGGCAGGCCCGGAATGTGCCCCTGATGACCCTGGGTCCACACGTCTCCAGGAACTGGGAAGCAGCTACTGCGTCAGCTGTGGGGCCCGGAGCGGGGGCTAGGGGGGCTGGGGGAGGAGATGGCCCCAGGCTTGCCAGCCACACTGCGGTAGCACTGGGCTCTGTGTCTTCTGGGAAGCTTCTGCGTTCCTTGTTGGTTGGTGCGCTGTGTTCTCAGAAAGGGCCTGGGCCTGACCTGGGAGGGCCTTCATCTCTCTACCCCACCCCTCTCCTTGTCCCTGGAGCAGGGCATGAAGGAGAAGCCTGTGTTTGGGAACAGATGTGGGGCCAGCAGAGAGAGTGGTTAGTGGTTGCTTGCTGCTGCTTTTTTTTTAATGAAACTGTATCATAGTGAAATACACATCAGACTTACCATCTTAACTGTTTGTGGTGGTTGGGTGTTAGGAGCAGTGGTGACTATTTGGGAGATGTTTACCATGTACCAGGGACTCTCACTTAACCGTTGAAATAATCCTATGAACTACTGTGGTATCTTGCTTTTACAAATAAAGAAGTTGAGGCTCAAGAGAGCTCAGTGATTTTCCCACGGACATGTGGCGAGCAAGTAGCAGAACTGGGATTCAACTCCAGGCAGCCTGGGCTCCAAACCTGCTATCTTCACTAGTACTCTCTCAACCCTGAGTGAGTGAGTCCTGTTATCCCCACTATATAGATAAGGAAACTGAGGCTCAGAGAGGCCAGGTGACTGGCCCAACGTCCAGGAGCTTGATGGGGAGCCAGGATTTGAGTGCGGCTCTGTGGGCCGTGACGGTCCTGGCGCTCAGCCCGCCTCTCCCCTACCCCCTAGGTGGCAATGGTGGAGGTACAGCTGGACGCCGACCACGACTACCCGCCGGGGCTGCTCATCGCCTTCAGCGCCTGCACCACGGTGCTGGTGGCCGTGCACCTGTTCGCGCTCATGATCAGCACCTGCATCCTGCCCAACATCGAGGCGGTGAGCAACGTGCACAACCTCAACTCGGTCAAGGAGTCGCCCCATGAGCGCATGCACCGCCACATCGAGCTAGCCTGGGCCTTCTCCACCGTCATCGGCACGTTGCTTTTCCTGGCCGAGGTCGTGCTGCTCTGCTGGGTCAAGTTCTTGCCCCTCAAGAAGCAGCCGGGGCAGCCCCGGCCCACCAGCAAGCCCACGGCTGGTGGCGCGGTGGCCAGCGTCAACGGCAGCACGGGCGGCATCACCCCGGGCCAGGCTGCCGCCATCGCCTCCACTACCATCATGGTCCCCTTCGGCCTGGTCTTTATCGTCTTTGCCGTCCACTTCTACCGCTCACTGGTCAGCCATAAGACGGACCGACAGTTCCAGGAGCTCAACGAGCTGGCTGAGTTTGCCCGCCTGCAGGACCAGCTGGACCACAGAGGGGATCACCCCCTGACACCCGCCAGCCACTATGCGTAAGCGCTTCTGGGCTCGGGCACGTCAGATCTCTGGCCTTACGCCGCTCCCCACGACCTCGTCCTGCCCCAGCCTCAAGGACAGCCAGCTCAGAGGATTGGGCTTTTGTAAGGGGGCAGAGAGTGGAGGGAAGAGGCTTTTTTTTTTTTTTTTTTTAAGAGAAACGACTGCACTTTGAAACTTTCCTCTGAGAGAATAAGCACTTCCTGTTCTTCCAGCTTCGGGTTCACCTCCCGGTAGGAGGCCACCAGTGGGAGCCAGAGTGGGGACAAACGCTCCCTTTGTCCCTCCTCCTCCCTGTGCCCGTGCCACTTGGATGCTTCTTGTCTTTTCTGTCTTGACCTCCCTCCCCGTTCGGTGTCGTGTGTGTGTGTGTGTGTGTGTGTGTGTGTGTTTGTGTGCACACGTGTGTGTGCATGCACGTGTATGTGCACGCACATAAATATACTCATAAGGGACACCTTGTGTGTGTATTTGTTGGGTCTGGACTGCCTGGTATTATTTCTCCTGGTGCCCCAATCAGGTGAGCCTCTAAGCAAAAAAAATTTTTAACGTTTGATTTTGAAAAATTTCAAACCTACAAAAAAGTTGCACGAATAGTAACTGAAATACATAGGCAGTCAATTCGTGTCATTCACAGCAGTTGTGTTCTAGGAATTAGTGGATATCG
Organism: Phoca vitulina; assembly: GCF_004348235.1. Taxonomy (NCBI): domain Eukaryota; kingdom Metazoa; phylum Chordata; class Mammalia; order Carnivora; family Phocidae; genus Phoca; species Phoca vitulina. Next base: position 9,047,750 of record NW_022589749.1, read on the forward strand.
AGCCATTGCTCCTGTGGGGTTAGGTTCCTATGAGCCCCTGGTCATGATATTCTGCCAGGCATTCAGTAGGTAACCTTGTTTTATGTGTTTCTGTCTGTTTTTGTTTTGTTTTAATTTTTAAGTAATCTCCGCACACAGCGTGGGGCTCAGACTCACAACCCCGAGATCAAGAGTTGTGTGCTCTACCAGTCAGGTGCCCCTATGTGCGTTTCTGTTTAAAGATGCCTTATTTAATACACATTGTTGATTCATGAGCAATGAACTCACTTACGGCTAACAGCACAATAACTTGTACCTAAATGAAGCTTTTCCAAGAGGCATTTTCTCCGTAAGGCACATCACTGCCTTCTTTTTAAAGATTTTATTTTTTTTAAAGTAATCTCTACACCCTACGTGGGGCTTGAACTCATAAACCCCGAGACCAAGAGTCGCACGCTCCACTAACTGAGCCAGCCAGGTGCCCAACTGCCTTCTTTTTTAAATAGCAAAATCACTGGGGCGCCTGGCTGGCTCAGTTGGTGGAGCGTGCGACTCTTGATCTCAGAGTCATGTAGTTCAAGCCCCATGTTGGGCATGGAGCCTCCTTAAAATAAAAATTAAAAATAAATTTAAAAAATGGTAAAATCACCGACAAAAGGCACCAAATGTGAAAAATGTGGCCCTAAATGGTGAAAGGACGCTTGTTTAGGAAGGCTGAGACAAGAAGGCAGAGTAGCGCCTGTTTGAACTCAGCAAGTAGGAGATGGGCAAATACTGAAGCTGTGAATGAGGAGGATGAGCTGTGTGTTTCTCTCCCGAGCCCACATGCTTTAGTTGCAGATACTGTCCTTCATGCTTAAATACTTCCTCCTAAAACCAAGGACGTTCTTCTCCCTAACCTTAATTCACTGATCGGATTCAGGAGATTTGACATTGATGCAGTACTATTTAATAGGACGTTTGTGTTCAGTTCTCCACTTGTCCTGATCATGTCCTTTCTAGCCATGATTTTTCCCTTCAGGCTCATGTGTTGCATTCACTTGTCACATCTCTTTGGTTGCTTTAAATTTGGAGCAGCCTTTTCTTGTCCTTTCTAACATTGACATTTTTGGAGTCCAGGCCTGTGGTTCTGTAGAATGCTACCTCAGTCTGGTTTCCCCCATACTTTCCCGCAGTTACAATCAGGATGTGTGTCTTGGCAGGAATATTTATCTCTGTTTTGCAGATGGCAGAAATTGTTGCCCAGAGAGATTAAGTAATTGGCCAGAATTTGAACCTGGAGAGTCTGGCTCAGAGCCCAGCTCTCACAAAAATCTTACATGCAGATTTTGTCTTTGCTTAAGAAATTGGAAGATCCAGCAGCAGCACTGGTCCCACTTTCTCACAGAGCAACAGTGAGAAGGAGAGGAGTTACAGCCACCCCCTTCCCCAGGAGATGTGTTTGCCACAGTCCCCACCACTCCCTCTTGTCTCACACCAGGCCAGCTTTGTTTATGTTACTTGCCTGGCCCCCCATGGTCCCAGAAACCCAATACAGAACGTGGTTTTATAAAAACAAAGTCCTCTGACTGAAGTGAAAGTTGGTTGGGGGAAAGTGTGGCCTTAAGTTCTTGTCCTGTGCAAACTTGGACATGCTGATAGCAGCTTTGTGGGCTGAGTGGGGCAGAGGACCTTCCTTTTTTTTCCTATTGTAGCTTCTTGCCTCTATCTTGCATCACACGCACCAGGACTCACCCTCCCCAGTCCCTGGACAGCCCCCTAACTAGGACTGAATAGTGGGGAGCAGGGGCCCCTGTGTGAAACTCTCCATTGCTCCCCAGAGGAAACCTAGCCATTTTCCATGCGTTCCCCTCCCTGCTTCTGCAGAGACCTGAGAGCTGGCTGCAATAATATCCAGCCGGCGACTCTAGTCTTAGGTGTTCCTTCCTAAACTTGCCCCAAGTCAAGAATCACCAGATTGGCTTGTAAAATGTAGATTTCCAAGCCTTTCCCCTGGAAAGTTGGTCTGGGTAGATACAGAATCTGTATTTTTTTTGGGGGGGGGAAGGGGCAGAGGGAGAGGGAGAGAGAATCTTAAGCAGGCTCCATGTCCAGCACAGAGCCCGACATGGGGCTCAATCTCACGACCCTGAGATCATGACCTGAGCCAAAATCAAGAGTTGGACACTCACCCGACTGAGCCACCCAGACGCCCCTAGAATCTGTGTTTTTAACACCTCAAGTGCTCAAACCCAGGCAGCTCATGGAAATGCCAGTAGCTAAAGGACAGTCTCTCTTTCATTTCAGTTTTCTTTGTATTTCAGACACAAACACATTCACAGGTTCCAAATACAACAGTGAAAAGTCGCCCGCCCTCCCCTGTTCCCAGGTTCCCGGTTCTCACCAGTGATATCCATTGTTGCCAGTGTGTTGTGTCCCCATCTAGAGAGATTTCATGCATAAACAAGAACACACCCTACTTTTTCCGGGGGCGGGGGAAGAAAAAAAGGTAGCCTTCTCTATGCTCTAAGAGCAGATAGATCTAAGTTTAAGTACAGTTACTTTGTAGCTTTGTGACTTGTGAGCCTCCCTGAAGCTGCTTCCTCTAAAATGGCAATCATAATAGTAGGCACCCTCAGAAGTTGTTGTAGGGTCATGTGGTGGAGTGGGCGGGGGAGACAGGTGAAGCTGTCAGCACAGGGCCTGTCTCCGAGTGAACGTTCTGTGTCCCCCGAGTGCGCCGGGCTCAGTTTCCTGGTGCGAGAGGTCCAGACAGAACCATACCTTTGGGTTAGGCCACGCCCTGCTTAGGATTTCGAAGGCAGACAGGAAATAGTGTTTATGGAGTCTTTACTGTGTGCCAGGCCCTTGCTGAGGCCTTAGTGGACATAATGGAATTGCAGGGTTACACTTCGGTCGTTGGGCTGAAAAGTTCTTTTGTTGAGTGTTCACATTATAGTGTGTTTAGCAGGATCCTCAACCGCTACCCGCTAGTTGCCAGTAATATTTTTCCCTGCCAGTGTGACAACCAGAAATGTCTCTGGACATCGCCAAATGTCCCCAGGGAGGGAGGGGAGACAAAATCACTCTTGGATTAGGAACATGCCTTATGTCATCCTCATGTTAACCAAATAACCTGAGTGGCAAGGATCCTCCATGACTGCCCCGTATTTGAGGGGAGGAAACCTAGAGAACAGAGAGGTTGGGTGCCCTACCCGAGAACACACAGCTCCTAAATCACTGCTGCGATTCACACCCAGGTAGTCTGACTGCTGAGCTCGTGTTCCTACCCATTATGTAAGAATCCCTTTTATCTTGAAGAATGTTGTCTAGAATAATGCAAACCTCTTCCCAGATCCCTGCTTCACAACCTCAATACATGTTATTTGTTACTATTCCATCTGTTAGCAAATCCTGAAAAACACCCCTGTGAGATCTCCTAAGTGCCATTTTACAGGCGGGGCAGCTGAGGTCACTTGCTTAGGGTCACAAAGCCAGTAATTCAGGGATTCTGGCCCCAGTTGCACATTAGAATCATCGGGGGAACTTTCTGAAGGCCCAGGCCTCACCCCAGACAGATGAGAGTCTGGGCGTGAGGCCTAGGTGTCCGTAGCTTTTAAAGCTCCCACAGGATCCCAAGGTTGAGCACTCCTGTGTTAGGTTGAGAAGCCAGGGCGGCTCTCAACCCCAAATCTCAGTGGCCAGTGTGACCAGACGCAGGCTCTTCTTTCTCCCCCAGGGTAAATCCATGCAGCCTGCGGGACGTCTTCCCTCTTCACCTGAAGTCCCTCCCAGAGCTGCACCCCCTCCATCCCAATCACACATCACGAGCCCAGGGCCGATGCCACCAGGTTCTCCTTTATACTCTTGCTCTCAGGAATGATGACCAAGAATGAAGCCTGTAACAAGGGGGTCCTCAAAGTCAGCTGGGGAGAGAATAATCCAGTGCTGGGAAGAGTGAGGTGCCCTCAGAGGGTGCCAAGGGTGTGCCCCGAGTCACCACTCAACTCCTACAGAAGCCGCACCGGTTTGAGCAGTTGGGTGACGGGCTTGAATTTCTCCGGAAGCTCTGGGGTGCTCTCTGCGGGGGCAAGGGGCTGGTGGGAGCCGGCGACTCCAAGATGCCATCTAGTGCCCTCTCCTCAAACCCCTGATACCCACACCAGGAGGGGCTGGGGCAAACCACCTTACTCAAGGGTGTTCAGGAGCAAACTGGTCTTCAAGGAAATGAGTTTTGAAGGGAAGGAACCAAGAAGAACCAGCTGGATTGCAGGAAGCAAGAAACCCACCTTCTGCTCCTGCCCCCGAGTTCCTTGGCCAAAGGAGACCCCAAGAGCTGCCTCAACCACATCGGAGGCTGGAGAGCATGCCCGCCCCTCACCTGGCATCAATCTTCCTCTGTCTTCTTGAACATGGCCAAGGCTTCCTCTAGCACGCCATCAGGGTCTAGAATTTTGATCTGGAGGGAAGCAGTAAGGGGTTGGATTGAGGAGCATGGAAGGCCCAGGCTGCCAGCCTTTGGGGTGCTGCCTACTTTGGAGGTGCTGTCTGCCTTGTGGGCTGCTGCCAGTCTCCACGGGGATGCCTGACTGAAAACAAAACCTTGTCTGTTCCCCGGCTGGGCTGGGCTGGGCTGGGCCTGGCCAGGCTGGATGTGGCTGCGGGGGGGCCGTGTTCTGTCTCTGGGTGTGGCCACAGGGCCCTGCTGGGTGCTGCCCACCTTAGGAATGGGGAACTGGGTGGGCTCAGGGGCCTCATCGCGTCCAAAGTCAATCATTGTGCCACACTTGGCCACGTCGTCCACCCAGAAGCCTTCAAACAGCTGACCGTGGTCCAGGTGGAAAAAACGGCCGGACCCATTCTTCATGCCTCTCTGCCAGTAGCCCTCGTAGCGGTTCCCATTCTCTGGGGAAAAGGACAGGGTCACGTGGGTGCTGGGCACACCTAACCAGACCAGACTACCAGGCTGGCCCCTCCGCACGCCCAGGTTGGACACTGTGCCCACGGGGAAGCCAAAAGGAAACCCAGCTAACGAGAGTGCCCCAGGCTGGGCTGCTCGCGGTCTGGGAGGACTGACCTATACACATCAGAGCCCCGGGGTGGGGTGGGGGCTGGGGTGGGGGTGTCAGTGACTTCCGGAATCAGACCTGGTCCACCTCTCTGCCTCCACTACTTACCTGAACTTGGATGAACAACATCATTTCCTATTTGTAAAAAAATCATAGCTAATGATATGAATAGGCAATGTTTTTACAGCACTCACTCTGTGCCTGGTTCTTTGTTGTTTCTGACCTCACTCGCTCCTCCCAAAAACAGTTCTATGAAGGATAACCGACTCCATTTTTTACAGATGGAGCTTGAAAAGCTCAGGGAGTCTGACTGACTTGCTCAAGGTCACAGAGCTAGGATGTGGCAGAGACAAGATTGGAAGCCAAGGTCTGTTCATCCCAGGAGCCCATGCTCTTAATCATGAATTCACTCTCCTGCTCGGCTGCTGCTGCTGGTGGCATAAAAGGAATACTAATAAAGCTAACGCTTCTCAGCTCAGACCCTTACAGCCATGTGATCTTGGGCAAGTCACTTAACCATTTTGTCTCATTTCCTCATTTGTAAAATGGGGATAACAGAAGCACCTACCTCATAGAATTGTTGTGGAGATTAAATAAGTCGATACACGGAAAGGACTTAGAAGAGTACTGGATAAACTCTAGATGAGAGGTCAGCAAACTTTTTCTGTAAAGGGTCAGACAGTATTTTCGGCTTTGTGGGGCACAGGGTCTCTGTCACAGCCATTGCGGCGTGAAAGCAGCCATGGACAATATGTAAATGAATGAGCAAGTCTGGTGTGCCAATAAAACTTTACTTACAAAAACATGTGTTGAGCTGGATTTGTATTTGGTGTAAGGATCGTAGTCTGATGACACCTGCTACATACAAGTATGAGCTAATAATATTTTGAGCACTTACTATTATGTATCAGGGACCATGCTCAGCACTTTGCAAACCTCATTTAACTTTCTCAATAACCCTAGTTAAGTTGTATTTTTATCCTTAATTTACAGATGAGAAAACCAAAGCACAGAGAGTTTAAGCAAATTGCCTGAAGGTCACGTAGCTAGTAAGAGCTTGATCCAGGATTTGAACCCAGGCAGGCTGGCTTGAGTCAGGCCACTAGAAATGATACACTTGGAGCCCTCACACTATGTGTGGCCACAGTAGGTGCTCACTAAGTGCAGGCTGTTACTAGGAGATGCTCACTGAAAGCAAGCACAGACCTGGGTGCATGGGGGATTGAGAATGACAGACAGAAATGGCTGGTTTAAACCCTCCTCAGCTGACCTAATGCCTCAGTTTGGCCAAATCTCATTGGAAATTGGAGTCTTGAGTTTTCAGGAGACCGAGCTCAGGTTTGTGTCCTCACCAAGAGCACCTACTATGTGCCAGGCACTGGGAAAACAACGGGGAACAAAATAGATGTGCAGTCTAGGTCACAGTCTGGAGAGACAATGACACTAGCTTTATAGAGAGCCTACTATGTGCCAGACCCTGTTCATAGTAGTACCACTTTGTAGGTACTACTATTATTCCCATTTTACAGGTGAGGTAACTGAGGCACGGAGAGGAGGAAACTTGCCCAAGATTATATGCTAAAAAGGAAAGGAAACAGATGCTGAGGATACTGAGGAGAACGTGCATTAGTGGAATGAACAGGGAAGGCCTCTCTGAGAAGGAGACAGTGCAGAGATCTGAAGGATCTTCTTTCTATTGCAGGAAGAGAAAACAGCAGGGCAAAAAGTGTGGGAGGAACTGAAAGAAAATGAGTAAGGCTGAAACCGAGGGTTTCCCAAGGGACATGGGTGGCAGGCACTACTCCAGGACTGCAGACCCTGCAGACCACAGTAAGGGCTCTGAACTCAGAGGGTAGGAGGGAGCTATGGAAAGGTTGAAAGCAGGTTAGTGATAGGGTCCTATGTGTAAAAAGCTCAGGCTGGTTGCTATGTAGAGAATGGATTAAGTCCTGACGCTAAGGCGGTTTACTCACGACTCTGCTCTGCCCAGGAATGTTCTTCCCTAGCTCAGTGCGTATCAGACTCCTCTTCTTTCAGGTCTTCTGTTCAAATGTCACCTCTTCAGGGAGACATTCTCTGACCCTAAGTCTGTCTAAACAGCCCCTGTCCCCAACTCCTTTGTCATTCTCCAACACACCTTCCTATTTTAAAGGGATAGTCCTTAGCACTTTTTTAAAAAAAGATTTTATTTATTTATTTGTCAAAGATAGAGCACAGGCAGGGGGAACGGCAGGCAGTGGGAGAGGGAGAAGCAGACTCCCCGCTGAGCAGGGAACCCGCCATGGGGCTCCATCCCAGGACCCTGGGATCACGACCTGAACCGAAGGCAGACGCCCAACCAACCGAGCCACCCAGGCGCCCCTGTCCTTAGCACTTTTGACCTCACAACGAACAAGCTATGTTGACCTTGAGCGAGTGACTTAACCTCTCTGTGCCTCAGTTCATTTTTACGTAAAGGGATGGTCAGAATACCATCTTAGAGAACTATAGTGAGGATTAAATGAGCTCAGTGCTGTGTAAGTGTAGGCTAGAATTATTATGACCATAAGAAAATGTCTTAATTGTTGATGTGTCTAGTTAGGCTCCCCCTTTAGTATAGAAACCCCAGGCGGGCGCGTATCTGGTCCTGTCATTCACCTTCACCGGAGCAGAGCTGGAGTGGGGCTGGGCGGGGAGTGGGCGTGGCCACGCAGGACCAACCGGGGCTGCCCCGAGGGCGTGGCCAGCAGGCCATTGGGGCGGGGCTGGCTGGGGCGGGGCGGGGCACTTACTCTGACGCAACATGCCCTCCCCATGCGGCTTGTCGTTCAACCACTGGCCCTCGTAGATGTCGCCGTTGCTGTAGTACATGCGGCCCCATCCGCTGCGCAGGTTGCCACACCACTCACCCTCGTAATACTCCTTGGGTCCGAAAAACTGAATCCCATAGCCCTGAAAGCACGAAGGTGTCCGTGTTCACGGCGCCCCCAACCACTAGGAAAGCCATTCCTATCTTCCTTGACACCCAAGCCACACACTTGGACTCCTTCCTTGCTTCCTCCCTCAGCCCTACATCCCAAACTGATGGTCGTGCATTGAAAAAGCTCCCCAGGCTGTGCGTCCCCCTCCACCCCTCTGCTACCACCTTCGTGCAGCCCACCACCATTTCTCCCCTCCTCACTGGTCCTCCTCCTCCACTCTCCCATTCTCCCCTCCGCACGCATCTTCCGTGAAGCAGCTAGAAGGATCTTTACATCGCTCATCTGATCACGTTTGCCCCTTCTCCTCAGCTCTGATTTGACCCTCTTAAAAGTCGCAGGTGCCTCTGAGAATCAGATCAAAGTTATGGATTTCTCCCCAGAAAAATGAACACCACACTCAGTGTCCAACCACAGAGAATCATGGACTCTCCACAGATCACACCTTAAGGAAGCTGGGTTAAGCAGCCCAAGTTTACTCCTCAAAATCCTGATTCCCCACGTAACTTTCAAGGCCCCCATCTACCCCTCCCCTCACTCCCACCCCCGTGGGCACACACACCTTGCTGTTTGACATATTCTTTGCTACTTCTGACTACTTTGCTACTTCCCCTTCTCCTTTTTCCCCCTCCCTGGTTAACTCTTTGTACCTTTTGGTATTACCTCCTACAGGAAGCCTGCCCTGAATTCTCAATATTCCTGTGGGCTCCCTGGGGAAACCTCTATCCTAACACCATATTGTATGCAAATTGTTTATTTTGGGAATCTCTCTCCCCACTGGCCAGTAAACAGTTTGAGCACAGAGATCACGAAATCCTGAGCTCTACCACTCGCCAGCAGTGTGTGACCTTAAGCAAGGCACTTCACCTCTCCGGGCTTGTTTCCTTATCAATAAAATGAGAATGATGATGACGATGACTTCGTGAGTTGGTTGAAGCACCGTATGCCACATTCTGGAGGGTTCAGGCATTTCTCGGTTGAGGACATGCCTCTGGCTGGCTTCTACCTCCAGGACCTTCCTGTCTTGTCCTGTGGCCAAGGGTGTGGCCTCTGCTTTCTTGCTCCCACTTTTCCTACCCCCTTCTTGTGCCGGTCCAACAGAAGGGGGATTCTCAGAAAGGAATGCCCAGGGAGAAGAAAGCCAGGAAATGAGTGGGGCAGACAGGGAGGAGACTTGGCCCCCCCACAGCCTGGCTGGTTTCTTGTGCCACAGGGCTTCTTGGGCTCCTCCCTGGGCCCTCTCCTCTTGCTTCCTGTTTCCTGGGTTTTGTTCTGAGAAGCCTGGATGATTTCCCACCCCTTCCTTCTCCCACGAACACAGTACTCTTGTCCTCATTCCCTCAACCCTCCTCCTTTTTCTCCCAGGCCTCTCTGACTGCTCCCCCTACACACACACACACACACACACACACACAGAGCCCACTTTCAGCCTGGCCCACACCCCATCATGAGCGCAAACAGGTGCACGGCATGATGGGAACCACTCACCGATTTTTTGTCGTCTTTCCACCAGCCAGAGTATACTTTCCTGGGCTTTCCCATCTCTTGGTCAGGAAAGCTGAGGGTGCCATAGCCATCTCGCTTCCCAAACTTCCAGTCTCCCTCATAGATGGCTCCTTTCTTCTTCCAGATCTGTGTTCCTTTTCCTGATGACACACAGATGGGCCGACGCTGCAGACATGGCAGCCATGGGGCTGGAGGGGCAGGTCCTGGGTCTGCCTTGGCCTCAGGGGCTCCTAGAAGACTTGGTGACCTTCTCAAGGGCTGAGCCAGGGTCTGTGCCTCCTCTCTAGACCCCCATCACCAGTGAAAACCCCAAGAAAGTTCCATTTCTACAAATAGCAATTCTCCAGCCCTTTGCCCTGAAGCCAGATTGACACTGCAACCCCCAAGTAGAAATCTGCCCCTTCTTCTTTTCTTAATAATAATGAGCTTCATCTCTTAATAATACTCAAAGGTTACACCAGATGGCTAGAGTTTCTAGAAAATGTTCTGCATATTTCTTCAGTTCTCAGAAACACACATGGAGACCTATGTCCTACCACTCCAGCCTCATCTATGTCTTCCACTCCCAACTTCCAGATTGCCCTCCAACCACTATGGCCTCCATGGAACCCACCAGATATGCTTCTGCCTCAGGGCCTTTGTACCTGCTTGTCCTTTGGCCTGGAATGCTCTTCTCCAAATATTCAGTCACTCCCTACCTCCTCCAAGTCTCTGTTCAAATTTATTTTCTCAATGAGGCCTGCCCTGACCATCCCATATAAAATCACAAGCCTATCCTACCCCCTTACCCTGCTCTGTTTCTTTCCACATCCCTTATCAACTCCTAACATATCAGACAATTCATTTATTTAACATTTATTCTATTGTCTAGCTCTCCATGAGAATGTGCACTCCATGAGGACACAAACTTTGGCCTATTTTGTTCACTGCTCTATTCCCACACTGAAGAACAGTGCCTGGCACGTTGCAGCTGACCAATACATGTTGAACAAAGACATTTGTTGAACAAAGGGATGAATAAAATATTTGTGGAGTACCCATATGGGCTAATTCATGTCTTGGTCCTTAGTAGCTGAGGAACAAATCCAACATTGTCCCTGTGAGCTTTTTAATCTAGGGCGAGTAACTTAACTCCCTGGGCCTCAGGCTCCTCATCTGTAAAACGGGGATGAGAATATCTCATGGGGTTGTACTGATCACTAAATTCATTAACATAAGGAAAACACTTAGAACAGTGCCTGCAAATACAAAAGATGTTACCAATTATTTGTGCACTTGAGGTAGAGCTCTCACCGGTTTTTCTACCTGTCCTTCTTTTAGTTTTATTTCTTTGGGGGAACCAGCCCCTCCTGAGCTCTCAATCCTGAAGGTTTGCATGGATCTGGCTCCTCCCTCTGGCAACTCTAACCAACCAGCTCGGGCCACTGTGATTGGTTCAGTGAAGGGCATGTGATCCAAGTTGGTTCAATGAGACTGTTTGCTTCTGGGATAAAGGCAAATTTATCCCTTCTTATAAGTTTTGTGTGATTGGACCCCTGGTGTGCCTATTCTCCCTCCTCGCTCTCTCTGCTCTGGGCACACTGGCTTCCAGTCTGTTCCTTGAGCAAGACTTAATTACCACCCCCCCAAATCCTTCCATTCTGATTCCACTATCGAGAAGACATGCCCTTCTGCTGACCTAATCCTTATCCTTGTGTGCTCAGCTCAAACATCACCTCTCTCTGTTTTCATGGCCACTTTCATGTCTCCTCTCTGGTCCCCTTCATATCCTGATGCCACCACTTTTATTTTTATTTTTACTTTTTTGAAGTAAAATAGCCTTGTTTTATTATGTGCAGACTATATATAAACAAACCACCCACTCTGAAAACAGCAGGTTCTGGCTTTTCCCAGGGCCCTCAGAAACCTCTGGGAGACCATTGTTTCCCCAGAGAGGTGTGTGTGTGTGTGTAGGGGTGTGTGTGTGTGTAGGGGTGTGTGTGTGTGTGTGTGTGTGTGTGTGTGTGAGATCTAGCCACATGCTCCTCCTTGCCTAAAACATTAAACCCTGTCTCCAGCTTCTCTGGTCCAGGAGAAGGCATAAGCCACTCACGCAGTCTCCATCTTATTCCTCTGCAAGGCATCGAGGAAGGCTTGCCACTCTGTTGGGTAAAAACGCTTATAGACGTTGGTCTTACTCCGAATCTGTTTTGGGGTATCTTGACAGTAATTCTTCTCATCCCGGGCTGAAACAGGGCCCCTGGTTCTCCATCATGTAGCGTATATGGTCCACGAAGTCTTGAGACAGCATGTTTGCTTTGTTTCCTGGGAAGCTGGCCTCCGCCTCCAGGCCACTTAGCACATACAGGCTGATGCCACCACTTTTAGCCATGTGACCCTCAGTAAGTCATTTCCTCTCTCTGAGCCCCAGTTTCCTCCTCTGTAAAGTGGGATATTACTTATTGTGCAGGTTCTCTGTGAGACTGGAGCTCCCTGAGGGTTGGCATCATGCCAGATGCCCAGTAGAGGGCCTGATGTGGACTAGGAGCACCATCGTGGTTAGTGGAGTGAACGAATGAGCAGTCGGGGGAACCACTGGCCACCCAATCCTTGCCCTGCATGATGATGACTCTCTTGACTGCTTCCAGTCCGCTTATACCACAGCAACCCCCGTTGGCTTGGTCAAAGGTGTGTCTTGAAGAGAGGGGAGGCTGGGTCTGGATTTTCTGACAGGTCCATTTTCTATAGCCTCAGCCCAAACAGCTCTATGTCTCCAGGGTCCTAGGGGAAGCAGGACTCACACCGAAGGAGGGCTCAGAGGGCCATGTCAACCCATAAGTTCATATCACAGGTGGGGCAGCTGAGATCCAGAGAATGGGAGATGGCTTACCCAAAGTCACACACTAGGAGGGGTCAACTTTGGAGTGCCTCTGGATTAGGTAAGTTCTGAGTAGTGGTGATCCCTGCCATGCTCAGCCCTCAAACACTCACAGACCCTTCTGCACAGACCCTGGGCTACACACTTGGTAGATGTCATCTCTTATCCTTACCAATAGGCATTTTCCCATTTTACAGAATGGGACACTGAGGCTCAGAGTGGGGTAATTAGTCACTCAAGGTCATATGTTGGTGGAGCTGAGATTCTGACCCAGGATTCTGGACTCCAAAGTACTTAACTCAGGAAGGCAGGAGAAAAAAGTGGTTAAGAGGCTTAGAATCTGGAATTGTAAGACCTAAGAAGCCATACCATCTTTTTTTAATCAAAACTTGTTTTTCTTGGGGTGCTTGGCTGGCTCAGAAGAGCACGTGACTCTTGATCCCAGGGTCATGAGTTCGAACTCCATGTTGGGTGTAGAAATTACTTAAATAAATAAAACTTTTCTTTAAGATTTCATTTTTAAGGGGCGCCTGGATGGCGGAGTCAGTTAAGTGTCCAACTCTTGATTTTGGCTCAGGTCATGATTTCAGGGCCGTGAGACCCAGCCCCACATCAGCCTCCATCCATGCTTAGTGTGGAGTCCACTTGAGATTCTCTCTCCCTCTCCCTCTGCCCCTCCCGCTCATGCTCTCCCTCTCTCTCTCTGAAATAAATAAATCTTTAAAAAAAAGATTTTATTTTTAAGTAATCTACACCCAACATGGGGCTCAAACTTACAACCCCGAGATCAATAGTCATATGCTCAACTGACTGAGCCAGCCAGGTGCCCCTAAATAAATAAAACTAAAAACAAAAACAAAAACAAAAAACACTCGTTTTTCTTCAGGGCTTAGTTTGTGTCACAAGGAACCCCATGCCATTTGCCAGTTAAAGTTGCAGTTAAAGTGGGACACCTGGATGGCTCAGTCGGTTAAGTGTCTGCCTTCAGCTCAGGTCATGATCCTAGAGTCCAGGAGTCTGCTTCTCCCTCTCCCTCTGCCCTTCCCTCCTGCTTGTGCTCTCTCTCTCTCTTGCTGTCTCTCAGATAAATAAATAAAATCTTTAAAAAGTTGCAGTTAAAGTTAAAGCCCCAGCTAGTTGTGTGTGTGTGTGTGTGTCCTCCCTAACCCACTGCTGGTCAGACCCCCACGTCAGAGCCGTTTGAATCCCCATTGTGAGCTGGGTTGGGGGGGCACCTGTTCCTCCTGCTAGCCAGCCCCATGTTTAGCCCAGGTCTCAGAGGGTGGGACTGTGCTGGAGTCCCTAGAACCCTGGCTGTGGTTATGGTTGGTATCTCAAGACCACTTTGTCCCCTGCTGGCCCCTGAGGGCTTCACTCATCTGACGTCAGGGCTGAGTTTGGTTCCAGAGCCTCAGCGAGTGGAGACCCCTGGCTGACCCAGGTCAGTGGCATTCACCCCTTGAGAGAGCCTTGGGGACACATCTTATGTCCCCAGTGAGCTCTGCCAGTGACTTCCTTGGCCCCAGTCAGGTCCCAGTCACCCACCATGGTCCCGACTCCACACTAGCCCCCGGGGCCCTGAGGTCCCCCACTCACCGTGCTTCATGTTGTCCTTCCACTCGCCCACATAGCAGTCACCACTGACAGCGTACACCTGGTGCCTCAGGCCGTTCTTTTGGGCTTTCCGGTCCCACCCCTTCCACAGGGGCTCCGACTTTTGCAAGCACTTGGAGATGGGCATGTTGGCTGCTTCTGTGGGGCTAGGGGGTGCTGGCAGAGGGTTAGGGACATCAGGGGCTCAGTGTGCCCCTAGTAGTGCCAGGATCCTGGGGCTCCCTGGGGAGGCGCTTGTCTGAGCCCGAATGACATGAGTCATGTATGTTCTGAGTCCCTGGGCAGATGAGCAAGCAGCCCTTTGAGGGTGACCCTTCTGTGCTGGACTGACCCTTGCCTGTCAGCTCCTTTGCATCTCTAGGGCCCCGCTGAGGTGGGTCTGATGACACAATTGCTTGGGAACCCAGGGAAACCAGTAGAGGAGGGGGGTTTGTGATGGCATCAGAAAGAAGCTTCCCCCCACCAGTGGTTGACAGTCACATATTTAATAACCAGTATGACCAATCAGAGTGGATGCTGGCCCTAAGGCTAGAGCTTGGTCTGGAGGCCCCAGTGGTGAGCACTGGGATCCACTGCAGGAGATGTGCATGTGTGTGTGGGGGGGAGCCAGGCCACTGTAGGCTGGGAGATAGCCGCTACAGCACAGCCTATGGGGACCCCTTCCCTGGACCCAGTACCCAACACTGTAGCCCCTTTGGTCCTGCCTTATCTGTTAGAGGGTGCTGGAAAGATCCAGGGCCTGGCTTTAGAAGCTGTCAGGGGAGGGGCGCCTGGGTGGCTCAGTCGTTAAGTGTCTGCCTTCGGCTCAGGTCATGATCCCAGGGTCCTGGGATCGAGCCCCACATCAGGCTCCCTGCTCAGCGGGGAGCCTGCTTCTCCCTCTCCCTCTGCCGCTCCCCCTGCTTGTGCTCTCTTGCTCTCTGCCAAATAAATAAATAAAATCTTAAAAAAAAAAAAAAAAGAGGGCACCTGGGTGGCTCAGTCAGTGAAGCGTCTGCCTTTGGCTCAGGTCATGATCCCAGGGTCCCGGGGTCTAGTCCCTGCTCAGCGGGGAGCCTGCTTCTCCCTCTGCCTCTGCCCTCCACTTGTTCTTTCGCTCTCTCTCAAATGAATAAATAAAATCTTTAAATTTTTTAAATAAAAATTAGAAGTAAAGAAGCTGTTGGGGGAACCCACCAACTAAAGATACTACCTCTAGGTGACCGACTGTCTGGGTTTGCCTAGGACTGAGGGGTTTCCTAGGAACTTGGACTTCAGTGCTGAAACTGGGACAGTCCCAGGAGCATTAGGGTGGCTGGACACTCTGCCCAGATATTCTACTTGTCTGCCTTATTACCTGGTTAGGTTTTTCCATCAGACCAGGGCTCTCCTCCCCGCTGTGCCTGATGGGGTTGCAGAGAAACTTTGGGTGGTTTAGGGTCTCTCCTTGGTCTGGGAACCCCCCACCTGTGGTCCTTATGTCCCCAAGATCTCCAGTGTGGACATTCATGTCTATCTGTCTGTCCCCATGGGGCTCCTGCAATGTGATAAAGATGGTCTCCTCCAAATCATGGGGATCTGTCTCCCCTCAGCAAATACCATCTATCCTGCTCCGGTTTGGGGGATACACACACACACACACACACACACACACACACACACACACACACACACAACAAGTGGTGCTAGCAGCAGGGGCTGGAGTGAAATATTTAACCATTAGCATGAGAGGTGCTGACCAATTAGAATGCCCTCTGGGCTGAGCAGGTGTCAGATCATGGTGTCCCAGGCATTCACCCACACAAGGCCAGCCTCACGGGTTTGCAACCTGTGCAGTCGAACAGGGCCCACCCTTAGAAGGGCCCGTGCTTGGCTTACTCTTTTGCTGTCACTGTTTTTAAATTCTTAATACTTTATGAGTGAGGGCCCCCTTTTTCATTTTGACTGGACCTGCATATGAAGGAGTTCCTGCTGTTGGGCTATCGCAGGGTCTCCAGGAGTCTGACCAGGCTGAGCAACCACACTGGCTGACACATATTTTGACAATCATGCCTAGGAACAGGGTAAGTCACTCCTGGCAAAGAAAACAGCAAGGGCAAAAGCTAGGAGGAAGGAAACAGTTTCAGATCCTAAATTTAACGTTTTTCTTTTTTTCCTCCCATTTCCTAGTACCACCTGTACAACGATGAATCCTTGTATGTAAATTAATTCACTTTAAAAAGTCAATAATATTTATCCAAGAAAGAAACTACATATTATTACTATAAATGGAAAACCAGGGGCACCTGGGTGGCTCAGTCGTTAAGCGTCTGCCTTCGGCTCAGGTCATGATCCCAGGGTCCTGGGCTCGAGCCCCACATCGGGCTCCCTGCTCGGCGGGAAGCCTGCTTCTCCCTCCCCCCACCCCCCCCCCCCGCTTGTGTTCCTGCTCTCACTATCTCTCTCTCTGTCAAATAAATAAATAAAATCTTTAAAAAAAAAAAGGTAAACCAGTATCAGATACCATAAGGGGAAGGCACTGTAAAAATAAAAATACTATAAAGAAACCACCTTAAGTCTTAGCTAGATACTGTGGCTTACAGTTGAGATTAGCAAATGTTCAGAAAGGTGTTAATGCCCTGTTAGCCCCGAAATGACACTTTCTCTTTGGTTTACTCAGAAGTGTAAGGGAACCTAGAACCTAATAACTTTTTTACGATGTCATTGGGTGTTACTTAATGTCTCATCAGTGTAATATGAAATCATCCTCTGTCCCACTCTTTCTTGGGAGCAAGGGTTCTGCTCAAGAGCAGGTTGCGGTCTTAATACGTGAGCTACCGGTAGGAAAAGAAAGCCTTGTGAGGCGAGACAGGGACTCTGCCCGGTTGTTTCGAGTCTAAATAATAAATTAACCCCAATGGAAGGCGGAGGGGCGGGGCCCAGACGGCTGGGGGGCCACCCGAGCCCCCACCCCACCCACCTGCGCCAGCTCACCTGCGGGGCGGCGCCTGGATCCGCAGCCCCGTGGACCGGCGCGAAGGGGCGGCAGCCTCCCTCCTCAGTAACCGAGTGCCCCGCTTGCTCGGGCGTCCCCGGCCCGGCTGGGGTCGCTATGGCAACGCGGGGCCCAGCAAAGCCGCCGGCAGCGCCCGCCCCTTCCTGCGGAGACCGTGAGTCCGCGGCGCGGCGGGAAGGGTGCACAATCGGGGGCGTGGGGAAGGACGTCTTGGGGCCTGGGCAGGTCGAGTGCCGCCTGGGACATCGGCCTGGCGGCCAAAAGGCTGGTGGGCGAGCCCGCAGACCCGATATCCGCGGAGCGTGGGCCCCGGTGTGCCCGGGGAGGCTACTGCCCTCCCCGTCTGGGGGTCCCCAGGGCAAATACAGCACCCCAAGCAGACAGGAAAGGGTTAAAGGCTTTCCTGCCGTGTTTCGAAGACAAAGCGGCAAAATGTGAAGGGAAAACCAACGTCACTCCGATTCTTAGTCTTGTGGGGTGGGGGGGTCTACTAGACACCTTTAAGAATCTGAGAGAAGCTGTGCAGACCCTCCACCCCTTGAAGATGCTTGTATTTTTTTTTATTTTTTATTTATTTGAGAGAGAGAGTGAGAGAGAGAGAGAGAGCACAAGAGGGGGGAGTGGGAGAGGGAGAAGCAGACTCCCTGCCGAGCAGGGAGCCCGATGCGGGACTCGATCCCGGGACTCCAGGATCATGACCTGAGCCGAAGGCAGTCGCTTAACCAACTGAGCCACCCAGGCGCCCGAAGATGCTTGTATTTTAGACACACAAGTCAGCCCATGTCACTCCTCACGCCTCTCCTGGGTTCACATCCTTACAGGGGCCCCCCTGTCACTCAGAGTAAAAGCTACAGTCCCCGCAAGGGCCTTCAGAGTTCCCCGTCATCTGCCCACCTCCCTCCCCTTTCCTCTATGACCCTGTCCCCTACTTCTGGCACCCAGTCTCACTCTGCTCCAGCCACACACTTGCTTCCTTGCTCTTCCTGGAAAATGCTGGGCATGTTCCTGCCTCGGGGTTTTTGTCTCTTCTGTTCCTTCTGCCAGGACATCTCTTCCTACAGATGGCAGCCTAGATCATTCCTTCCTCTTCTTCAAGGTTTTATTCAGAAATCATCATCTCAGTAAGGAGTTTCTGGACCACCTTTTTTTAAAAGTAATCTCTATGCCCTAAAAAAAAAAAACAAAAAAAACTCTATGCCCAATTTGGGGCCTGAATTCGGCACCGATATCAAGAGTCACATGCTCTACCAACTGAGCCAGTCTGGTGCCCCTGGACCACCCTATTTAAAACTGGAATCTTGGGGCACCTGGGTGGCTCAGTCGTTAAGCTTCTGCCTTCGGCTCAGGTCGTGATCTCCAGGTCCTGGGATCGAGCCCCACATTGGGCTCTCTGCTCAGCGGGGGAGCCTGCTTCTCTCCCTCTGCCTGCCGCTCTGCCTACTTGTGCTCTCTAGCAAATAAAGATATAAAATCTTTAAAAATAAATAAATAAAACTGGAATTTCCATATATACTTCACAACCCATTTTCCTGCTTCCTGTTTTCCCAGCCTCATTCCTGTTTCATGTGGTGTAACATTGCCATATGTGTGTGTGTGTGTATACACATATTTATTGTCTGTCTTTTTGAAGGCAAAGATTTTTTTCTTCCAACTTTTAAGTGAAAAATTTCAAACACACTGAAAAGCATAATAATAGTACAATGAACACCTGTTACAATCTCTGCGTATAGTGGACAATTATTGGCATGTTGCCATATTTGAAGTCGGAGAAGTTTTTGTGTTTTTTCACTGCTGTCTCCCTAGGACCTAGGTGAAAGGCCCAGCACCTAGTAGTTGCTCAACAAGTATTTGTCAAATGAATGATTGGATGATGTGCTTTTAGAGACTCTTGCTCCAGGAGCCTTCAGGTTAGGGATTCCTGCTAGAGACAAAGCAGAATCTCTAGGGCTGTTTTTGGAAATAGTATCCTGCCCAGGACTACGCAGCTTGCCCCGGCTGTTTGCCAGGCTATATGCCCAAGGGGCTGGGTCCTCCTGGAGGGACACATTTTTCTGATTTGCACCAAGGTACAGTGGGGGCTAGAGGCAGACTTCTTGGGGTGGAAGCTTCCTCCTGCTGTATAGAAGCACTTCTATCTTGCCCCAAACTATGATCTCTCTCTGTGGGCTCTTTATCACCCCCAATACCTAGCAGAGTCCTGGTACATAGGGTGCACTTAGGATGTATTTATTGAATAGAAGAATGGTACCTGTGCTGGTCATTGGCTGTCCTCAGATCCATTCTTCCCTTTTCCCCTGCTCTGCTCTGTTTAGCAGAGGGCTGCATCCTGCCAGCTTCATTTTTCTTAGGTCTCTGGTCAGTTCACTTCTGGCTGCCTTTAGCCAATGGGAGACGCTTGCAGGAGACTGAGAGGTGGGTAGGAGGGAGGGAGAAGTTGGGGTAGTTATTCCTATTTCTTTGTGCCTCAGATGGTGTCTCTGGGGCAGAGAGCGCATATGGCTACCTCTCCTGACACACAGGTCTGGCCCCTGGGCTCTGTCACCATCTCCTCCCTTTGTCCCGTCAGTCCCACGTATGGTAGTGGCTTTCCTCCACTGCTCATATTGGGACTGTCTTCTTTTCCCCTAGTGCTCTTTCAGTGTGTCCCACACCTTTTTTTTTTTTTTTTTTAAGGTTTATTTATTTATTTATTTATTTGAGAGAGAGTGAGCCACGCAGGGGGAGCAGCAGGAAGAGGGAGAGGGAGAAGCAGGCTCCCCGCCGACCAAGGAGCCTGATGCGATGCGGGGCTCCATCCCAGGACCCTGGGATCATGACCTGAGCCGAAGGCAGACGCTTAACCGACTGAGCCAGGCGCCCCTTGTATGTGTGTTATTTTTTGTTTATCGTGGTAATACATATGTAACATAAAAGTTGCCATTTAACCATTTCTAAGTGTACAGTTCAGTGGCATTAGTACATTCAAAATATTGCTCACCTGCCACCTATCCACCAACCATTTATCCGTTTCTAGAACTTTTTCATCATCCCAAACTAAAATTCTATACCCATTACATAATAACCCTGCATTCCCTCTTCTCCAGCCCCTCTAACCTCTATTCTACTGTCTGTCTCTATGAATTTGCCTGTTCTGGGTACCCCATGTAAGCGGATTCATAAAGTATTTGTTGAAGTGATTTTTGCTTTAGACGTCCCCGTGGGATCAGGCTGCACTCACTTGGCTTCTTCCCAACCCTCCTTCCCCCATCTATTAACCAGTTTCTCCAGGGAGCACTTCCTTAACAAATCATATAAATATTGTTATATCTTTTTTTTTCTTTTTTACAAAACTGGAGTCAACTTGTGACCACAGAAAAAACACCCCTAACCCAAAGAATGGCAGAATTTTTTCCATGTTGAAACACATTTGAGAACACCATTTTAACATCTGAGTAGTATTTTGTTCACCAAGCTCCCGTAGATGGGCATTAAATATATTTCCAGTGTTCTCCATTATAAATGTTGATCTGATTAATGTTCTTCCACATAAATGTGAGTGCACATTGCTGCTTATTTCCTTAGGACAGATTTCTAGAGGCAGAATTATGGGTCAAAATATCTGAGCACTTTGAGTTCTTTTTTTTTTCTTTTAATATTTTATTTATTTATTTGACAGAGAGAGAGAGAGAGCACGCATGCACAAGCAGGGGGAGTGGCAGAGGGAGAGGGAGAAGCAGTCTCCCCACTAAGCAGGGAGACCAATGTGGGGCTCCATCCCAGGACCCTGAGATCATGACCTGATCCGAAGTCAGATGCTTAACCGACTGAGCCACCCAGGCACTCAGCACTTTAAGTTCTTAATATATAACACCAAATTCCCCTCCAAAATGATTGTATTAATTCCATCCACAGAATAAGAGTATCTGTTTTTTCTCCCACTTTTGCCTTTGCTCACATTGACTATTACTGTGTTGTTGTTGTTGTTGTTTTAAGATTTATTTATTTATTTGAGAAAGAGAGCATCAGCAGAGGGGCAGAGGGAGAGGGATAGAGAATCCCAAGAGGACTCCACGCTGAGTGGGGAGCCTGATGCGGGGCTCGATCTCATGACACCAAGATCATGACCTGAGCCAAAACCAGAGTCAGATGCCTAACTGACTTTGCCACCCAGGTGCTTCTGAGTATTACTGTTTTTAAATCTCTTTAGCAATCTCAGAAGAAAATCTTGTTTTGATGGGCTTTTCTTTGGTTACCAGTGGGCTCTCCTTCATTGCTTTGTTTTTCATTCCAATTGGAATAGGACTTTTTGTTTGTTTTGGTTTTTGTTTTTTTGTTTTTGGAATTGGACTTCTGCTCTGATTTCCACACTCATTGCATCATTTATAATTAATTTGTTGGGTGTATGTCTCTCTCTCAGCAGAGGGTAATTGATGGACACAGAACTTGCCCTGTGTAAATTCTTTCTCATCCAAGTTTCTTTTGGTTGCAACTAGAGATGCCATCTCGCACTACCCAATAAAGGAAATTTATTAAGGATACAAGAGTGTTGGAAAGCTGTCAACAGCAAAGCCATCCTCTTCCTCTCTCTTGGTCTCTCCATGTCTCTGTGTGTCTCCTTCATTCAGCTTTCTCCTGCTCGTGGTGGAAAATAGCTGCCCCGTATATCACCTCAGTTATATAACCACTCACAGAAATTAATTGGCTCTTTCTGAATTCCAATCCCAAATTCATGTGTGGCCCAGCTAGGGTCTGGAGTCTGCCCCTGGCCAGCCATGCTACTGATGGCTGTGGTTCTCTCCAATATTCTCCTCTCCTTCTCAGATGCCTGGCCAGCAGTCCCAGCAGGCTCTATCCTAGTACGAACTGTCCCTTGGCTTGTGGCTTTATCCAGAACCACCCTGCCACCTGCTGAGTGGCGCATCATGGTCTAGAATTTCCTCTCTCCCTAGGTCAGGCTAAGACACAGCCTGAGCCCCAGTCCCACCACTGCAAGGAGCCCTTTCACAGCCCCTAATCAGATCCTGGCTCAGGGAAGCTAGAACCGTCCCCTGGAGAAGAATGTGGAGCAGGTTAAGGTTTATCTGCCTCTGCAGGCCAGCTGGATGGGCAGGTTACAAATCTGAGATTGTTCTCCCTATAGGGTCAGGATCTGGTAGCATTATTTTCAAACTCCTGAGTAGGAGCTATGGACTGGCCACTCCCCAATACTGAAGTGCCAAGAGCATCGAGCTTGAGAGCTCCTGTTCCAAATACCCTTCTGATAATTACTTGTCAGACTAGAATTTAGCTGGGCTCTTCTCAAGGATCTTTTGTAAAGCATGGGGTGAAGAGAGCTCTCCTGAGTGGTCTGAGGTTTCCAGACCACATGTGTATGGTCTCCTCCATACAGCCACAGATAAACATCCCCTTGGGGAAGCATGGTCCTATTTACACCTTCCTGGGCACAAAGCTTTGGCTGAAAGCCTGGAGGCTCTGCCCTCTCAAGAAATCCTTGCAGATTTCACCCAACAGTTGCTGAGTTGCCAACTCTGGGGGGGCATTCACACTGCAGTCCACTCCTGAGAGCACCATCTAAATAAAATGAGAATGGGGTCTTCTGGGGTTGAGTAACCTGGGTCTCAATCTCCCAGAAGTGGCAGGAAGGACCCACCTGTCAGGACCGGCAAAAGTCTCCAGCGCACATAATCAACAAAAGTTTGAGACAACTCAAATGTCCATCAAAAGATGAATGGATAAGCAAAATGTCATCTGTCCATATAATGGAATATTATTCAGCCATAAAAAGGAAACACTGAGACAAGCTGCAGCCTGGGTGAACCTTGAAAACATTGTGCTAAGTGAAAGAAGCCAGATACAATATCCAGAATAAGCAAATCTACAGAGACAAAGTAGATGAGTTGTTACTTGGGAGGGAAGACGAGGGGTTAGGAGGGTGATAGTTAAGGGAAAGGGGCTTTCTTTCGGGGGGCGGGTGAAAATATTCTAAAATATTCTAAAATTGACTGTGATGATGGCTGCACAACACTGTGAACATACTAAAAACCACGGAATCGTACACTTTAAATGGTGAATTGTATGATACCTGAGTTCTCTCTAATAAAATGCTTTTTAAAAAAGTCTCCGATGCGGGATGAGCGCCCTCTAGGGGTTCTCACACATCCAGAGTGGGTCACTGGCCACCTTCCATTGTTTTTCATCTTTCATTCGGCCAAATTAAAAATCAGAGAGAGAAATGCCTAAAGAGGGCAATACAAAGTGCAGCAAATGTTGTTTAACTTTTTATTGAAGTGTAAAATACATATAGAAAAGTGGAAATATCATCAATGTATAGCTTGATAGATTTTTGCAGACCAAACACACCCTTCTTGTCAAGACTGGTGGTCTCTGGGACTGTCTCTCTCAGGAACAATGCCAAAAGTCCAATTTGAGTCCCTTCGTATTTTTTTTTAAAGACTTTATTTATTTATTTGACACAGAGAGATATATAGAGAGAGCACAAGCAGGGAGAGCGGCAGGCAGAAGGAGAGGGAGAAGCAGGCTCTCGGATGAGCAATGAGCCCGATGTAGGGCTTGATCCCAGGACCCTGAGATCATGATCCAAGCCAAAGGCAGCTGCTTAACTGACTGAGCTACCCAGGCGCCCCCGTTCATATTTTAAAAAAATATTTTATTTATTTATTTGTCAGAGATAGAGAGAGAGAACAAGCAGGGGGAGCAGCAGAGGGAGAAGCAGGCTCCCCATTGAGCAAGG
Organism: Phoca vitulina; assembly: GCF_004348235.1. Taxonomy (NCBI): domain Eukaryota; kingdom Metazoa; phylum Chordata; class Mammalia; order Carnivora; family Phocidae; genus Phoca; species Phoca vitulina. The sequence goes on from NW_022589749.1 coordinate 9,071,415, forward strand.
AGCCCGATTTGGGATCCATCCCAGGACCCTTGGATCATGACTCGAGCTGAAGGCAGACGCTTAACCAACTGAGCCACCCAGGCGTCCCCCCTTTATTTTTTTTAAAAAGAGATTTATTTAGGGGCGCCTGGGTGGCTCAGTTGGTTAAGCGTCTGCCTTCAGCTCAGGTCATGATCTCCGGATCCTGGGATCAAGCCCCACATTGGGTTCCCTGCTCAGCTGGGAGTCTGCCTCTCCCTCTCCCTCTGATCCTCCTCCCTGCTTGTGCTCTCTGTCTCAAAGAAATAAATAAAATCTTAAAAAAGAGAGATTGATTGATTGATTGATTTTTATTTATTTATTTTTAAGTAATTGCTACACCCAGCATGGGGCTTGAACTTTACCAGCCGAGCCAGCCAGGCACCCTGAGTCCCTTCACATAAATGAGGCCACTTCCGATTCTGTAGGGCTCCTCTTTTCCCTTGCTTTCTCTCCTTCTTTCCTAATCTCTAGGGTTACTCTATCAAGGAGGTGGCTATTTTTATGGAAATTTAAGTTGAATAAAAATAAAAATTCCTGGGGCGCCTGGGTGGCCCAGTTGTTAAGTATCTGCCTTTCGGCTCAGGTCATGATCCCAGGGTCCTGGGATCCAGCCCCACATTGGGCTCTCTGCTCCGCAGGAAGCCTGCTTCTCCCTCTCCCACTCCCCCTGCTTGTGTTCCCTCTCTGGCTGTCTTTCTCTCTGTCAAATAAATAAAACCTTAAAATAAATAAATAAATAAATAAAAATTCCTCAGTCACACCAGTCATATTCCAAGTATTTAGTATTTAGACCCATGTGGCAACTGGCTACCATATGGGACATTGCAGATACAGAACATTTCCTTTATCATAGAAAGTTCTACAGGACAGTGCTGCTTTGGGGATGAGCTCTTATCTTTTGTCACTATCCCGTCCTTGGAAAGTTTTATTTCTCTCTCTCTGTCAAATCCTTTTTTTCTTTTTCTTTCTTTCTTTCTTTTTTTTTTAATTGATCAGCAAAATTCTCTGTCAGAACCTAACATAATGTCTACAAGGATAAGCTGGTAGAAATTACACGGTTTGAAAATAGTTGTTTGGCAGACAAACACAGCTAATAAATCATCCCAAAGAAAAATGCACAGCCTCACTAGCAATTAAAGAAATGAAAGTTAAAATAACCCTGCCATACCATTACATACTGTCTAGACTGGGAAAAATGTGTAAAAATGATGGTCTGTGATATTGGCAGCACTGTGGGGAAAGAGGCACCATTACATACTGCTAGCCATCCAGGCAATTAGGTAAATCCTCTTGAAAAACCATCTGGAACTATGTTACAGAAACTATAAAACTATTTTCTGACTGAATTAATTCCACTTAATGACTACTATTTATTTACTTAACATATAGCTGGTGTGAGGCATAGTACTTGGTACTTTACGTTCTTTTTAAATTTTTTTTATTACTTTTAAATTTTTATTTATTTATTTGACAGAGAGAGAGAACACAAGCAGGGGGAATGGCAGTGGGAGAGGGAGAAGCAGACTCTCCGCTGAGCAAGGACCCTGAGATCATGACCTGAGCCAAAGGCAGATGCTTAACCCACTGAACCACCCAGGCGCCCCCATACTTTTTTTTTTTTTAAGTACTTTTCATAACAATCCTATGAGTTGGTAGGAATCCTTATCCTCATTTTTAAAAAAAAATTTTTTTATTGTTATGTTAATCCCCATACATTACATCATTAGTTTTAGATATAGTGTTCCATGATTCATTGTTTGCGCATAACACCCAGTGCTCCATGCAGAACGTGCCCTCCTCAATACCCATCACCAGGCTAACCCATCCTCCCAACCCCCTCCCCTCTCTTATCCTCATTTTAAAAAGTCAGCAACCTCAGGTTCACAGAAATTAGATAACCTATCCAGAGTAAAAGACCAAGGAAGTGGCCGAGCGAGGATTCAGTTTCAGACCCCTTAACCTAGGAAGACCCGCCCAGAACATCACACTGACTTTCATTTCAGAGAATTGCCTCCAAGGGAACAGTACACTTGGGGCAAGGGAAGAAATTTATGAAAAATATAAATACTAACGTAATTTCTACAAAAGGAAAAACTGGAAAATGTACACAGAAGACAATATAAATTGGGCCCCGCACATACGAAGCTCTCCATAAATGCTTAACTTTTAAAAAATCAATTGGGTGGAAAAAGGCTCTGGCCCTTTAAATGTCAGAGGCGGGTTAAGACGGAAAGGAGGCCGCAGACGAAGCTGACGTGAAAAGCTTCAGGCCTCATTTAAATGAGCATGCGTAAAAGCTTGCCCTCGTTCCCTCGCCACGTTCCTGTACTCAAGTGCGCGTGCGCTGCCTGAACCTGGAGAGGGCAGTCGGCTCCGCCCACCTATTTAGGTGGGCGGAGACAGTCGCGCGAGTTCGGCGGGCCTGCACTCTCCCGCGCTATTAACCAGCCCGCCCCTTTTTGCACATGCGCGTACAGCAGCACTAGAACGAGGGGTTGTAGAGTGGCGTCTGGAGTTGCGCCTGCGCTGTGGACGCCCCTGCCGGAAGTGGGCGGGTCGTATTCCGAAGCCTAAAGGGCGGAGGGAGAAAACGCGGCAAATGCTAACTGAATGGAAAGCAGAGTTGGGGCGCTGTCCCAGATTCGTGAACCTAGAAATGTAAAGACCAGAATGTGATCACAGAGAACTTACTTGTCCATCTAAAAAAGGTTTTACAAGATTGTTCTGTTTACATGTATGTTAAATGCAGGTTTTAGGGAAAGGGAGGATTTCCCCTAAGTTTCCTTTTTTTCCCTATGAATTTTACCTTCTAGAAAGAAGGCTTCAGGGCTCAGGGAGATTTGAATGCCTTCTATGTGCCCAGTTTGAAAACAAGTATTATGACAAAAAATTCAAGAGGAACATGTTCTTGCCCACAGAAACGTTCGTCCTAGGAGTCAGGAAACCGTCTGGAAGACACGTTCAGTAAGAGGCGGAAAAGAAGTCTGCATCGAGGTAAGTGATTTTGTGTCTTTAAAATTGTAAATCCTGGGGCGCCTGGGTGGCTCAGGTCATGATCCCTGCTCAGCGGGAAGCCTGCTTCTCCCGCTCCCTCTGCCTGCCTGTCGCTCCCCCTGCTTATGCTCTCTCTCTCACTATCTCTGTCTCTGTGTCAAATAAAAATAAATAAAAAATCTTTTTAAAAAAATTGTAAATGCTTTGGAAGTCCCTTGTGTCAGTTCATCAACTTTATTCCATAGGCATTTGGAAAGCACGTTGTGTTTTATACGTGTGCACCTTACTGGATACTGGAGATTCAAAGATGAATATAATTCAGCCCCTGCCCTTGAAAAGTTCACACCGTGGGGTTCAGGGGTAGGACTAGCCTGGGCAAGGGCTTGGACTAGGAATGATAGTGTAAAGTGGCCCTGGAGACTGTCTTGACTGAAAGGGGGAGGGTAACCTCAGAGAACATAGGAGATGGTGTTCTATGAACATAGTCGGGTAGCCTGGGAGAGAGGAGGTTAGATGCCAAGCTGAGGATGTTTGGAACCAAATCCGGTGGTCAGGAACCTGTGTGTTTTCTTGAACTTGCTTTGATACAGGGGACGAGGCAGAAGGTGACTTTTTGACCACAGTGACCTGGTTAAGCAGGGAGCAGCCGGAAAACTGTCTAAGGAAGTGTAAGCTGGTGAGCAGAGAAACTTCCATGCCAAGTTACAAATCCTAATCAAGGATCCAAACGACTGAAAGGAAAAGTGATTCTTGGGTATTCTGAGGAAATTACTCAGACATTAGGTGGGGCTAGGGAGAAAAAAATTTCCCTTTTGTGTTTGTTTGTTTTAAATATTTATTTATTTATTTGAGAGAGACTGCGGGCACATGGCTCCTGCAGCCAGAGGGAGGGAATCCTAAAGCAGACTCACCACTGAGCAAGCATCTGAGGGGGGCCTCCATCCCAGGATCCCGAGATCATGACCTGAGCCGAAATCAAGTGTCGGGTGCTCAACCAACCGAACTGCCCAGGATCCCCAAGATTTTCCCTTTTGGATAGCCACCATCTTCCTAAACTATTTTCTCCTTGAGAGATTGGATCTTAGAAGGGTCTTAACCCAAGAATGCACCTGCTGTAGAAAGAATGAATTGCTTCATAGGTGACTTGCAAGGAACACAGAAAAGTACTGAAAAACTGAACAAGGACACCTTAAATGGACTCACAGTACACCCATTAGTACCATTTTCCCCATAGAGGAGTCACACAGGCCTCATGCTAAAGAAGGGCCTTGTGCTTGGCTTAATGCTCTGCTGTCACCATTTTGAAATTCTTAATTTTTTAGCAAGGAATCCCACATTGTCATTTTGCACTGGGCCGCACAAATTATGTACTTGGTCCTGCGTCCCTCCTCCATCTTTTCTCTTTTTCTCTCTTTTGTAGTCCTTTCTCTTCTTTTCCCCTCTGCTATATTTCCCTCTTCCTATTTTCCTTCCTTGGCTTTTTCCCACTCCTTTAAGGCTGAGTATAAGGATGCTGTGGCCTTGGGGCACCTGGGTGTCTCAGTCGGTTAAGCGTCTGCCTTTGGCTCAGGTCATGATCCCAGGGTCCTGGGATCTAGCCCCGCATCTGGCTCCCTGCTCAGCGGGGAATCTCCCTCTCCATCTGCCTCCCCCCACCTCCCGGCTCGTACTCTTTCTTGCTTTCTCTTGCTTTCTCTCTCTCTCTCTCTCAAATAAAATCTTAGTTAAAAAAAAAAAAAAGGATGCTGTGGCCTTGTAAGCCTCAAAACATGTTCCTGTCATGGGTTGAATTGTGTTTCCCCCAAAGACATCGAAATCCTGATCTCCAGTTCCTGTGAATGTGATTTTATTTGGAAAGAGGGTCTGTGCAGATGATCAAGTTAAGATGAGGTCATTAGGGTAGGTCCTAATACGATATGGCTGGTATCCTTATGCAAAGAGAAAATATGGACAGAGACAGACACAAGCAGAATGCCAAGTAAGATTGGAGAGATGCTGCCACAAGCCAAGGAATACAAAAGATGGCAGGAACACCACCAGAAGCTAGAAGAGGAACATGGAACAGATCTGAGCTTCCAGAAGGAACCACCCCTACAGACACCTTGATTTCAGATTTCTAGCCTCCAGAACTGTGAGACAATACATTTCTGATGTTAACGCCTCCCAGTTTCTGGTACTTTGTTACAGCAGCCCTAGGAAATGAATACAATTCCCCATAGGTCCTTAATAAATACTTGATGAATAAATGGATGGTTGAATAAAGTATAATTGTATTGTCTTTGCCTCTTTAAAAGATGACAAAAGACCTATGAAGATAATAACTGTCCTTTCTTTTCTTTTTTTTTTTTTAAGTAGCCTCCACACCTAGCGTGAGGCTTGAACTCAGGACCCTGAGATCAAGAGTCACATGCTCTACTAACTGAGCCAGCCAGGCCCCCCAACTGTCAGTCCTTTCAATCCTAGTGAATGGTTGAAAATCTGGCCCTTTCCCCAACCTACTTCATTTTCTCCTATGATATAATCACTGTATTTGTTACTGACTTTGTCCTGTATCTTCACACATGTCCTGGGCCATGATAATATGGGCAGGTAGAGTGGGTGGGTGGCCGTGGTGGACATTCTTGGTTGCTACTGAAATTCAATGCCCTTTCCTCCTTGATGTGAGATCTCCAAATGTATGAGCTTCCCTTTTGTCCAGGGAAAGTGACCCCCACCTCCCAGAACCAGAGGGAAAATTGTCATTGGGCAAGTCTTTTCTGTAAAGATAATAAATATTTTTTGACTTTGAAGGCCAAATGTTTTCTCATATATATATGTAGCAACAATACATAGCTACACTTATATTGATGGATGAAATTGAAATTGTGTTGCAAATAATACGGACCTCATTCATTACTCAAAATGTTAGGCTCTACCTTAGTTCCTTCAGGCTGCTGGAACAAAGTACCACAGGCTGGTATTATGAACAATAGAATTTTATTTCTCACAGTCTGGAGGCTGAAAGTCCAAAATAAGGGGGTCAGCATGGTCAGCTGGGTTGTAGACTTCTTACTGTATTCTCACATGGTGGGGTCTCTTTTATAAGGACACTAATCCCACTTATGAAGGCCCCACTCTCATGATCTAATCACCTCCCAAAGGCCCCACTTCCTAATACCATCACATTGGGCATGGGGGTTCCAACATGTGAATTTGGGGGGATAGGGCATTTAGGCCATAGCAGGCCGTAAGTATTAATAAGAAAATTTCATGATGTTAGGTGCCATTCCAAAGAAGAGTTCTGTATCATAAATCCGTTCCCTATCCCGGATTGTCTCATTTAGCTTTTGTAGTAAAACAAACAGCAACCTGTTCTGAGTGGCATAGAGCAATAAGCATTTCTGTAGCTTATTTATTTTCAGGTGGCTGATCTAGGTTGGCCTTGGTTAAGGCAGCCAAGTGTCTCTCTTCCTTCCCATTTCAAATAGCCCAATAGCGGCTTTCCTGAAAATGCACTTAGATTTTTTGTAAGCCATCATCAGCCAAATGAAAGACACTTTTCAAAGGTACTTCAAAAAGGCAGAAGGTTCGAACTCTTTTAGGGAGTGTGAACCGCTTTGGAAGACACTTTGGTATGATCTGGTGCAGTTAAAGGTAAGAATGGCAATGAACTAGCTGTGTGCCAGGATAAATAGACACGAAGCCATTGTAGCATTGTTGTACACATCCCGAGCAGGAAGTGACCTGACTGTTTATCAGTGATAGAAAGGTAAACCACTTGTGTGCTATTCATGCACTGGAATATCCTAACAGCGAAAACAAATTAGAGTCATATGCAGCGTAGATGAGCCTTTTTTTTTTTTTTTAAGATTTTGTTTATTCATTTGAGACACAGAGATACAGAGAGAGAGAGAGAGCATGAGGAGGGGGAGAGGCAGAGGGAGAGGGAGAAGCAGGCTCCCTGCTGAGCCAGGAGTCCGATGCGGGGCTCGATCCCAGGACCCTGGGATCATGACCTGAGCTGAAGGCAGACGCTTAACCATCTGGGCCACCCAGGCGCCCCAGCATAGATGAGTCTTAAACATACTGTAGCATGCAAGAAGACCAGCATAAAAATAAACAACAAAAAGAAAAGTATAATTTCATTTAGAAAATTTCGAAGCTAGGAAAAACAAATCTATGTCATCTAGGGATGCAAAGATAAATAGTAAAAACTACAAGGAAAAACAAAAGAAATAGGATTGTGGTTACGTCTGGGGAAAGGAAGGGGATTGTGAATCAGCATGGGCGACTCTTTGGGGGTTGTCAATGTTCTATTTCTTTCTTTTTTTTTTTTTTTAAGATTTTATTTATTTATTCATGAGAGAGAGAGAGAGAGGCAGAGGGAGAAGCAGCCTCCCAAGGAGCAGGGAGCCTGATGTGGGACTCTATCCCAGGACCCTGGGGTCATGACCTGAGCCGAAGGCAGACGCTTAACCATCTGAGCCACCCAGGCGCCCCTATTTCTTTTTTTTTAACTGAAATATAATTGACATACAAAATCCTGTTCAGGTGTACCTCGTAGTGATTCAATATTTTTATACATTACAAAATGATCCCCATGATAAGTTTAGCTACCAATCGTCACCCTACAAAGTTATTACAATATCATTATTTTTTTAATGATTTTTTTAATTTTTAAAAAAATTTTAGATTTTTATGTATTTTAAATTTTTTTAAAAAGATCTTATTTATTTGACAGAGAGCACAAGCAGGGGGAGTGGCAGGCAGAGGGATAGGGAGAAGCAGACTCCCTGCTGAGCAAGGAGCCTGATGCTGGGCTCGATCCCAGGACCCCAGGATCATGACCTGAGCTGAAGGCAGACGCTTAACTGACTGAACCACCCAGGTGCCCCAAAGTTATTACAATATTATTAACTATATTCCCTATGCTGTACATTATATTCCTATGACTTATTTATTTATTTGAGGGAAAGGGAGAGAGAATCTTAAGCAGGCTCCACACAGGGCACAGAGCCCAGCATGGGGCTCATTCTCAAGACCTGAGCTGAAATCAGGAGTTGGATGCTTAACCGACTGAGCCACCCAGGTGCTCCCAGTGACTTACTTGTTTTATAGCTGGAAGGCAGGGTTCTATTTCTTGACCTGGGTTGTTGTTACATGGGAGGTGTTCATCTCATAATTCTTTTTTCTTTTAATTAAAAAAATTTTATTGAAGTATAATTGACATATAGTGTTTTATTAGTTTCAGGTGTACAACATATTGATTCAATACTTCTATATTGCCTTCCCTTAGATGATCTTCCAGTATCTTTTGTGTGGTGCAATATTTAATATGACATACATTACATATGAATAAGAGCTCTATCTAGCTTTGCTCGTTATTGTAATCCCAGTGCCTAGCATGGTGCTTGGCGCATAGTAGGCACCCAAAAATATATATTACTTGTAACAACTTTTAAGATGTGAGTCACCTACCATAAAATTCACTCTTTGAGGTGCACAATTCAGTCGTATATTCACAGACTTGTGCAGCCATCAGCACTAATTCCAGAATATTTTCATCATCCCCAAAAGAAACCTCACACCCTTAGCAGTCACTGTCTCTCCCCCTTCCCCCATCCCCATTCTCTGACAACCACTAATCTACTTTCTGTCTCTATGGATTTGCCTATTCTGGACATTTCATATACATGGTAGCACACAGTTATATGGTCTTTTGTGACTGACTCCTTTCACATAGCATAATGACTTCAAGGGTCTTCCATGTGGTAGCATGTGTGAGTACTTTGTTCTGTTTTGGTTTGTTTTTAATTTTTTTTATTAAGTGATATCTGTGCTCAGCATGGGGCTTGAACTGTCCACCAAGAGTCAGGAGTCGTACGCTTCACTGACTAAGCCAGCGAGTCGTCACACACCACTCTGTTTTATAGCAGAATAATGTTGCATGATATGGTATATCACATTTTGTTCATTCATCAGTTGACAGACGTTTGGGCTATTTATGCTTTTTGGCTATTTGGAATAATGCTACCATGAATATCTGTGTACAAGTTTTGGTGTAGGCATATGTTTTCTCTCAGTAGTACATCTAGGAGTGGAATTACTGGGTCAGATGATTAGTCCATGGGTGACTTTTTTTTTTTAAGATTTTATTATTTTTTTAAAGTACTCTCTACACCCAACATAGGGCTTGAACTCACAACCCTGAGATTAAGAGTCATACACTCTACCAACTGAGCAGCCAGATGCTCCCTCCATGTGTAACTTCTTGAGGAACTGCCAACTGTTTTCCAAAGTGGCTGCACCATTTTGCATTCCCACAAGTAACATTATGAGGGTTTTAATTTCTCTATATCTTTGCCAACATTTGGTATTGTCTTTTTAAAAATACATATTTTTAAAGATTTTATTCATCTCTTTGAGAGAGAGAGAGAGCACAAGCAGGGACAGAGGGAGAGGGAGAAGCAGACTCCCTGCCAAGCCAGGAGCCCCATGTGGGACTCCATCCCAGGACCCTGAGATCATGACCTGAGCCGAAGGCAGTCGCTTAACCTACTGAGCCACCCAGGCGCCCCTAAAATAAGTTTTTAAAAATTAAAAAAAATTTGAGTAATCTTCACACCCAAAGTGGGGCTCAAATTCACAACCCTGAGATTAAAAGTCACCTGCTCTACTGAATGAGCCAGCCAGGTGACCCTGGTATTGTATTGTCTGTCTTTTTTTTTTTTTTTTAAAGATTTATTTATTATAGTGAGAGAGAGAGAGTGGGGGAGAGGCAGAGAGAGAGACTCTCCAGCAGACTTCCCACTGAGCGCAGAGCCCCACACGTGGGGCTCGAACTCACAACCCTGAGATCATGACCTGAGCCGAAACCAAGAGTTGGATGCTTAACCGACTGCGTAACCCAGGCACCCCAATTGTCTGTCTTTTTAACTTTAGCCATTCTAGTGGGTGTGAAATGGTATCTCATGATTTGATTTTTATTCCCCAATGACTATAACAATGTTGAACTCAGTAGATATGTGTCAAATGCAGGAATAATCACATAAGTTTTCAGATTAAATAGCTACACCAAGATTTTTACACCATTTTTTAAAAAAGTGTTTATTCATTTACTTGAGAGAAAGAGAATGGGGGGGAGGGGCAGAGGGAGAAGCAGACTCCCCGGGCCCCCAGATCATGACCTGAGCTGAAGGCAGACGCTCAACCAACTGAGCCACCCAAGTGCCCCAAGTTTTACACTATTTTTAAAAATTAATACTTCAGTTGTTTTCTGGTTCTAGAAGTAGTACATGCTGAAATGACTATCCCAAAATCAAGGTAGTGGTTACCTTTGTGGGGAGGGAGGGAGAAAGTTATAATTAGGGAAGAAGGACATGGGGTTATCTAGAGTGATGGCAATCTTATTCTTGATGTGGGTCTTAGTTGTACAGGTTCTCTTTATAATTTATTTAAACTACATAAAAATTGTACTTTTCTGTGTATATATATATGTCACAATAAAAAGGTTATTGTTGGAAATTTGGAAATTGTGTTGTTTTATTAAAGATGAAGAGCATTGAAATATTTCTACCACCCATACTCTGTGAATGGTAGTTTTTTAGGTGGGAGAAAAAAGAATATTTGTTAATAAATCTGTTGAACAAGCCTTTTTGCCTTTTGTTGGAAGAAACAGAAATTTCTGAGAAGTCGCCAGCAGGTGGTGCAATGAAACAAGACTTAATCTTGTAGCCTAAAAAGCAAACCAAAACAAAAACCTAAAAAGCAGCCAACACTCCGCCTAGTCATTGGAAAACGTTTTTGTGAATTTCCTATTATCTACAATCTTCCTCCAATATCTTCCATCATACAAAAGAATCTGGTACATACGGCTTCACTGGGGAACTGTTAGACTTCATTCTTCAAATGCATCGAACAAAGAAAAACATAGACGCTCGATGTTTTCTCCCTTTTGTTTCACAGAGGACCTTCAAAATAGTAGGAATGGCTGGGACTCATGATATAGGGCTTTTGTGTCTGCAACAAATGAGGACAGCAAGGGTGTCTACAGATACATTCCTCTTGTATTCTGAGATGGCATTCGGCTTTTGAGGTGAATTAGGAAGTGTTCAGTTTCTAAACCTTTATCAAGCACTTCCTTCCGCGCATCTCTGGCCATTGGAGGTTAGGGAAATTTTCACTAAAAAATTAATAATAGAAAGGATAAATTTTTTTTTTTAAATCTACACCCAGATGGGTTGAAAAATCAGTGCTTTGTACTGTACTTGCAGCTTTTCCTTAAGTCTGAGATTGTTAAGTTAAAAAATTTTATATGTATGTAAATCAAATCACAGAAAGGGAGAAAATATTTGCAATTGTGTATATGAAAGGGACTTGTATCCAGAATATATAAAGAACCGTTACAACTCAACAATAAAAAAGGGAAATAGCCCCATTTAAAAATGAGCAAAGGATTAGAATAGACATTTCTCCAAAAGAAGATATATAAATGGTCAATAAACACATGAAAAGACACTCAACATTTTTAGCGATCAAGAAAACACAAAATTAAAACCACAATGAGATACACTCCATACAAAACTGTAAGGATGGCTAAAATGAAAAACACAGACAATAACCAGTGTTGACATGGATGTGGAGAAATTGGAGCCTTCATGCATTGCTAGTGAGGGTGTAAAATGGGCAGCTACTTTGGAAAACAGTTTGGCTATGCCTCAAAATGTTAAACACAGGGGCACTTGGATGGCTCAGTCGGTTTAAGTGTCTGACTTTGGCTCAGGTCATGATCTCAAGGTCCTGGGATCGAGCCTCGTGTCAGGCTCTGTGCTCAGCAGGGAGTCTGCTTGTCCCTTTCCCTCTCCCCCCTCCCCACCCCCCCCCGATCGTTCTCCCCCCCTCTTTCTCAAATGGATAAATGAAAACCTTAAAAAAAAAAAAAGATAAGCACAGAGATTTACCAGGCAATCCGCTCTAGGTGTAATACCACGAGAAAAGAAAACACATGTCCACACAAAACCTTGTACACAAATGTCATAGCAGCATTATTCACAATAGCCAAAAAGTGAAAACAACCTGAATTGCCATCAACCAATGAATGGATAAGCAAAATGTGTACTTCCTGTTTGAGTCTGAAGTCCTGAGAACCGGAGAACTAATGGTAAAAGTTCTAGCCCAAGTCCCAAGGTCTGAGAAACCAGGAGAGTTAAAAAAAAAAACAAAACGCAGGAGAGTTGATGCTGTAAATCCCTGTCCGAGGGCAGTAGAAGACTGATGTCCCAGCTAAAGTGGTCAGGCAGAGAGAGAGAAAGAGAGAGAGGGAGAATTCTCTCCACCTTTTTGTTGTATTCAGACCTTCAACTGATTAGATGAGCCCCCCCCAACATTGGGGAAGACAATCTGTTTTACTCAGTCTACCGATTCAAATAATCTCTTCCAGAAACTCCATCACAGACACACCAAGAATAACATTTAACCAGACATCTGGGCATTGTGTGGCCTAGTCAAGTTGACATATGAAATTAATCATCACAGTATCTCGATAAAGCTATTATTAAGGGCGCCTGGGTGGCTCAGTTGGTTAAGCGACTGCCTTCGGCTCAGGTCATGATCCTGGAGTCCCTGGATCGAGTCCCGCATCGGGCTCCCTGCTCGGCAGGGAGTCTGCTTTGCCCTCTGACCCTATCCCCTCTCATGTGTTCTCTCTCATTCTCTCTCTCTCAAATAAATAAATAAAATCTTAAAAAAAAAAAAAAGCTATTATTAAAACAATATATAGGGGCGCCTGGCTGGCTCAGTCGGTAAGGCATGCAACTCTTGATCTCAGGGTTGTGAGTTCGAGTCCCATGTTGGGCATAGAGTTTACTTAAAACAACAACAATATATATTACCCTTCAAAGCTGTCAGGGTCATGATAACCAAGGAAACACTGAGATAGGAGACTATTAAAGACAGGAAGCCTAAGTGCCATGTCAGGTTGAATTCTGGAACAGAAAAAGGACATCAATGGAAAAACTGGAAAAATCTGAATAAAGTCTGGAGGTTTGTTTATAGTAATATGCCTGTGTTAATTTCTTGTATTTTTTTTTTAAGATTTAATTTATTTATTTTTGTGACAGAGCACACACGAGTGGGGGGGGAGGGGCAGAGGGAGAAGGAGACTCCCCACTGAGCAGGGAGCCCGATGCAGGACCCTGGGATCATGACCTGAGCCGAAAGCAGATGCTTAACTGACTGAGCCACCCAGGCACCAAATTTCTTGGTTTTGATAAAGGTGTCATGGTTACGTAAATTGTCAGCATGAGGGAAAACTGAGTGAAGAGTATGTGGGAACTCTCTGTACTCTTCTTTGCAGCTTTGTAAATCTAAAAGTATCCCAAAATAAAATGTTTATTTTTTTTGAAAACCCAAATATATCATCAGTGCTTTCCGGTACTTACATAGTGTTGGGCACTTTATCTACATCAATGCATTAATCCTCACGACAGTACTACGAGAGCAATCCCTGTTTATAGAGAAGGCGAATTATGGACTCAAGGTCATGCATCTGACAGGTGGGAGGGCTGGGGTTTGAACTCAGGTTTGGCTGGGCCAAAGAAATCACATGCCCTTCCAGCCAGGACTTCAGCCCCAGTTAGGTGCAGTAATGCAAATAACTGAACAAGGATAGAAAGGGCATTTTGATACCTGAGGAGTAAACACTAAATAAATGAAGTTTAATAATAATGCTTGCTGTTTACATTATAAATCTGTGAACTGGGGCGCCTGGCTGGCTCAGTCGGAAGAGCACGCATGACTCTTGATCTCAGGGTTGTGAGTTCGAGCCCCAGGGTGGGCATAGAGATTACTTAAATAAATAAAACTTAAAAAAAAAAAAAAAAAGCCATGAACAGAAAGATAGGGGCTTACAATTTCTATCAAACACCTGAAAAACATTTCAGAAAAAAAAAATTCCATCAATTTACATGATGGACTATTTCTGTTATACTAAATTCACCCAATCTTTTTCAGGGTGCAGGAATGACCATGTACCTTTAACCAGTATATACACAATATTTTGGGCTCTACTTTTTTACTTAACACAATTTAATATACCTGTTTACAGGCATCCATTTAGTTCCCATACTGATTATTTTAACAGCCATATAGTATTATATGAAATAGACTACAGCTTGATCATTTTAACAGCCATATAGTATTATATGAAATAGACTACAGCTTACTTCACCGTTTCCCTGTTGTGGGGCATTTGGGATGTTTCCAGCGATCTAAAAAGTGCTGCTATATTGGGGCGCCCGGGTGGCTCAGTTGGTTAAGCGGCTGCCTTCAGCTCAGGTCATGATCCCAGGGTCCTGGGATCGAGCCCCCCTTCGGGCTCCCTGCTCAGCGTGGAGCCTGCTTCTCCCTCTCCCTCTGCCTACCCCTCTGCCTACTTGTGCTCTCTCTCTCTCTCTCTGTCAAATAAATAAATAAAATCTTTATAAAAAGTGCTGCTATAAACATCTTTGCCCAAATTGCTTGTTAAAATCTTTGGGGACTATTTTGAGCAAGGGCATTTGTGGGAAGCAGATGAAGGAAAAGTCCCTGGAATTTTCAGTTCTCCTTGGACAGATGCTCTTTTTTTAGAATTAGCTCTTGGCATCCTGTAATGCTCAAGTAGCTGGATGATCTTGGATAAGTTACTTCACCTCTCTGCAACTTGGACTCTCGCTATTTAAAATGTGGTCCTCCGACCAATGATATTGGCTGGGAGCTTGTAGAATTACAGGATTGCTGGCCCTTCCTAGCACCTAGTGAATCAGAATCTGCATTTAATGAGATCTTCAGAAGGTAGTTCTTGATCACATTAAAAGGTGGAAAAACTATGCCTTAAAATATTCACCTGTCAAACAGGGAGAATAGAGATCCTTCCCCAAGGCTGTTGAAGACTAAATGCATTAATGCATGTACATGAAGTATATACAAGAGCACCAGGCACATAGTGAGCGCTATGTGTTTGCTACTTTTATGACTCTTCCACCTGGTTGTACAAAGTCTCAGACTGACAGATTCCTAAGTAGAGTGCCTTAAGGAGAACAAATAGGAGAGATTTCCGCCTGGTGGTGTGGGCAGGGGGTGAGGAGGATAACACACTTTCTCACCCCTCGTGATCAAAGTCCTTAAGCAGAGCCAGATCCAGTCCCAGGGAGCTGACAAGTGAGTCTGAAAGCACTTTGGGCAGGAACCAGGACAGGGTGGCAGCCAGGTAAGATCTGATACTTCTGGCTATGCCGATTGGGGTGGCCAGCCCCTGCCATCTACAAAAGGGCTCGTGAATAATGCATACAGAGTCCTGACCCCACGGAGAGAACAGTCCCTTAGATTTGCAGCCTGACTGCTGGCCAGCCTGCAGATAAGGTGCACCTGCCCAGATCTCCCTGGGGGACAGGCCCAGCCTCTCCCGCCCACAGGTAGCTTGGGGCAGATGGACCTGCTTGGACTGAGTAGCTGCCAGCAGAGGTGGAGGGGCATCTTCCCAAATCCTCTGCTTGGTGACACTTTTCTCATCCTTCAAGGCCCTGTGTTTCCTTTTTGATTCCACTAACCCCAATTAAGTAAACCTGTTTCTGTTTTTTCACCATATGAGTGGTCCATATGGTTTTGTAATTTTCATGACATATTATATTGGGAGTCTCAAACTCAGGTGGCCCCAAGGACTACAGTTTACATAAATACATGAAGTAGTCTGGGGCAAGACAATTGAGCATGGTGAGGATTGTGGCAAGTGGCAAGTCCATTGTGAAGGGGATGTTTTTACTCTGTTCCAGTCCATTGCTGTGCAGGAATGTGAGCCCAGTGTGATGAGATCTTTCGGATTTTAGGTGCACCGGCTGGCTCAGTTGGTAGAGCCTGCAACTCTTTTTTTTTTTTTTTTTTTGTTTAAAGATTTTATTTATTTATTTAATTGACAGGGAGAGAGAGAGAGAGAGAGACAGCGTGAGAGGGAACACAAGCAGGGGGAGTGGGAGAGGAAGAAGCAGGCTTCCAGCTGAGCAGAGAGCCCGATGCGGGGCTCGATCCCAGAACCCTGGGATCATGACCTGAGCTGAAGGCAGTCACTTAACCAACTGAGCCACCCAGGCGCCCCGAGCCTGCAACTCTTGATCATAGGGTTGTAGGTTCAAGCCCCAAGCTGGGTGTAGAGATTACTTTAAAAAGAAATTAAAGTTTGGATTTTAATGTAAAATTGTCCTTTTCGTAATTAAAAAGTTTACATACATGTTTATAGTGGCTTTATTCATAATCAATCCAAACTGGAAACAATGCAAAGGTCCCTCAGCCGGTGAATGGATAAAGAATGGAGAAGTAAATCGAGCATACAATGAAATATACTCAGCAGAAGAAAAAAAGAAACAAACTATTGATGCACACGGACCCCAAATGCATTATGCTGACTTCTGCTTCTAGCCAAGATACAGTAACATGGACCAGATTTACCTTCTTTTTATATAGATTTTTTTTTAAAGATTTTTATTTATTTATTTGACAGAGAGAGAGAGAGACAGCGAGAGAGGGAACACAAGTAGGGGGAGTGGGACAGGGAGAAGCAGGCTTCCTGCAGAGCAGGGAGCCCGATGTGGGGCTCGATCCCAGGACCCTGGAATCATGACCTGAGCCAAAGGCAGACACTTAACGGCTGAGCCACCCAGGCGCCCCCAGATTTACCTTCTTATCTGAAACAACCACAAAATGGGGGAAATATACATGAAATTATGTTTTTTATTCAAGACACTGGACATCAGTCAACAGAGGACGGGGTCACTGAGAAACAGGAAACAAATTGTAGGAGTTATTCTACCATTGTCCCACTTATTGTCCTGAGAGAGTTTCCAGGCGATGGTGCAGGGAGGGGGATCCCAGGTGAAGCCTGGCAGACCCCCAGAGTTGAGAAGATAGAGCTGAGAGTCCAGGGGGGCCAAGGAGGTTAGAATTGTAGAGAGGGAACAGCTGCACACAGAGAATCCAGAGGCCCACTGAACCCCCTCCAGCAGTCAGCTGAGCGCTGGTCAACATGTATGCGAGGACAACCACCTGAGGCCAAGGAAAGAACCACCTAAAATGATTAGAAGTAAGAGTGTACAGCACTCACACTGGCCCAGGAATAGTGCCTCGTCCCACCAGCCAGACTGAAAACTTCATGATGTATTGGTCTTGCCTCACGTAGTGGGGAAAAATCAGCTCTAGACTGAGCACTGTTTTAGTCCCAGATAAATGTTAAAAGCAAGATTTGAAAGGATAAAATTGTTTCCAAATAACTGCGTCTAATGTAAAGCTCAAGAATATTTTTAGGGAAACTGAAATACAAAAGGAGGGGGAGGGAGAAGGTGGGGAGAAAGAGAAGAAAAAGGAGTGGAGGAAGGGAACCAATCAACAAGGTAAAATTCACAATGCCTGACATTCCATCAGCAATAACCAGGCATGCAAACAAGCCTTGTTTCACTTTTATTGAGAGGTATTGTTATGAGTTGAACTGGGCCTCCCAAAGATATGCTGAAGTTCCAACCTCCAGGGATGAAAATCATAATTCAAAGTCGGTCTTTAATTAGCTGGGAATCTTGAATAAGTCACGCTTTTCTTCAGGCATCAGTTAAGAATTCTGAATATTTCTCTGTGTGCTTATGTGTATATTTCCCATTCAGAGTTTTTAGAGTGGTTTGTGAACCCCAAAAGTTGAGAACCTCTGCAGTAGATGATCTTTCATGTTTATTCCTTCAACAAATATCAAGGGCCTACTATGTGCCAAGCTCTGGGGATACGATGATGACCAAGACAGAGAAAAGATCCCTGAGATCTCATGCAGGTTATATACCCATGGAGGGATTCATACAACCAACATGGAGACAAACACTTTCACACCACGGTAACTTATATGAAGGAAATAAGACAGGTGACATATAAGTGACTGGGAGGAGGCATGAAGCTCTGGGTATTCAGGAAAGGTCTTTTTTCCAGAGGTGTTTTTACTGTTTGAATTGTGTCCCCCAGAAAGATATGTTGAAGTTCTAATACCCATTACCTCAGAAGGTTGTCCTTATTTGGAAACAGGGTCTTTGCAGATGTAATTAGTTCAACTTAGGTGAGGTCATGCTGGAGTGAGTGGACCCTTAAATCCAGTAAGATTGGTGTCTCTATAAGAGGAGAGGACACGGAGACAAGCACACAGGGAAGAAGGCCATGTAACAACAGAGGCAGAGACTGGAGGGATGAAGCTGCAAGCCAAGGAATGCTAAGGATTGAGGGCCACCACAAGCTAGGAAGAAGCAAGGAAAGATTTTACCCAGTCTTGGAGCATGTCTTCGCTGATACCTTGATTTCATACTTCAAAGCCTCCAGAACTGTGACAGAATACGTTTCTATTGTTTAAGCCACTCAGTTTGTGGTATTTAAACAGCACAGTTTGTGGTATTTAAACAGCGCAATTTGTGGTTAAGGCAGACCCAGGATCTTTCTTTTCTTTTCTTTCTTTCTTTCTTTCTTTCTTTCTTTCTTTCTTTCTTTCTTTCTTTCTTTCTTTCTTTCTTTCTTTCTTTTCCTTCTTTCTTTCTTTCTTTCTTTCTTTCTTTCTTTCTTTCTTTCTTTC
>NW_022589749.1:9090037-9098964 GCF_004348235.1 Phoca vitulina
CTTTCTTTCTTTCTTTCTTTCTTTCTTTCTTTCTTTCTTTCTTTCTTCTTTCTCCTTTCCTTTCCTTTTCTTTCCTTTCTTTCCTTCCTTCCTTTCTTTTTCTTTTTTTTTTGTAAGTAGGCTCCATGTCCAATGTGAAGCTTGAACTCAGGACTCTGAGATCAAGAGTTGCATGCTCTACCCACTGAGCCAGCCAGGTGCCCCAGCAGCCCCAGGAAATTAATACAGGTGTCATTGGAACTAAGGCTTGAATGATGACAAAAAGGCAACCATATGAAGATTTAGAAGGAATGTACCCTCAAGGGTAGGAAAAGAAAAAACAGTGTCGGGAAGTACTGATCCGGGGGAGTGAGATAGGAGATGTGACTGGGAAGCTAGGCAGGGATAGATCTTGTAGGTCCATGGGAGAGGGAGGCAGTGGTGTCATATGAGCGATAGACAGCTGTCAAGAGAGTCACGCAGAATCTTAGGGGGCAGGAGTCTAGGATGTATTTGCAGTAAGTCATGACCTGGTAAGACGACGGGTCCCTCTCTGCGCTTCCCCGCCCTGCCTGGCGACCTTGCTGGATGGTCAATGTCAGTTCTAGCATTCCAGGCCGTTGGCTCTGGCTCTGGTTAGGCAATGCCAAGGGGTGGTGAGCTTTCACCTCCCCCAAATCTTCCTTCCTCCCTACTCCAGATATCCCAAATAAACACAATCTAAGTAAAATCAGCTCTGCAAATGCAGCTTGTGGACAAGTTCCCCAGCCTCAGCTAAGAGAGATCGGAAGCGCAGAAGCATTCTCAAGGGGGCAGCAACAGACCCGGCCAAGACCCGCAAAACTAGCCGGCGCGCGGGCGCGCGGGGGCGGAGCTAGGGGTGGTGCGTGCGCATGCGCGGGGGCCTGCCTCCCGGCGAGGGGGTGGGGCGGGCGCTGGGGCGGGGGCTGTGACGTCAGGTGCGCGCGTGGCTCCGGCTGCGCAGGAACAGCTGGTGCCTCCGAAGGCGGCCGGCGGGCGGACGGGCTGGGGAGCTGGTGGCCGCCCGCGCCACGCTGCGGGAGCTGCCGCCGCCGCCGCCTCGCACCGCGGCACCATGTCCGGCCAGCTGGAGCGTTGCGAGCGCGAGTGGCACGAGCTGGAGGGAGAATTTCAGGAATTGCAGGTAGGGCCGGGCCACCTGGTCGCGCAACTCTGCTACCTGCGGTGCACTGCCTTCCCCTGCCTGCTAACCCAGCCGGGGCGGTGGGGACCACCAGGGTCCAGGCGGCTGCCTCTGGCTGGGCACTGGGGGGCTGGTGGTCCTCGTGGGCCAGCACCCTCCTGTCTCCCAGCACTTCAGTTCTTCATCCACTTGGGGCGCCCGGTCGAAGCTCCCCATTACCCCGCCTTCGCACCGGCTCTTTGCTCCGCGCACCTCCTTCTCTGCAGAAAGTTGGTCTGTGGCCTCTGAGGGGAAGTTCCAGGTGTGTCATGTGGGGGAGGCCTGAGGGGACAGATATGTGCTGGGGCTGACAGTACAGCCCAGCCCCCACCTCCGCGGGGGTCTCGCCTAGCCGTACCCCCGTCCGCCTGCTTTTGGCAGCCCAACTTCTCTGTTCTGGTGGGGCAGCCCTCTTTTCTGCAACTACATTTTGAGAGATGTGCTTGGGAGCCGTTCACCTTGAACCCCTAGGGTTTGCTCAGGGATTAGGGACCCCTGTTCTGCGTCTTTGGGGCTCTGGTGTCTGTGCACTCCGTGCCGCTGCTGCAGGCTGAGTTTGGCGTTGTGGATGGCATCTGTCAGTTCTGACAGCTGGGTTGCCTCCCTCCGTGATAGAGGCTGCTCCCAGCCCTCACCCATCTGGCCCAGGACCTTATACCGGGTAGGGTGAGGGCAGATGTAAGAGAGGTCCCTTGAGAAAATTGCCCCTGTGGGGTCCTGGCAAGAGGAACTGTTACTGAAAGGAGGTTCAGACAGGTCTCAGCTACCAACTCAGGTGACTAGAGACACCTCATATGAAACCTTGGGGTTGGCCAAGAGGGACTCCTGGACCAGTTTGGGAGATGGGGCTTTTTCCTCTCCAGCAACTAGATTGTGTTTGTTTTCTCTGAAGTTGGGCTCTGTTTGCCTGAAATCACATTGCACAGCTCCACCCCACTTCTTCCTATCCTTGGCTGGAGCAATGACATTTTCCCTGTCCATGTACCTCTCGTCTCAGTTGGTGGGCCTCTTACAGTGTCCAGAGGAGGGGAGAGGAGATTGTTTGTGATGGGTCTTCTGGACCTGAGGCAGTAGGCCCTGATGTTTAAAGAGAGGGGTGCAGCAGAGACGGAGCAGGAAGGTGGGGGCGAGGGGTCTATTCTAGGAATGAGCGGAGAAAAAGAATCCAGAACCGGTATGCCTTTCTTGGCCTGTGCAGCATGTGTGGGTTGGTGCCCTTTCCTTCAGGTCCAGGGCTTGGGGGCCGATCCAATTCCCAGGGGATCCTTCTGGCTCCAGTCCCATCGAGAAGATTCAGCTGCCTCTTAACACTTTGTCTTACTGGGCTGTCAGGTCATGCTCAGCTGTGGAGTCAGGAAGGGGTGTTAGGATCGGGAGTGGGAAAAGAGTTTTGTTGTTGTTTTTTTTAAAGATTCTATTTATTTGTCAGAGAGATAGCACAAGCAGGGGGAGTGACAGGCAGAGGGAGAGGGAGAAGCAGGCTCCCTGCTCAGCAGGGAGCCCAACGCGGGGCTCGATCCCAGGACCCTGGGATCATGACCTGAGCCGAAGGCAGTCGCTTAACCGACTGAGCCACCCAGGCGCCCGGGAGAAGAGTTTTCTTGTGTGGAGATTTTGTTCCTGAATTCCTCTCCCTTGCCCTGACTTACATTAGGAGGAGGAGTTGTCTTAACACTTCAGAGCCATGCAATTAATGCAATCAACAGCAATTAGATAGCTAGTCTTGGCAAGCAGAGCTTGCAAAGGAGACGTTTGATTTGTTGTTGTGTTCTTACTTGGTATCTTTGGGGTTCCGGTGTGTGAGGGACAGAGAGGAATTGGGAATTCTGGATTTTGTCCCCTGGTGCACAGCAAGGGCTGGAGAACAGCTGACTGGGGGGAAACCGTGGTGTCCCCTACTCAGTTCTTCAGCAATGGGGGAACTGGAATGGACTGGGCCTTTGGGGAGCAGGGACCCTGCTGGCCTCAGGCTTTGGTGGACAACTCCTGGGTCAGAGGCCAGTGATAGATGGAAGGCCACAGAGTTCCCCGTGAGTCAAGGTCATAGACATTGTCTATATCTTCATAGATGAGGAAATGGAAGCTTGAGAATCTAATTCACTCAACTGGGGTCACACAGCTCTTGAGTGGTAAAGCTGCTACTAGAACTTAGTACTCTAAATGCTTAGTTTGGATGTCTGTCATTGTGCTGGGAGGCCTGTCTCTCTCTTCTCACTTCCATATCCCCCATAATAAATATGAGAGCTTTGAACTCCTGAGATGAAAGTTTCTGGGATATGTGTATAATAAGTAGGGTGTACATTGTCATTGGGTATGTGTTGGACAGACTTTCAGATATGAAACATTTATTGGAGAGCAGGGAGGTCACAACAGGTAGGCAGGTGGACAGATTGGAACTAGAAAGGAAGGATTAATTTTTTTACCAGAAAATTGCTGTCTATCTTAATTTTCCTATATCTGCCTCTGAATCTGGGATTTGTAGGTTTCATGTTTGTATCTCTCTGATTCTGTCTTTCTTGGGGTCATAGCTAATATCTCTGTGTTTCACCTCTCCTTCCCTTTTTCAAATGAAGGGAGGAAAGAGAAAACCTAATTGTCAGACCCCAGAGGATTGGAAAGGTCTTTGGAATCCCCCCTCTGCAAAAGTCATAATCTCTGGGACTTTCTAGAGGAAAGGATCTGTTTTCTTTTGACTGTGATTTGTATCTGCCAGGGCCTCACTAGACTCAGGGGCAAGGTCAAGTGGCTATGGGGACTTCGCTTTTGGCTGGCTGGGTGAATTGAGCCTCAGTCTGAGACCAGCACATGTTTGGCCCTGTGGCCTGTGGTGTGACCACAGAAGGTCACTTACAGACACTGTGGCAGGTGATTTAATAAGCGTTTCCTGACTTGCATCACTGGAAACCTGGCCCCACCCCTTCCCATCCAGAAAGGAGGTGGCCCAAGGAGGCCTTTCCCTAAACCTAACCTCACAGAAATGCAGGGTCCTGGTAGGCCACTGTAAAGATTTTGGCCTTTCCTACCAATGAAACAGGCACCCCTCTGGCTGCTGTGTATAGAACAGACACGAGAGGGACAGGGTAGTAGCAAGAAGGTCAGTATTATTTTATTAAAACCCTACGAAATAGATCCTGTTATCCCATTTTACAGAGGGAAAATCATATACCCAAAGTCATATGTCTTGTTAAGTACTGGAGTCAGGATTCAAACCCAGGCTGTTGAATGTCAGGGTCTATACTCTTAACCACTACCTAAGGCAGGTCTGTGCCCTGGGTACTCTTTTCGTTTCTCTTCCATCTTGCATTGCTTTACGGGTCTCTTTCTTTAGAAGTGCGTTGTGTGGAAAGAACCCTGGACAGGAAGTCACAGTTCCTGGTTCAGGCCTGAGGCCTGCACCTGTCTAGTATCTGACCGTTAGCAAGCCACCTCTCTGAGCTGGAGTTTCTTTATCTAAAAAACAAAGGCTGACAGTAATAACGGTAAGAGCTAACTGTATGATACATGGATGATTCCATTTAATCTAAATGACCAACCCTGCTTTATACTGAGGCTAAGAGATGTTAAGTAACTTGGAAGTCATGGAATTTTGGAATTTGAACCCAGGTCTGCTGTGTACATCAGATATTTTTTGGGTTCCTAACACTGTGGGCTCCCAAAGTATCTTGAGACCCTTGGCTCTGGAAAGAAACTTTTGAACTTGTGGGGTCTCATTTCATTTGTACAGTGCTTTATATATGTAATAAATATATATATAATATAAATATATATGCAATAGGGGCGCCTGGGTGGCTCAGTCGTTAAGCGTCTGCCTTCCGCTCAGGTCATGATCTCAGGGTCCTGGGATCGAGCCCCGCGTCGGGCTCCCTGCTCAGCAGGAAGCCTGCTTCTCCCTCTCCCACTCCCCCTGCTTGTGTTCCCTCTCTCGCTGTGTCTCTCTCTATCAAATAAATAAATAAAATCTTTAAAAAAAAAAAAATATATATATGCAATAAAGCACTGTACTATAGATATATATAAATGCATATATATAATACATTAGTCAGGATTCTTAGTTGCAAGTGACAGAAACCCCATTCAACTGGCTTTAAGCCAAAAAAAGGAATTTATTAGCTCATATATTGGGAAATCCAGTGACAAATGGCTTCAGGCCAGGCTAGATCCAGGGGCTCCAATGATGTGTCTGTGTGTGTCTCTCTCTCTGTTTCTTCTTCTTCTTCTTTTTTTTTTTCCTAAGATTTTATTTATTTATTTATTTTAGAGACGTGTGTGCGTGCGCAACTTTGGGGGAGGAGCAGAGGGAGAGGGACAAGCAGACTCTGCGCTGAGAGCAGAGCCCGAGGTGGGGCTCAATCCCATGACCCGGAGATCATGACCCTAGCCGAAACCAAGAATTGGACGCATAACCGATTAGCCACCCAGGCACCCCCTCTCTCTTTCTTCTATATCAGCCTTATTCTCAGGCAGTCTCTCCCATGTTGGGGCAACCCCAGGCTGACATCTACCAGTTTAGCAAATCTGGCCAAAACAGAGCATCTTTTCCCTGGTAATTTCAGCAGGAGTCCCAGGGCCAACTCTCATTGTCACATGATTATCCCTTACTTAACCAGTAACTGTGGCACGGATTGGCTGGGCCTTGGTTACATGTCTCCGCTGGAGCCCAGGACTGGAGTGAGGGCCACTCAAACCATATGAAATAAAAATGAGGGAGGGATAGTCCTATAAAGGAAAATGAAAATACTGGTAGTAAAAAAAGAGAGAGGGATGCTGGACAGGCATCTTTTGGGGAGTAATAGAAACAGTCTATATCTGTAATTCCCAGACTGTGTCAAGGTACCCCCAAGGAGCTGCATCAGGCTCCTAGCGACACTATGGGATAATTTCAATTTTCAAGGGAAACACAATGACATCTGTCATACACCTCTTAAACTGCTAACTTGGGGTATTTCGTACTTGCACATTAGATCACACTACATTCTTTTTTTTTTCTTTTTTTTTTTTTCAAAGATTTTATTTATTTGACAGAGAGAGAGACAGCAAGAGAGGGAACACAAGCAGGGGGAGTGGGAGAGGGAGAAGCAGGCTTCCCGCCGAGCAGGGAGCCCGATGTGGGGCTCGATCCCAGGACCCTGGGATCATGACCTGAGCCGAAGGCAGATGCTTAACGACTGAGCCACCCAAGCGCCCCAGATCACACTACATTCTTTTTGATGATGTCATATCTTTGTAAAGTTAGGTTTTTAATGATCTATGATTAAAATCAAGTACTGTGTGAAAATCCATGTGGAAAAAGAGGTTGACAGTGTCCCATCTGATTCCAAGGTTTGAGAATTTGTGCAGAGCCCAATAGGCACACACATTCCATTAGTAAATAATTTTGGTTATTTCGGAATGAAATAAAAACGTTTTTGTCAATTTCTGCGTATTCTTTTTTTCCCCCAAAAAAGGCTACTGAGTTGTTAGGACATAAATACTTTTCAATTATTTGGCTTGAGGACTGTGGAAAGTGTACTGAGACATGAAAGGCACGGTGAACCAGCAAAGTTTGTGAACCTTTGTTTTATGTCCTGATTGTGGTGGTGTTTACACAATTGTATATATTTGCCAGAATTCCTTGAGTTGTACACCTGAAAATTGATGAATTGATATGTAAATTATACCTCAATAAAACTGATTTAAAAAAAGTAAACCAGTATATGGCCTGTTACATATACCTCATCTCCTAACCTCTTCACAGCTGAGGAAACTGAGATACAAACAGCTTATATGACTTTGCTAAGAAGTGACAGACTCTGGGTATGAAGAGTTTAGGTTATCCTGCCTCCCAAATGTCTGACACCCGTGTCTAATACCCGCACTTACTGCTCCTGTAACAGACATCACGAATCAATCCTGGCACATGACTCAGAATTCTTTCCAATGTAGAATTGATGCTGTTTCGGTGAAGTCAACTTGCCATCCTTAGTGATGTTTTCATGGTGATGAGTCTTAGTGAAGTATACTCAGCATCCAGAAATCTTTATTTGAACTCGATTCCTTGGAAAGAGAATTATATAAATGTAATCTCTCAGAAACTTCCAATAGAGAGAAGCGCTGCTATCAGACACCACATTTTGGTGCATCCTACTGGGTTGTCCACCAACTTGCAATGCTTCTGGGCCGGACCCCTGTCTGAAAAGGCCATGAGATTCCATTGCTGGCCATTCTTGCAGTACACGTGGACTCAGGTTCTGGATCTTGTGATTTAGCCAAGTTGTACCAGGCAGGCATTTCCAGATGTTTCACAGCCGTGCCAAGACCTAGAATCATTAACCTCATTTTCCCACTGGGGCAGAGCTTGGGGCCTCAGAGAACAGGAGAGGCAGCAGATTGCCTAAGCCTCCACCAGAAACCCACTTGTTTGTGTCTTCTACACGTGGTGTAAAAGGATGGTAATTAGCCGTGTAGGAAAGGAGGGATGGGCATCCCAGCTCACAGAGCCAATGTTAGCGCTTCTCTCTCTCTCCCTCTCTTTTAATTCATCCTACATGTTTAGAAGTAATACATAGCCGCAAAGTTAAATATTCAAGTAGAGATGTTCAAGAATTTTCAGAACTCTTGTTTGTAACAACTAAATACTGGAAACATAGTGTTCTTTCAAATGGATGATTCCACTGAACATCCGTAGAGTGGGGTATGATGAGCAGAATGAATAAACTAGAGCTACATGTGTCAACATGGATAAATATTTTTAAAAGAAGAGCAACATTGAGTGGAAAGTTGGCAGAGACATATATACAGTATGACATGTGTGATAAAATTAAAACCATTCAAAACAATACTATGTATTGCTTGCTGATACATGTTTATATAGTACAGGGGAGTGATATGGGCCAGATTCAGTATAGTGGAGATTGGGCAGGGCCCTGGTGAAAGGCAAATGACTCTCCCAGAAGGGTCTCACTCAAAGGAATTCAAAGAAGGGACTATTTGCAGAGGTGTGGCAATTTAAGGGTGAGGCCCCTAGAGTTGGGGCCAGTCCTGTTCCTAAAGGGGTAGAGGGAGGGGGGCCATCACCAGAGCTTGGCCAAAGCTTGTTGCTGGGGAAGGAGAGCTGCAGAACAGGAGCTGTAATGGTTGAAGGCTGCAGCAAAACAGAGGAGGCAGGAAGAACAAATACCCCAGCTTCTCTCTCTTCCTGCTGTGCATCCCATAGGCTAATCCCAAGTGGGAGGCAGGGTAAGGGAGTCCAGGGAATGCAGTCCATAGGGGTCAGCCTCCTCGGGCACAGAGAAAGAATTGATCTGGGGTGAGCATGGGAGCAGAAATAACCAGCAAAGGGGTTCCCCTCTTAGGGGGCTTTTTTTTTTTTTTTTAAGATTTTATTTATTTATTTGACAGAGACACAGCAAGAGAGGGAACACAAGCAGGGGGAGTGGGAGAGGGAGAAGCAGGCTTCCCGCTGAGCAGGGAGCCCGACGCTGGGCTCTATCCCAGGACCCTGGGATCGTGACCCGAGCCGAAGGCAGACGCCTAACAACTGAGCCACCCAGGCCCCCCACTTAGGGGGCTTTTAACTCTCTGCGTACTACTATTATTTCTTTTTTTTTTTAATTTTTTTATTGTTATGTTAATCCCCATACATTACATCATCAGTTTTAGATATAGTGTTCCATGATTCATTGTTTGTGCATAACACCCAGTGCTCCATGCAGAACGTGCCCTCCTCAATACCCATCACCAGGCTAACCCATCCTCCTGCCCCCCC
>NW_022589749.1:9099364-9225676 GCF_004348235.1 Phoca vitulina
TCCCCCCCTTCATTCTTCCCCTCCTGCTATCTTCTTTTTTTTTTCTTAACATATATTGCATTATTTGTTTCAGAGTTACAGATCTGAGATTCAACAGTCTTGCACAATTCACACATACCCTCCCCAGTGTCCATCACCCAATCACCCCATCCCTCCCACCCCACCCCCCACTCCAGCAACCCTCAGTTTGTTTCCTGAGATTAAGAATTCCTCATATCAGTGAGGTCATATGATACATGTCTTTCTCTGTTTGACTTATTTCGCTCAGCATAACACCCTCCAGTTCCATCCACGTCGTTGCAAATGGCAAGATCTCATTCCTTTTGATGGCTGCATACTACTATTATTTCTTAAACTGAGAGTGAGAATATGGGTGCTGATGTTTATTTTCTATCAGTTATATGATTTTCTGCCTTTTTTTGTATGCCTGAAATATTTCATAATAAAATGAGCAGGAGACCAAAAAGTAACCCAACAGTACCAAAAGGCTTATAAAGAAAAACAGCTCTGGGGCGCCTGGCTGGCTCAGTCGGAAGAGTATGCGACTCTTGATCTTGGGGTCATGAGTTTGAGCCCCATGTTGGGTGTAGAGACTACTTAAATAAAACTGAAAGAAAAGACAAAAGAAAGGCAGCTCTGTAGGTTCACTGTCAATCATTTACATGATTATGACCATGCAGATATTATTTACTGCAGAATCGAGTAGTGTACTATGCTTGTATTTTCTCTTTTGCAGATTTTAACTAAATTTATATAGTTAGCATTTGATTCTTTACTGGCAATGCTTGCTTATAATTATCCTCTTTTTTTACATCCTAAAGCTCCATCCTTAGATACTCTATCAAGTGTGTTTCTTTTCTTTGGCCTTGAACTAGACAAGTTAGGGGATGCGGGGTGGGGAGGTTAGCTTTGTGCTCCCGAATGGAGTCTTTTCTTTCTTTCTTCTGCAGCTGCTTGTCTGCTTTGGTGCCCCCAGCACTCTGGGTTATTTTTAGAGGTAGCAACTCGATGTGGGAGTCAATCACATTTAATAAGCTGGTACTCCCTGCACCAGTTGCAGAGTGTGGACTCCCTGTGTTTGGTGTTTCCCGTGTTCCAATCCACTGCTGCCAAGTTTAGAAATAGAAATAGTGGTTTGGCAGTTTGTCATTTTCTTTAAAAGTTAAACATACATTTACCATATGACCAGTAATTCCATTCCTAGGTATCTACCCAAGAGAAATGAAAATATGTCTGCACAAAGATTTGTACATGTTCATGGAAGTATTATTTATAATAGCGAAAAAGTGGAAATAACTGGAATGTCTGATAACAGGTGAATGGATAAACAAAGTGTGATGCATCTGTACCAAAGTTTTATTGTTTAGTAGCAATAAAAGCAGAATAACATGTGCTCCCCCCCCACTATCCGAAAGTACAGCCTTCCAGTGAAACCTTTCATGAGCCAGAATGGCGTAAAGCGAAGAGTATCCCCTGCTTTAGGAAAGGTCGAGTCACACCACTGCTTTCTCGAAAGACCTCCATTAGTACCTGTTTTTGCTAACCAAAAGAGATCCGAAGAGGATTTTCACTTTTATGAAAAAAGCCATTACCTTACTAATGGCGGTCTTTCATAAAAGCAAAAGCAAAATGGCATAACGGGAACTTTCAGGAAGCAGGGATCCTTGTGTATGCTACAACATGAATAAACCTCAGAAACGTGATGCTCAGTGAAAGAAGCCAGACCCCAAACCACATATGGTATGACTCCATTTATATGGACTATCCAGAAAAGACAAATCTATAGGGACAGAAGGTAGCTTAGTGGTTGCCAAGGGGCTGGAGGGAGGGGTGTGGGGGGAGCAGCGATGTTGTCACAGACGTGAGGGGTCTTACTGGGTGGTGAAATGTCCTAAAACTGGCTGTGCCAATAGCTGGATAACTGGGTAAATATATAGGCATCACTGAATTGTACACATAAAATGAGTGAATTTTATGGTATGTGAATTATACCTCAAAGCTGTTAAAAAATGATGGCTTAGGTTTTTGGTTTGTAGAAAAAACACCCAATTTGATTGTTCAGAGATCTACATTTTGGGGTGCCTGTTTAGTTAGTGGCTTGATGAAGGATTCATTCAACAGGGCTCCAAGTCCTTGTTTTTGGTGTCTTTAGGATGAAAGTGCCCAGGGCAAGAGGTTGGTAATAATGAGTCCCAAGATTTGTGGCTTCTGTTCTTACCTGGTGTGATTAACTTCGCCCAGAAGGAAAACTCTGTGCTTTGGCATTTTAATCTAGATTCTGACACTTGCTTCTGAAATGAAGACCTTTAATCCAAACTGGCAAAGCCAAACCAAATAAAACAGGATTTATTTGTTTGTGTAATTGGGAGGCCAAAGGTATACTATCTTCAAATATGAGTCGATCCAGGGGCTCAAATGAAACCATCAAGGCTCAGCCTTCATCTACCTCTGCCCTGTTTTCCCATCAGTTGGATTCATGCTCAAGCAAGACGGCTCCATTAGCTCTGGGCTCACATGAGCTCTTCCTCCTTCAAACTAGTGGAAGAAGAGCTTCTCTTTTTCAGCAGTTCTGGTAAAAACTACCCCCCCCCCTCCCCAGCAACTGAGATTTGTTGGTTTTGAATGCCTGTCCCTGAATTAGCCAGTTGGGTCTGGAGATTGATACTCTGGCCAGGCCCAGGTCATATGCCCTGGAACCTGCGGCAGCTTCAACCCCATTCCTAGCCAGATTTCAGTAACTGAGTGTGGGGAGGGCTGGATTTCCAAAGAAACTGTGGAGACATTAACCAGAAGGGGAATATCTACCTAGTTGGCAAAAACAACAGAAGGCTTCCATATGGTGACCAGTTCCTTTTGAGGCTACAGGTTCAAGGCTGACTGGATGAAAGCCAGGATTGGATTGCTGCAGTGTGGCTCATCCTGCCCCTGGAAGAAGCATTTCAAAGCACAGGTCTAATTGAGGGTCTTCTGGAGACACCCTCACGTGCAGAGAATAGCCAGGGATTCCAAGGGAGGATAAGAATTGTATTCCCCACCTCCCAGAACCACCCCATGGACAGTCCATCAAGAAACAGCTGTTGTAGGGGCGCCTGGGTGGCTCAGTTGTTAAGCGTCTGCCTTCGGCTCAGGTCATGATCCCAGGGTCCTGGGATCGAGCCCCACATCAGGCTCCCTGCTCAGTGGGAAGCCTGCTTCTCCCTCTCCCTCTGCCCCTGCTTGTGTTCCCTCTCTCGCTGTGTCTCTCTCTGTCAAATAAATAAAATCTTAAAAAAAAAAAAAAAAGAAAGAAAACGGAAAGCACTGTAAAAAAGAAAGAAAGAAACAGCTGTTGTAAAATGGTGCAGCTGGGAAAATGGTATGGTGGTTCCTAAAAAAATATTAAATGTAGAATTACTATTTGATCTAGCAATCCCACTTCTGGGTATATACCCAAAAGAACCGAGAGCAGGGACTCCAAACAGGTACTTATACTCCCAAATGGTCATAGTAACATTACTCACAATAGTCAAGATATGGAAGCAGCCCAAGTGTCCATCGAATGATGAATGGATAAAGATGTGGTAGATATATATACAATGGAATATTATTCAGCCATAAGAGAATGAAATCTTGCCATTTGGAACAATGTGGATGGAGCTAGAGGGTATTATGCTAGGCAAAATAAGTCAGAGAAAGACAAATACCTTATGATTTCACTCATACGTAGAATTTAAGAAACAAAACAAGCAAAGGGGGGAAAAAGAGGCAAATCAAGAAACAAACTCCTAACTATAGAGAACAAACTGACCATTACCAGAGGAGAGGGGAGGGGGAGATGGGTTAAATAGGTGATGGGGATGAAGGAGGGCACTTGTGATGAGCACCTGGTGATGTATGGAATTGTTGAATCACTGTATTGTACACCTGAAAGTAACATAACACTGTATATTAACTAACTGGAATTTTAAAAAATGTAATCACTTATCTCCCCTTGCCCCCCAAAAAGCTCCCTGCATTTTCTTCCCAAAATATTTCTGAGAAGTCAGACATAAATTATGAAGAACTAGAAGGGTTCACATGTTGTATGATTCAGTTAAACTATATTCTCTTCTGTTTGGCTTTCAAAAAAAAAAAAAAAAAGACAATACATGTTTCTACTTATGTAAAGTATCTAGAGGGTCAAATTCATAGACAAAGTAGTATGGTGGTTGCCAGGGGCTGGGGAAACAGAAAGTGGAGTTATTATTTGATGGGTTTGGAGTTTCCGTTGGGATGATGAAAAAGTTCTGGAGATGGAATGGTGGTGATGGTTTCACAATGATGTGAACATATCTAATACCACTGAATTATACACTTAACATTATTATTTTAATTTTTTAAAAAGATTTTATTCATTAGAGAGAGAGCACGAGCAGGAGGGGCAGAGGGAGAAGCAGACTCCCTGTTGAATAGGGAGCTCTGTTCAGTGCTCAATCCCAGGACCCTGAGATCATGACCCAAGCTGAAGGCAGCTGCTTAACCGACTGAGCCACCCAGGTGCCCCTACACTTAAAATTATTAAGATGGTAATTTTATATGTGTTTTATTAAAATTAGGGAAATTTTAGAAATTTCAAATGATTAAAATGGTAAATTTTATGTTATATGTATTTTACCACAGTTAGAGAGAATAAGAGGCAGCTGTCTAGAGAAAAGTTAGAATCCAAGAAATGAATTGGTAACCTTTCCTACTGCTTGTGGGACTGGTATGAGGGAATCAGCAGAGTCTGGGCGTGGGCGAGGAATGCCCTGGAAATGGAGAGTATGTCACACTAAGGGCCCTGTTTCTGACCGCCCCCCCCACACCTCCTCCCCAGCCCCACATTGTCCTCCTCATAGCTGACAAATCTTCAGTCTGGAACTAAAGACAAGAGTCGACCAGATGTATGGTCTCCAATATAAGATGTCCCCTGGGAAGTGGCTCTAGCTGATAGAGAGAAAGAACCAGAGGGGAGCTGGAGTGACTCCATATGCCAGGGGGCAAAATTGTGGGAAGGCTCACGGACTTCCTATCCCTACCTGGTCTGATATCTTAGGATGGAGCAGAAAATATCACCAGCAGAGATTAGAGAAGTGCCTGTAGAAAAGTCGACGTCATTGAGTGTTGGTGAGGTGTCGACAGCTCTCATAAGCTGTGGGTGGGAGTGTAAATTGGTACAGCCACTCTGTGGCAGTTTGCCAAGATCTATTAAAACTAAAAACAAGGCTGTGCACTCTGACCCAGCAATCCTTCTTCTCTTCCCAAGAGAGATGCTTGTGTGTATGCCTGTGAGGATGTTAGTCAATGTTGCATTGTTGGTTATAGGCAGAGACTGGAAACAACCTAAAGATCCAGCAATAGAATGGCTCAGTAAGCCGTAGTATGTCCATAGCATGAAATGTTCCATAGCACTAAAAAGAATGAAGTATATCTGTACATTCTTATGTTGGTGGATCTTCAAGACATATTGTTGAGTGAGAAAAAGAAACTTGTGGAATCCTATCTAAATTCTGATACTATTAATATATTTTTAAAAATCAAAAGTATGTACTTTATGGTATAAGCTAAGCTGCTATAACAAAGAGACCCCCAAATTTAAAAAAAAAAAAAAAAGGCTTAAATGAGGCAGCATCTTTCTCACATAACGGTCCAAAGGGAGGTGTGGTCCAGGGTAAGTGGTGTTCGGTTATGTGTTGCTATGTAAAACAACAATAATTACATTTTGCTCTTGGATTCTGTGGGTTAGGAGTTTAGACGGGGCGTGATGGGAATGGCTTGACTGTGCTCTGCTCTGTGGTGTCAGGGGCCTTCGCTGGGAAGACTCGAATGGCTGGGAGTAACTTACATGGCTGTGGCTAGAATCGTCTGGAGGTTCTTTGCCCACACATCTAAATGTCTGAGCTGAAACGACAAGAATGTTTGTCTTAGTTGAGACTATTGATCAGAGTGCCTACATGTGACTTCTCTATGAGGTTAGGATTTCCGTATAGCATGGTGGCCTCAGGGTAGTTGGACTGTTTGCTCTAAAAGCAAGTGTTCCAGCAAATAAGGCAGAAGCCACATGGCCTTCCATGACTTTTTTCTCAGAGACTGTAGTGTTGCTCCTGCCGTATTTTATTGGTCAAACCAGCCACAAGCCTGTCTATATTTAAGAGGTGGGAACAGAGATCCCACCTCTGTCTGAGGAGTGCTGAAGGATGGGCAATCGTGTTTTAACACCATCACAAGTGGGAAGCTCTGTCACATGAGGTCAGCCGAGGTTGGTTTGGCTGGGGGAAGGGACACTGGGCTTTGCCATTGACATCATGTGGCTTCCATCTCTGGTTTCAAGGTAACTGCATCTGTTGTCACCATATCCCAGTCAGGAAAAGGGACAGTGGAGGGCAAGCAGCTCCTTATAAAGATGTGGTTCAGAACTTCGACACATCACTTCTACCTGCATCCATTTGGCTGACTCATCCTGCTGCTACACATAGCTGCAAGGGAGGCTGGGAAATGTCTGTTACTGGATGGCCATGTGCCCAGCTACTACTCATGCGGTCCCGTTACTAAAGGAAGTAAAGGAGACTAAGTATTAGGGACAATTCATTTTTGCAGCAGTGTGTATTTTTCATATATATGTATATATATTTATGTGCATATATGTAGAAATAGGTCTATATAGAATATAGAAATGCATAGATAAATAGACTACAGTTTGGAAGAATACATAGACAAAAGTCTAGAAGAAAGTGGTAACTGTAGTTACCTCTGGAGAAAGGGGAGAAGACAGGATGCGGGATATTCATAGCCGACTCCAGCCATAGCTGTAGCGTTTTAATTTTTTTTTTTTTGAAGATTTTTATTTATTTATTTGACAGAGAGAGACACAGTGAGAGAGGGAACACAAGCAGGGGGAGTGGGAGAGAGAGAAGCAGGCTCCCCGCGGAGCAGGGAGCCCGACGCGGGGCTCGATCCCAAGACCCTGGGATCATGACCTGAGCCGAAGGCAGACGCTTAATGACTGAGCCACCCAGGCGCCCCTGTAGGGTTTTAATTTTTAACGAGGATAATGTCTTCATGTTTTACTTAAGAAATTAAATATTAATTTAAATCCAAGAGGGCCTGGTGAGCATCTGGCTGCTGATGTTGCAGTCTTGGTCTTATCTTTCTGTGGTGGGACCCAGCACCAGAGTGTGCCAGGAGGTCGCATAGCCCTTTATCTTCCAGGAGCCTCTGCTGCTGTTGCTGGGGACTCTTGGTTCAGAGGCCCCACCTTCTCAAAGCCTATGTAATTTACTCGGGATCTCTCTGCCCCCATCCTTCCTGTCCCGTTCTGGAGGCTTTCCTTTATTACGAGCAGATTAGTTGAACATAGGATGGTCGAGGATTTCAAAAGGGAGTAAATCGCAGCCTCCCTCTCTACAGATTACTTGTTAATTACAGATAGAAGGCTGGTCACTGTAAATGGAGAAAGCAGTGGGCAGCAAGCAATCAAAGTTAACATCACAGACACTGTGTCCCTCCTGATAGGAGACACTGAGGACACAGCATCACTTTAATGGCATTTCTGTCCCAAATGCATATCCAAAATTCACTCATGAGGAAATATCTGACAAACCGAGATGGAGGGACATTCTTCAAAACAACTGGACTGAACCCTTTAAAAATGTCCATGTCATGAAAGATGAAGAAAAGTCGAGGAACTATTGTAGACTAAAGGAGCCTAAAGAGATACGATAATCTGATCATTGTACTATGGATATATAAGAGAATGTCATGTTCTTTTTTTTTTTTTTTTAAAGATTTTATTTATTTATTTGACAGAGAGAGACACAGCGAGAGAGGGAACACAAGCAGGGGTTAGTGGGAGAGGGAGAAGCAGGCTTCTCACTGAGCAGGGAGCCCAATGTGGGGCTCAATCGCAGAACCCTGGGATCATGACCTGAGCCGAAGGCAGACGCTTAACCGACTGAGCCACCCAGGCGTCCCGAGAATGTCGTGTTCTTAGGAAACATGCACTGAAGTATTTAAGAGTAAAGAAGCATGTTGTCTACGACCAACTCCCAAATGGTTTAGAAAGGAGTAGGCAAACCTTTTTTGGCAGAAAGGCTAGGGAATGAGGATTCTAGGCTTCGGCGGGCCATATGGTCCGTGTCACAACTACTCACTATGCCACGGCAGCGCCAAAGTGGCCACGACGGGATGTAAGTGAACGGGTGTGGCTGTGCTCCGGGAAAGCTTATTTATGGATACCAAAATTGCAATTTCATACACTTCTCACGTGTCGTGAAGTAGTCTTCTTTTGATTTTTTTTTTTTTTCAACCAGCCAAAATCCATTTCTAGCGTACTGCCCATACAAAATCTGGTGGCTGGCGATTTGGCCTGTGGGTTGTCGTTCACTGATGCCTGATACAGAAAAAGAACACACACACGCACACACACACACACGCAAACACACACACAGGATAAAGCAAATATGTATGGCATAATGCCAACAGTTAGTGAATCTGGGTGAAGGGTATAGGGGGGTTCTTTGTATTCTTCTTAAAATTCTTCAGCAAGTTTGAAATTTTTTTTTTTTAAAGATTTTATTTATTTATTTGACACAGAGAGAGAGACAGCAAGAGCAGGAACACAAGCAGGGGGAGTGGGAGAGGGAGAAGCAGGCTTCCCGCTGAGCAGGGAGCCCGATGCGGGGCTCGATCTCAGGACCCTGAGATCATGAACTGAGCCCAAGGCAGTCGCTCAACCAACTGAGCCACCCAGGCGCCCCTGAAATTATTTAAAAATAAAAAGTTACATGAAAGACATGATTTTCCTCTCCAGGGACCCAGGAAGGAGAGAGTGAGGATGCTGTGCGAATTCAGGGGACCAAGCCTTCTCATCTCGGGGTCAGGGGAGACTTGCTCACAGTGTCCTTTGATGTTGTTCCTAATTGTTATCTGTTCACTTCATTGCCTTCACTTCTTTATTTTCTGGCTTGACTGTCAAATCTAGAGACCCCGCTTGGCAGCTATGAGCATTTAGGCTCTGGTCTCACCCTTTGACCATCCCCTTTTTTTCCCCTCCCTCTGGTAAATACATTTCTCCACCACCCAAGAAAACAGACACTTTAAATCTGTTCATTGGATTATTTTTTTTTAATTTCATGGTCCCTGTCCCTCATATTGTTTCCTCCACATTGTTGGTGCTTGTCTTAGATTATCAGAACTCTAGAGGGAAGGGGCTGTTTCTGAGCATATGGTGTAAGGTTCGGGGAGGTGTGCTGGGGCAGCGTGATCAAGAAGTTACTGTGTTCATCCTCCTTGCCTTGAGGTGAAGTCTCTTGTATTTCCCCAGGCCCTGTGGCCCTGAATGGTTATTTCCAGAGCCTGGGGTAGGGAGGGCTGGCTTTAAGGGAAGCGATGTGTCCTTTTCTTAGTTGACTTAGCAAGAACTCTTTTCATTGCCAGGATCAGAAACCCAACTCAAACTGGCCTAAGTGAAAAGGTATTTATTAATTCATATCACCAAGAGCATTACATTCAGGCCTGGTTAGATCTAAGGGCTGAATTGATGCTGTGAGAATTCTATCTCGTACTGCATTGCAATTCTGTTTTCCTGTTAGGCTTCATTTGCTCAGCAGCCCCAGGTGCGCTTTCTACCAGATTAGCAAACCCAGAAGAAGGAGGGCATTTCCAAACCAATACTTCTAAACCAGAGTCCCAGGGCTGACTCTCACTGGCCCAGTTTGAGCCATGTGTCTACCTCTGAATCAGTCAGTGGCTAGGGCATTGGAGGATACTCATTGGCCAGGTGTGGATCACATGACCGCTATTGGCATGGAGACTGTTAGCCCTACTCAAACCATCTGGACCAAGAAGAGGTTGACAAGAGGTGGCCTCTCAGAGGCATATTTGGTTGCTGTTGCTATTAGGAAGGATGGAACCTGGGTAGGAAAAAAACATTAGTTCCGTACATAAGCGCCGTGCCATGCTGCCTTCCCGAATTCCAGCCTGGTTGTCTAAGCCACATCTTCAATAGTAGTAGTTGCATCATCTTAGCTGTCAGACTGACTTGCACAGTCACATCCAACTATGAAAAGCGACCCATTCACATTCTCCCATACACCCTGCTTGGGCTCCTCCATCCCTCAGGAAACCCACAGGATCTACAAGCAGAAGCTGGAGGAGCTGACCTCACTCCAGACTTTGTGTAGCAGCTCCATCAACAAGCAGAAGACGCGCCTGAAGGACTTGAAGCACACACTCCAGAGGTAGGCGAGGCTACAGCTCCCTGGGTTTTAAGGGACAGAAACCCAACTCAAAGCTGGCTTAAGCAGAGAATGGAAATTTTAATGGAAAAAAACCAGGAGTAGCTTCAGACATCACTGGATCCAGGGGTCAAAAGGTGTTTTTAGGAATCTGTTTGGTTTTTTTTCCCCCCTTCTAAATTCTGCCGTCCTCTAGATTGGCTTCACCCTCAGGCTGACTGTCCCCTTCTGGTCACCGAGATGGCCACCAGCAGTGCCAGACAAATATCTTCCGGACTTACATCCTCCAGCCTTCCTTCCTATTGGTTTGGTTCCACTGACAGAATAACTTGTTTTTCAGTACAAGTTCTGGGTGTGATCCTAATTGGTGGGTATTGGTCACATGGTTATTTGTGAACCAATCACTGAGACTCTGGTTAGGCAAGACTAGGTCATATGCTTAGTTTTTGGACCTGGGGGATGGGACAGCCTTACTGGAACTATATGGAGGGGGAAAGAGGATGAGAGGTAGTTTCCCAGAGGAAAGTTGTTATAGGTCTTTGGTGTAGGTGGTAGGAAGTCTGGCATCCCCAGGGGGAAATACTTAAGCTCATGACTTTCTTCAGTTCTTGAGGCCAAGATCATAAGTTCACCTCCCAATCCTCATGTCTTCATGGTTTGGAAAGTGCTCTCATCCCCTATAGGTAGAAGGAGTCCAGTGGATGCTGTGACCCCAGGCAGGCAAGGAGACTGAGGCTCTGAGTGGCTTATCCCAGTTGACTTAGCTAAGTCTCCATACCATAGTGTGTAACTCCTGGTCAATTCTTCCCTTCCCTTGTGGACAATTTTTGCAAACGTTACTGATTATATCCCTAACCTTGGCTGACCATTTTGGAAATGGAGGTCCATTAGTCATGGGGTAAGAGTGTGGATGGTTCCATGTAATGACATCGCCACTCTTGGAAAAACACATCTTACTGATGGTAAGAATCAACAGTCTTTATCAGTCTAGGATTTTTCAACCCTGGCACTGTTGATAATTCTGCTGCAGAGTCTGTTCTGTGCATTCTAGGATGTTTAGCAGCATCCCTGGCCTCTATCCCCTAGATGCCAGTAGGACCTTCCACCCTGTTTGACAAATAAAATGTTCCTAGATGTTGCCAAGTGTCCCCAGTTGAGAACCATTGGGTTAGAAGGTTGACCCATAGAAGACACACCTACTATTCTGAGAGGGTGTCCACTGGCTTGTTTTTCTAGTTTTGAGAGTTAAATATCACCAAGGAAAAACAGACAGTGATCAGTTGGCTGCTAATACTTTTAAAGCACTTTCCTGTCTGCCCTTCTAGTAATCTTCAGTCTCTTCTTTTAGAAGAGTAAGAAGCATGGTGTTGCCTGTAGAAGTCCATTGAGCTCATACTGTGTATCAAGGATCATTCTAAATGTGTTACATTTAGTGTACTCACTTAATCCTCACAACAGTATTGTCCATGAGGTAGGCCTGATGCTACCCCTGTTTTTCAGGTATGGAAAATAAGGCAAAGTGGTGAAAGGACTTTCCCAAGGTCACAAGGCTAGCAGGGACCCAGTGTCAAACCCACAGGGTGCAGAGGGAGAATTGAGGTTGTAAGAAGCATTGAGCTAGAAAGTTGGGAGGGCAGTGCCCCAAGCTCCCAGATTCTTCCTCCAGTCTGAGTAACACCCCTGCTTCTCCTATGCCCACACCTCTGACCAAACAGGTACAAGAACCATGCCAGTCGGGAGGAGGCAGAGCTCATTCAGCAGATGAGCGCCAACATCAAGGAGCGGCAGAACATCTTCTTCGACATGGAGGCCTACCTGCCCAAGAAGAATGGGTAGGAGCTGGAAACTTAGCGCACCCCTGCTGCAGGCAGACACCCAGGCCTAGAGGGCCTGGTCTGTGTGACTCCCACCTCCCTGCTGGGGCTTGAGGTTGAGGGGAAAGGAGGGAAGCAAGGGCAGGAAAGAGAAGGAGGCTTCCTCATACGTTCCTCCATGGAACAGGAGGGGATCTCAGCGTGACCTTCCTGGGAGGGCTTGTGCGAGGAACCAGATACAAGATCTGGTTTCCAGCACCTGCCGCATGCCTGGTGCCACCCGAGGTTAAGAGGAAAGATGTTTTCTCCCAAAGAACAAACACTGATTTATTTTATTTTTATTTTAAATTCCAGTGTAGTTAACAGACAGTATTGTATTAGTTTCAGGTGTACAGGAGGGTGATTCAACACCTCCATACATCACCCAGTGCTCATAACAACAAAGCCCTCCTTCATCCCCATCACCTAGCTCACCTGTCCCTTCACCCCCTCCCCTCTGGTAACCATGAGTTTGTTCTCTGTAGTTAAGAGTCTGTTTCTTGGTTTCTCTCTCTGTCTCTCTTTTGTTTCCTTTTTTTTTTTTTTTTGAAGATTTTATTTATTTATTTGAGAGAGAGAGAGAATGAGAGACAGAGAGCATGAGAGGGAGGAGGGTCAGAGGGAGAAGCAGACTCCCTGCCGAGCAGGGAGCCTGATGCGGGACTCGATCCTGAGACTCCAGGATCATGAGCTGAGCCGAAGGCAGTCGCTTAACCAACTGAGCCACCCAGGCGCCCTCTCTTTTGTTTCCTTTGAGAACAAACATTTATTGAGTGCCTGCTGTATGCCTAGCATTGTGCTGGGGGCTCTTGAATTGTCTACAGCTTGGTGAGTCAGACCCAGGTGTCCAAATTCTACAAGGTTCAAAGCCATTAGGGGGTGTTTTGCTCAGGTGGCTCAGCCCAGGTTTGGATGTGAACACTCTGACTCCAGAGCTTGTGTTCTTTCTGTCTTCCTCCTTTGAAGAAGTCCCATTTCCTCCCTCAGGTGACATCCCTGCCACCT
Source organism: Phoca vitulina (assembly GCF_004348235.1). Lineage (NCBI taxonomy): Eukaryota > Metazoa > Chordata > Mammalia > Carnivora > Phocidae > Phoca > Phoca vitulina. The sequence continues at coordinate 9,112,455 of NW_022589749.1, forward strand.
GTTCCAGAGCGAGATTGGACGGTGTTGTATCGAAACCTGAGGCGGGCTGCTAAGTGCTCCCATCACTTCCCTGTGGCCCTTTCTCCTGGTTTGGCCTAGTGCTGAGTCAGAGCCCCCGTCAGGCCCTTTTACACTTGAAGCCATTCCTCTTGGCTTCTCCTCTTTTGCCATATTTGGTGAAAAACTCCCTGAGTTGGGTGATGATAATTTTCCATAGAATGAAACCGCATGACCCTTTTTTACAGTGTGGCTCAGATCCGCTTTCCCAGCTCCAGCCTCCCGAGTCCTCCGTGCATTTTACATCGGTTGGCAATCTTTGGGTTACAAGTGACAGAAAACCCAACTCAAAGTGCTTACAAAAAATAGGCGATTTATTGGCTCATGTAACTTAAAGGTGCAGATGTTGCTGTGGGTCTGGCTGGATCCTGCTGCTCAAATGATACTGTTAGGCTCGGTCTCTCAGTGAGCTTTCCTTTTACTTCCTTGGCCACGTGTGTCTTGTTCTTAGGGAGACTTTCTCTACAAGCTGGCCCCGGGAGCTCTGGGTTTGCCTTCTGCCGGCTTAACAATTCCAGTAGAGAAAGCCTCTTTGTTTCTTAGTAGTTCTGGGAAAAGTTCCCAGGACTGAGGCTCATTGGCCTGTGACCAGTGTGTCACATGACCATTATTGACCCAATCAGGAGGATGCAGTGCTTTGATTGGCTAAGCCTGGGTCATGTGCCTTACCCTAGGACCTGAGTGAGGGGAAAAGAGGGAAGGAAAATGGCCCTGCTCTTTCAGGAAGTGGGGGCTGTATGGCTAGCCGAAAAAAAATAGGTAATTCTTTTTACACCTCTACTCCAGTTACACCAGACCAGAAATGCCCCTAGAATTTATTCAGAGCTAGAAAGAAGACTTTTTTGTTTGCTTTTCTCCTCTCAACCTTGTACTCATCCTTCAAAGCCCAGTTCAAATGTTAGCAACTCGGTGAAGCCTTTCCAAAACCCCTCTCCCTCTGTGGAATTAAACCCTTCCTCCCCGAGATTTCATAACCCTTTACTTGCACCTTTGTTAGTGATGTTAGAGTACAGGCTATTGTAACAAAAGCCCAACAATACAGGGGCTCAGACAAGGGGGAGGTTTCTCTTCTCATACATAGCAGTCCAGAGGTGAGTGAACCAAGAGCGGAGGGCTCGTGGGGTCATCTAGGGACTCAGGGTCCTTCCAACTCCAACTCGTTGCTTCACCACCCTTCAGGGAGTTGTCCTCCTCTGCATGGCCAAAGCTGGCTCGTATTGTCACATGGGCCGGAAGTGGAGGGCAAGCAGATACCTTTTTACCAAAAAAAAAAAAAAAAAGTTTGCCATTTCCCGGTGAAGCCAAAAACACACATATTCTATAATCCAGAAATTCCACTCCTGTCTGTCTGTGTAGCCAATGGAAATGAGTGCTTCTGCCCTCCCACAGACATGTGTAAGAATGTCGACAGCAAAGAATCCAGACTCCAAAGGCCCCATGTTGCATGAGTCTTTTTGTATGAAATGTCCAGAATAGGCAAATCCATAGATGTAGAGTAGATTAGTGGTTGACAGGTGCTGGGGGGAGGGGGGAAAGGGAGTGACTGCTGATGGGTATGTGCTTTATTTTGAGATGATGAAAATGTTCTAGAGTTAAGTAATGGTTGTACAACGTTGTGAATATACTGGAAACCATGAAGTTGGATACTCGAAAAGGGTGATGTTATGGGGGCGCCTGGCTGGCTCAGTCGGAAGAGCATGTGACTTTTGATCCCAGGGTCGTTAGTTCGAACCCCACGTGGGGTGTAGAGATCACTTAAATAAATAAATAAAACTTTAAAAGAAAAAGGGTGATGTTATGGTATGTGAATTACATCTCAGTTAAAAAAAAAGAGTGTTCACAGCAGAAAGAAGCCAGGCACAAAATATACTGTTAGGTATACCTGTAAATATATTGAAGGTTTTACTTCAGTTTCAAAAAGAACCCTTTTTAAATTGACCTAGAGATTGTACACATGCCTTCACCTCATTGGCTGGAATTTAGTCACATGCTCACATTAGCTGCAAGGGAGCCTGGGAAATATGGTCTCTAAGCCAGCTAAAATGGGGGGAAATGGGTTAGTCATGACTGTCATGTGTCACATTGTCGCATTCTCTAGTTAGTCATTATTCTCCATGTGAGAATTTTACTGCTGAGTGTAGCACCCTGTTTTCTAACATCAGTGCTCAATGCATGCTTGTTTGAATGTTTTTGGTTGGGGCCCACTCCAGGGCTGGTAAGGAACGAGTCAGCCCTCACAGATACTTTCCTTCCAGGCTCTACTTAAATCTGGTCCTTGGCAATGTGAATGTGACCCTTCTCAGCAACCAGGCCAAGTAAGTATCTCTGACCCCCACCTGGCTTTAGGGAATCCAGGCATCTTGCTCTTCCAACTCAGGAGAAATGAACCTAGCTAGAATTTTTGCATAAATAAAACAAATTAATAGTTGGGGCTCTGGCTCTTGGTCTTTCTGACACGCTTCTTCTCAATGGGGAGGCCACCCTGGGAACATGCAGTCAGTACGTTGGGGGAACAGAACTGCCACTTTCCCATGAGAAACAGCCCCTGCTCCATTCCACTGCTTAGCACGCACAGTTCTTCCGGGAAGTGGGCAGTACTGTCCACCTGAAATCAGTCCCAGGGGCTGTAGAGCATGGTGTTTCTGCTGCAGTAGCTGGTTAGGGAGGAACACTTCTCCACCCCCTGCGCATCCCCATCACCAGTCCACAGACCTACACCAGGAGCCCAGGGACGTGGGAAGCTTTGCACATCGGTCCTCTTTCTCTAATTGATCATCACCATTAATTCAAGGCCAGAGCTTTCCTTTAGTGGGATCAGAAGGTTCTTGTGGGCAGCGGCTGGTGGTAGGTGACGGATCTGATGGGGCTGAGGATTCTGTCCCCAGATGGGGTATAGTTATATTACTATAACTATAGTAATAGTTATGTGACCTTTCCTGGGGGTGTCTGTCCCCGCAGATTTGCTTACAAGGATGAGTATGAGAAGTTCAAGCTCTACCTGACCATCATCCTGCTCCTGGGCGCTGTGGCGTGTCGATTTGTCCTTCACTACAGGTAACAGGAAGTGTGGTGGTGTGTGTCGGCATGGGGAGGGGGGTCCTCTCCTGCCTCTGCAATGTTTGGTAGGTTGTAGGTAGAGAAGAGCCTTTTCTCATGCGAAATAGCAGTCCTGTCCACTCGACATCCATCCAACAAATATCTACTGAACAGCTACTGGAGAGACCTTATACCTAGTAGTTAGGAAAGAGCCCAGTGGCACACCCACACAATAGAATATTATTCCAATAATAAATAGGGATAAAGCAGTGACACATGCTACAACATGGATTCTGAAAACATTATGTTCGGTGAAAGAAGTTAGTCACAAAAGGTCACATATTGTGTGATTCCACTTATACGAAATGTCCAGAACAGGCAACTCTGTAGGGACAGAAAGCAGATTAGTGGTCAGGAGCTGGGTGGAGGGGAGGTGGGGCTGGGTCCTGTTGATGGGGATGGGGTTTCTTTTGGAGTGAGGAGAATGTTCCAGAATTAGATAGAGGTGATGAATGTACAGCTCTATGAATATACTAAAAAGTAATGAGTTATACTCTTTGAAAGGGTGAATTTTCTGGTATGTGAATTATATATCAATTATAAAAAGAGAAAGAAAGAGAAAGCAAGAAAAAAGGAAAGGAAGAAGGGAAAGAAGAAAAGAAAGAAAGATCACAGACTGCCTGGGTTTGAATCCTGGCTTTGGGACTAACTGGCTGTTACCATGAGCATGTTCCCTCAGGGAGCCTCAGTCTCTCCATCTGTAAAATGAGGGTGACACCGGGCTTTGCTAACAGTGCGTGTGGAGGGCTGTGCCCGGCGCCTGGCACCAGCTTCAGCCCCTGCTTTTGGAGCAAGAGGAGGCCACGCGGCTCTGAGAGGCTGAGGCCAGTGGGCTCAGGCTGCCTTGCCTCAGGGGGTTTCGTTTCCCCGCCTGGCACTGGGTTTTGGGCCCTGAGGGGAGGCAGCCGAGTACAGCTTGGGCATTTGGCCGGTGTGTCAGGGGTTTATCTCCTGGCAAGTGTTTGGCTGGGAGTCCAGTTTCTGGTCTGGCCACTCGAATGTCCAGACAGAGAAAGGCCCTTTTAGGTCCTGGGCCCGTGCCTGCCTGCTGCCTCGGGCCTGGCCTGTTTCCCCAGAGGGCAAAGCCTGCACACTGCCTGCTCACATGCCTCTCTGGAAGGGATAGACGTTCTTGATGTGCAACCAGATTCCCTTGCGCTGGGACATCTTGGGCCCTCAGAGGGCAAACCTGTGGTGTGTTGTCAAGTTCTAAAGTTCAGTGAGGGCCTGGGTCTTTCAATTTCTCCCCATCCCTTTCTGTATTTATTTCCCGGGGCAGTTGTAACAAAGCACCACGAACTGGATGGCTTGGAACAACAGAAATCTGTTTTCTCACAGTTCTAGAGGCCAGAAGTCTGAAATCAAGGTGTTGGTGGAACCATGCTCGCTCTAAAGGCCCTAGGGGAGGATCCGGCCTTGCCTCCTCCAGCCTCCAGGGTGTTCCTTGGTGTTCCTTGGCGTTCCTTGGCTTAAAGCTGTTTCCCTCCAGTCTCACTCAGCCTCCTGTGCCTTAATCTTGTCAGGTAGCCTCCTTCCGCGTGTGTCCCTGTGTTTCTCTCATGGCCTTCTTAGGAGGACACCAGTCTTTGGATTTAGGGCCCACCCTAACCTGGTATGACCTTATCTTAACTAATTAAATTTGCAAAGACCCTATTTTCAAATAAGGTCATATTCTGAGGTCCTGGGTGGACATGAATTTTGAGGGAACACTAGTATACCTTCTGTGGGTTAAAAATAGGACAGGGGAAGGGGGCTGGACGGGCAGCTCATCTCCGTTCTGCCTTCAGGGAAGTTTGCCCTGCTGTTTGACCTTGGGCAAATGGTCTAACCTCTCCCCACCTGGGTTTCTTCACACACAAAATGAGGATAACGAGAGCTACTTGGTAGGATGGCTCAGAGAACCAGATAGGTTCTATTTGCCGTGTTTAGAGTAGTGCCTGGCACGTAAGTGCCGTCTGAGCGTGAGCAGTTGTGATTGCTGCCACCATTTTGGGCTGGGCAGGCTGGAAGAGACCACAGCTTAATATCCAGTGCATCCACGGAGCAGGATTCTCTTTCCTTACTCTTGCCCCCTTGGCATGGTTTCCTTGCTGGGTGCCCCACCGAAAGGCCCTTCTCTGGTGCCTGTAAGTCTGGAGCTGGGCATGGCCAATGTCCGTGAGAACCAAGGGTTCTAGGTCCAGCTCTGCCACTCACAGATTGTGTGACCTTGAGTAGAGCCCTTGCTCTCTCCATGTCTGCTTCCTCATCTTCCCCATGGCCAGAAGACATCTGCCCATGCTGCCTGGTGCTCGGGAAGCTTCGGTGAGACTGCTGGAGAGTGTGATGCCTCTTTCTTCTGCCTTCAGGCCAGGAGGCTGTGTCTAGTTAGGATTGTCCTCTATCAGGATTGGGTTTTGAAGCTGCAGGGAAAGGGGGGTTGGAGTTAAGCTTAGGTTAGTTGGGCTTCGGTTTGGATCTCACTCCTGGGCAGCTCACTTCCCCTCTCTGGGCCTCAGTATCCTCATCTGTAAAATGGGAAGTTGTCCTGTCTTGGTGTGTGTTCCCCCAGAGGCAACCCCCAAGACAAGCATTTGAGTGCCCGCAGTTTCTTTGGGAGGTGATCCCAAGAAACATTGGTACGGGAATGGGAAGTGAGACAGGAGGGGCTCCCCTGTACGTATCCGGAGAACTGGGAGACAGCATGGAACATGCCTCAGTTACCCACTAGAGGGGCGAGGGAGCAAGGGTATTTATCTTCCAACTGCTGTTGGTCAGGGGAGCTGAGGACTGCTTCCAGAGGGCATAAATTCCCCTCCCTGCTGCCCTGCCTCTCGCACCAGCAGAATGAGCTCTGGAGGCCTGAGAACTCCAGGCATGCCAGGAATGGCGGGGTCTGGCTGTCGGGAGTTATGCAGACGGGCACAGATGTGGAAAGCGCACCTGCCACAGGAAGCAATCCTGTAGGGTTGTTCCGAGGACTCAGAGAGATCGTCCACGTAAAATGCCTGCAGCATTGCAAGTTCCCAGTAATTAGAGCTGGCCTGGCACGGCCTGAGTCACGGTCCCCGAAGAGGTTCGTGTTCTAATGCCCAGAACCTGCGAATGTGTGGACTTCTTTGGCAAAACGCCTCTGCAGATAGATTAAGTGAAGGAACTTGAGAAGAGATCATCCTGGAGTTGGGAGGGTCAGAGTCAGAGAAGGAAACGTGATGCCACGAAACAAGGAATGCAGGCGCCTCTAGAAGCTGGAGCAGGTCAGCAAGTGGATTCTTCCCGAGAGCCTCCAGAAGGAACCCAGTCCCACTGGCCCATTTCAGCCTTCCGAGCTCCAGACTGTAAGAGAATAAATGCACGTTGCTTTCAGCCACTAAGTTTGTGGTCTGTTGTTCCAGCAGCAGGGAGCTCATACACCCTGGCAGAGACGGCTGAGGCCGGCGCCTCAAGCATGTCCCTAAAGTGCTGGGGCCATAAAACTTTCTTTTTCTTCCCCTCTTTACGGATAAGATGTCGGAAAGGACCAATGAAAAACATCCTGGTCACCACGACTCGCGACTGGGCCTGCCTCCCATCTGGAGGTGAGCTCAGAAGTCGGTGTCTGAGTGACCCTCTGCCCTGGGGAGGCCGTCCCCACCCCAGCACCCCATTCAAGTCAAGTAGGCCTTTGATTTCCTCAGAACTAAGCGTCTGAGACTCATTTCTCAGGCTTTGGATCCTCTGTGCTACTTGCCAGACTTCCAACAGGGAATGCAGGTAACCCTTCCTATGCCCCAGGTGCCTCCTGTGGGAAACTCAGCGGATGCTCGCAGCAGCTTACACGGGGGCTGTTATCACTCATCGCTCTCCCCATTTCAGCGCGGGAGGTGATCGCGTGGGAGAATCACTGACTTGCCCCTGGTCCCACAGCTGGGAAGAGGCAGAGCTGTGATCTGGACTCAGGCCCTGTGCTTCCAGTCTGTTCCTGGCCCTCCCAGGGCGATGGTTCCTGGCCCTCTGCAGGCGATGGTTCAAGAGGGCTTGGGGTTGAAAGTCTGTCATCTGTGACCACAAAACAGGGTCACATAGCTTAAAAGACAACCTTCTAACTTCGGCTCTTACTGTTCGAGTCACACCCTTCCATTTCCCTCCCAGGGTTATCATGGTTGTCCCAGTTCAGAGATGGAGACGGAGGAGATGGGGTGTTCTCCGTCCCCGGTGCAGACGGATAGCGCCCCGCACAGTGCTGAATGCATCTGTATGGCGCTGGGAAGTACAGAGGCGCTTCCCTTTGGGGGGAAGCTAGAGCCTCCATTAGAGTCCGCGGCAGGAGAGGCTTCCGAGGGGCTGTCTGTCGTAGGCTCTGTCCCGGGATCCTTCACCCAGCCATATTCAGGTAGGGGGTCAGCCTTCGAATCTCGGAGACAGCAAAGCTGAGGCCAGGGAGGTCTCTGACGAGGTCACACGCCGCATGTCTGCCAGCTTTCCGCTCTGACCAGAGTACAGCAACAGCTCTAGCCCCTCTGTCCTGTCCTAAGGCCTCTGTGCCCGGCTCTGGGCCGTGGGGACCGTAGAGGAGGCCGGGAGTTCTTCATTCAGCTTACAATTTGGGCCATAAGAATTTTTTTGTAAGTGCAACAAAGTTTATAGATCTTTTAAGGGGATGGAGGGAATTTGCACTTTGACACTGTGGACAGTTTAAAATACTCAGTTTTCTGCTTCAGGTCCTCCTGTTGCCCTTCCACCAAAAATGTTACATCAGACAGTAAGAATTTAGAAGGGAGAGAGGGTGTCATAGGCCGAGCGCTCAGGGAAGGGGGCGAAACCTCAGCTAGAGCCCTTAAAGGCAAGCAGGATTCTGGTAGAAAGGTGAGGAGGGGACAGGCAGACTAGGTGGCGGCCATGCTTCCTCTCTCTTCCCAGGAATCAGCGGTGTTCCCAAAGGCAGCCTGTGGGGGGCGGCCCTCATCCGTGTTTGCTGTTCTATTGTCCTGTGGGTGGGAGAGCCGTCCCTGGTTCTCATGCGTGCGCTCCTCCCCGGGGCTGTTTCTTTCCACTAGGGTGACGGACGAAGTTTTTAACTTCCTGCTGGTGTGGTATTACTGCACCCTGACAATTCGGGAGAGTATTCTCATCAGCAATGGCTCAAGGTAATTGGGGGCCCAGCTTTGTGGGGGGGCGTTGGGGGAGCCAAAGGGAGATCAGTCATGGAAGGGGATGCAGATGAGGGCTGTCACCCTCAGCCTGTATTCCCTTCCTCCGTGGAGGGGGAGGGGTGTCCCTGACTGTTCAGAGCCAGGGAGGAGGGAAACTGTCACCTCCTGTGGTCAGTCTCCTGCTTACCAAAAACTCTAACTCAAATAGGTTTAACACAACAGGAAATTTGTTTTCTCCTATCAAAGAACAGGTCCGTTGGTGCTGACTTCAGGTCAGGCTTAATCCAGGTACTTAGACAATGGCCCCAGGACCCACTTTCTCTCCACCCCTCACCTCTGCCTTCTACTGTGCTGTCTTCATTCTCAGGCTCCATGCAGAGGCACCCCAGAGCTCCTAACTTTATTTCTAGCATTCCCAGCAAAATATGGCACCTTGCTGTTTCCAAGCGTCTCACTGGGTCGCATTGGTACTTGCTGAATCATGTGCCTGTCTCTGAACCAATCACTGGCCAGAGAATGCACAGCTGTGATTGGTCGGGCTTGAGCCTCATGCCCGCCCCTACAGGCTGTCAGTAGAAGCCTAGGGGCTGAGTGTCAGGAGGGCAGTGGGTGGGTCCCCAGAGGAAAATTGGGATACTGTCATCAGAGGGATGAATGGATTCTGGTGACAAGAGTGGATGGTCCCCCACAGGGAGATGGGGAGGACGGAGGACATGTGGTGAGGGTCTTGGTTCAAACCTGCCCTGTTACTCCCGCAGTGCTGAGGAGGAAGACAGCCAGGCTGGGAGTGAGGGTTCCTGAGTTCTAGTCCCTCTGCTGTTCCTGCGCGGCTCTGGGGCCCTGGGCAACTGAAGTCCCCTCTCTGGGCTATTTCACAGTCCCCTGGGGGTGTGTGCCTCCGCGTTCCTGAGTGAATGGAGGCACAATTGGGGGTCCCCACCTCTGAGGGCCTGCAAATACGAGGAGCCCTGCTATTTTATCATTCTTCCTACGCCACCTGTCTCTGAGCTGAGAGTCTTGGGGCCCAGTTAAGACCACGATTTGCCACCTGCGGGACCCATTTTCCATAGGTCTGATTTCCTTTTTGGGGTAGCTGTTTCATCTCTGTGTACCATGCTTGTCCCTATTTTTCCCTGAAACGAAAGGTGATAACCTCCCAGCCCCTCCCTGCTTCCTCCTTCCTGGACGCTAGTAAGGAACTGTCATGAACTGTGTATTTAAGATTGGGGGCATCTGCAAACCCCTGAATAATTTGCCACCTTTTCACTTTTCTGCCCAGTGGTCTCTTATGGCAGATCCCTGCCCTGCCGGGCCTTAACCTGAAGGTAGAGCCCAGAGGTAAGGACCAGGGGCCCAGCGATTTTTAGGTATGCAGCCCCGTAGCATGTAGCCCGTTAGAAAAGATCAGTGTTTCTCAAACAGCACTCATTCTTGACCCATCCTCGCCATTTTTGCCTTTTCCATGTATCATCTGGATGATAATTTTCACATTTTAAAAATCAACCTCTCCTTTTTTTTTTTTAACTTAAGTAAATACTAGTTTATTTTAAAAGGAAATTTTATTTCATCACCGTACATGGAAAACCAGCATCAGTTGCAGGAAAGAGGAAGTAGTATAAAAATATCCTTTTGTTTTCCTTGTATAAGTATTGAAGTCAGTTATTCTTGCTTCCGGGAGGCTCTGAGCCTGAGGCCTGCTATCTGTGTGTGTACGTGTGTGTAAAAAGGGAGATTAGCGGACCTTGAGAGGCATTAAAGAGACTCTTTCCTCGACTTAATCAGGAGAATAAAGAACTGAACCAATGACCTCTTGCCACATGGTTCAGTATCATCTGGTGTTACACTCGAGTGTCATCTAAAAGTTGGTGGTACGCACCCCATGCTTTGGGAAACACTGAAGTAGAAAATCTTACCAAATAAATAACATTCATAGTCTTTCTTAATTTTAGTGAATAGTATCTTTCTGCTTTTGGGTGTCGTTGGAGGGGAGCCAGGGTGGTAGGTAGTAGGGAAAGAGGGCCAGGGTAAGTGGCAAGGCCTCCTTGTTGTGAACTCTCTTCTGTTCCCATGGGCTTGCTGTCAGCCTTACAGTTTCATCCTTCTGATGGACTTATTAAGAGTCTTCAGAGGCATGCTACATCTCTAACAGTCACTAACACTTAGAGTTACTCTGGTCAGCTCTTTATCTAGTGTGACAAGCTGTGGATGGGGGGTGGGTGGGTTACCAGAGGGAAGGGAACAGGACTGAGTGGAGGTCCCTGCAAGTGTGGGGCATAGCAGGAAAGTGGGGAGGGGGACACAAGGGGGTAGAAGTGGGGTTCCAAAGCCAGGCTTCATTTGCCTAACACTTCAACTGGTATCTCAAGTTGAAATGAGATTTCATTTCACTGTTCCTCTGCGCCTATCTCCCTGCTCTGGCCTGGGGCGGGGGTTTGGATGTGGTGGGGGCTGGGGGCTGGAATGGGTGGGGTAGGCTTGGTGCTTTATCTTCTGGAATGAGTGGGAGCTGTAGCGCATTAGCTTAGTGCAATAAGCAAATCAAGTTCCCTTGCAAATCCTGCAAATGAGGGAAACTACCTGATAGGAGTAAACATGAAGGGGGAACAAGGCATACCTTGTCTAACTGCACTACGAAGATACTGTGTTTTTTTTTTTTTTTTACAAATTGAAGGTCTCTGACAACCTTGTGTCGCGCAGGTCTATTGGCGCCATTTTCCCAACAGCATGTGCTCATTTTGTGTCTCTGTCACATTTTGGTAATTCTTGCAGTATTTCAAACTTCTTCATTATTATATTTGTTATAGTGGTCTGTGATCAGTGATTACAATTTGCTGAAAGCTCAGATGATGGTTAGCATTTTTTGGGCACTATATATATATATATATATATTTTAAAGATTTTATTTATTTAACAGAAACAGCGAGAGAGGGAACACAAGCAGGGGGAGTGGGAGAGGAAGAAGCAGGCTTAACGACTGAGCCACCCAGGCGCCCCGTTTAGCACTATATTTTTAAATTAAGGTATAAGCGTTGTTTTTCTAGAACTGCTATCTCATACTTACTAACTTTAGAGGCACTGGAAAACCAAAAACTTCATTCGACTTGCTTTATTGCGACATTCGCTTTATTGCAGTGCCCTGAAAGTGAACCCACAGTATCTCTGAAGTATGCCTGTATATCAACGATGGTTCAAGGAGGTGAAAAGGGCTCACACAGGGGCACCTGGGTGGCTCAGTCATTAAGCGTCTGCCTTCGGCTCAGGTCATGATCCCAGGGTCCTGGGATCGAGCCCCGCGTCGGGCTCCCTGCTCCGCGGGAAGCCTGCTTCTCCCTCTCCCACTCCCCCTGCTTGTGTTCCCTCTCGCGCTGTGTCTCTCTGTCAAATAAATAAAATATTTTAAAAAAAAGGGGGGGCTCACACAATGCCAACAGTTCTCCTCCCTGATCTCTTACCCCCTGGAAGCACTGGCTTCCAGCCGCCTAGACTAGGATCCCGCCAGCTCGATAGTCTCACAGGAAAGAACGCTTGCCTTCGCAGATCCAGTTTTTGTAATTTTGAGGCAGATTTCTGATTGGCTCGGCTGAGGTCACATGCTCGTCCCTGAGCCAATCAGTGTGGTTGGGGGATGCAGAGCCCTGATAGGCTGGCTCCGAGTCACGTGCCCAGTTATATCACTCCGCTTCCCCCTCAGCCACCCAGATTGAGTGTGGGGATGATGAGGTGGTTCACCCAAAGAAAGGCCTGGCGTGCAACCAGAATGTGGGGGGGTGGAGAGGGGGTGGGGTGATTGACAGAGAGGCAAAACAGCAGATGTCCTCTACAGTTAGTTCTGGGCCAGAATAAATAATGAATCAGGGATCGCGTTAGCTTTTCTGGCCAGCCAGCGCATGGGTGCCTGCTTCCAACTGGCTGTTATAGGGGACTTTGCTCGGATAAAGCCGTGTAGGGCTGTCCAGGAGGAAGGGAGCCTCAGTGTGGAAGCCATTCCCCCACCTGCCCACGTGACCCGGAGCTCAAAGCCGGAGACAGCCTGTGGTTGCTGGTGCCTGAGTGGTACCCACATGCAAACGTGGCCAAGGTGTCCTGAAAGAAGGGCCGTGGTATCCTCGGCACGATTCCCAGATACCAGGCCACGCTAGTCCTACACTGTGGCTGTGTGTGCACCACTCTTCATTGCGTATCTCCTGCCTGCTCATTAAAATGCCCATAGGCCCTGCAAGCTTTATTTCCATGGCAAAACAGGCCCAAAGAGTGACCACTAATGGGTCCAAGTTTCTTTTGGGGTGATAAAAAATGTCCTAAAACTGATAGTGGTCATGGTTGTACAACTCTGCAAATATACTAAAAGCCGCTGATGTGTATACTTTAAATGGGGAAATTGTATGATATTTGAATTAAGTTACAGTAAAACGACTGCATAAACACATGTGCACAAAACCAGCCCAGCACCCTGCAGTGTGCAGATGGATGAGGGGGCTCGAGAACGCCATGCCAGGGAAGAAGCAATTTCTAGCCTTTCCTCGTGCCGCTGAGCTGTGCTTATTGGGGGCATCTGTCAGAGCTGGGCTCTGGGCACTATGAGCTGTGAAATGAAAAGCGGCTGCTCAGCCAGGCTTGCTGCACAGATCCCGCGTCTGGCTCTGGCCGCTCCCATGTGGGGAGGGGGCATTTCTCAGGGGGGCTTTGGGGAGTAGGACAGAGGAGCACGGTGTTTGCCAAAGCCCCAGGGCTTGTGTGTGGCTCTGCAGAGAACTTGGGGGAAGTGATTGCAGAGAGGCTTCTTGGGTGCTCTTCAAGCTGAAGGTCTGAGGATGGGGCTAACTGCCTCTTCTGTCAGAAAATTAGAGCCAGGGGTCCTTGTAGACATTGACAGGCAACCCAGGGGCATGGGGAGGGGGAGACTGGGATCAGAGAAGTGGGTGGATGTCTTACCCTGTCCCTCCATGCTGGTGGCATCTAGACCAGCTGCTGCTTCATCAGCCACACCTCCTGGGCATCATTTTAGCATTTACTGAGTGCCTACTGTTTACCGGGTGCTGTTAGTGCTAGGAATAAAGAGCCACGTAAAACCTTGTTCCTCACCATAACCCTTGAGGCATACACAGACCATGCCGGAATCCCTAATTTATGTCCAGATTTATTGTGGGATTGCAAAGAGGAGAGATGAGTAAGATCCAGTCTCTGCTTGTGTGATGTCTGCATTCTGGTTGGAACCCACTTAGGACAATGCAAATTAAAACCTCAACAACACACCGATTTTCACCTAATAAGACTAGCAGAAATTTTAAAACTTGGAATCCAGCGCTGGTGAGGGTTTGGGGAACCCAGTTTCTACTGCCCAGTCGTTGGGAGGAAGGAACCCCACTGCTCCCAGGCTGTACTTGGCAAAGCAAATCGCTGCCACATTGTGTTCAGATAACTGAGCTCCGAGACGGGGCTGGAGAAGGCCAGCAGAGGCCAGAGACAGACTCAAGGACTTTGAAGGGTAAAGGTTGAAGGGTCCAGCTTTCAGTGGAGGCTGGGACGTTGACATTGAGGAGGGGGTGACAACGAGGCTCCCTCCCCTGCAATGGAGTGACAGCCCTCAGTTGGGGGAGTACTGGGTTCTGAAACCAGGGTTCCCACAGCTTCTGGACTGGACACAGGAAGTCCAGGGCTGGGCAAGGGCCTGCTGTAGATGGAGGAACAGATGAGCCCGGGGGGTGTGGGCTCCCAGGGAGAAAGTGCATCTGGGATGCTGAGATGCTGTGTGGGCAGTCTGGCATTTCTGTGTGTCTGTGTGGGGTAACGGAGGTAGCTGCAGCTCTGGGTGAGCATGAGTGTGTGTGTGTGTGCGTGCTGTGTTTATTCAACACACTTATTGAGCACCTGCTTCGAGCCAGGTGTCACAGATAACATCGATGAAGAACACAGACAAGATCCCTGCTCTCCTGATGTTTACGTGTGAGCGGGGAAGAGGGTTCAGAGAACAAAGGAAGGGGAAGAAATGAATAATTTCAGATAGTGGTAAGCGCCATGAAGAAAATAAAACAGTAGTGTGACTCAGAGTGGGGCTGCCTGACTGTTTTAGATAAAGTAGCCGCAGAAGGCCTTTTGGAGGAGGTGACAGTTGGTCCAAAACTTGAATTTGGACCACAAGCCAGGCAGGCCAAGTTCTCGGAGCAGAGAGAACAGCAAGTCCAAAGGCCCCGCTGGTCTGCGTGGGCTGCCATGACAAAATACCACAGGCTCGGGGGCTGGAACAATAGAAATCTATTTTCTCACGGTTCTGGAGGCTGGAAGTCCAAAATCAAGGTGCCAGCCCCACTGGTTTCTCCTGAGGCCTCTCCTTGGCCTGCAGATGCCATCGGATCTTCATGGGGCCTTTTTTCTTATGACCTCATTTAACCTTACTTACCTCTTTAAAGTTCCTATCTCCAAATACAGTCACATTCTAAGGTACTAGCCCTAAGGGGTTAGGACTACAACATAGGAATTTGGGGGGCACACAGTTCAGCCCATAACAGGCCCTGAGGTAGCAATGGGCTTGGCAGGTTCAAGGCGAGGACAGGGTGACAGGGCTTCAAGTTGGGGTGCGGTGAGGGATGTGCTTTTAGGGTAGCAGGAAGCCCCTGGAGGCCCGTGTGCCTCTGTGGGCCTCACGGCTAATCTGTGGGTGGTTTATGTGTGATTGTGCGTCTCTGGAGGACAGAGGAAAGGGCGAAATCATGGCTTGGGTCTATGTCATGGCTGTTTTGGGGCCACAGAGTAGCCCATGCATACATAGTCTGGGAAGCAAGAACCACCCGTTTCCCTCCCCACCTGAGCTCCCTTTCCTTCTCTTCTCTCCAAGAATTAAAGGCTGGTGGGTGTCTCACCACTATGTGTCCACGTTCCTCTCTGGAGTGATGCTGACCTGGTGAGTGTCTCATGGGGGCCCGTGAATGGGGAGCTGGCCGTGGGCGAGGGGGTGCCCTCGAGGCTCCTGGCCTGGGCTGACATTTGGGCCAAGAAGAAAAGGGTGAGCTTACAGCCAGGCCGCAGGGATTTCCCCCAAGCCAGCTGGGAGGTTTCTGGGGATGTCCCATTGGCCTACCGGCTGGGACAGTGGTGACAGAGAGCAATGGACAGAAAGAGTACAGGGATGAGCCTCCAAAGGAGACAAACGGAGAGAGTGGGCATCAGCAAGAATTTAGGCTTCAGAATGATGATTACAGGCCCCCCTGCTTCTAGAATGGGCTTAAAGAAATGAAAGTAACTGGTCCAGCCCCAGGGGCACTTGTGCTAAAGAAGGGCAGAAATCAGGGACCTCCATTTCATTTTAAAAGCTTTTCTTCTCGGGGTGCCTGGCTGGCTCACTCCATGGAGCATGCAACTCTTGATCTCGGGGTCGTGAGTTTGAGGCCCACTTTGGGTGTAGAGATTACTTAAATTTTTTTTTTTTTAATTAAAAGCTTTTCTTCTCTCTTGGCTGGAATGGAGAGGGGCAGGGATGAATGTTTGATTTCACAGCACACTTCACTTTTACTTTTCCCCACTTCTCTGCAGGCCCAACGGACTAATTTATCAGAAGTTTCGTAATCAGTTTTTAGCGTTTTCCATTTTTCAGAGTGAGTGCCTCTTGCCTCAATTCGGGGGAGGGGGCACGTTTCCCTGGGCTTTCACTGATGGAGGCCCCTGTCATCCCTCCTCCCTTGTGAGGGGTGTGTCTAGTGTGGAAGGGAGCTTGGGGCAGGGGAGGGTCCCAGAAATCCAGCAAAGAGCTGCCTGCCCCCAGATCACCGCCCAGTCCTGGGGGAGGGGCAGCCTGATCACCCCCACCCCCAGGAGCCCCCATCACTGCCTTTTCTTTCCCATGTCACAGCTGGGGACCAATGGTGACTTTTGGGAATTGAGTAGTGTTGGGGGCACTACCTCAAAATGGAAATAGAGCATATGTTCTTTTTCTCATTTAAGAATAGCTCTGGATTGGGGCTCCTGACTGGCTTAGTCGGTAGAGCGAGCAACTCTTGATCTTGGGGTTGTAAGTTGAAGCCCCACGTTGGGTGTAGAGGTTGCTTAAAAATAAAATCTTAAAAAATAATAATAATAATAGCTCTGGATTTATATACCGTGGACTGGTCCTAGGGGTCCCCTCTGAGAAGGGGGAGCTTGGATAGTTAGGGATAGGGACAGAGAGAGAGTTTTTTTTTACCAAGTACTTGTTTGTTCCCTTTGAATTTTGTGTGCATATCACTGATTCAAAAAATACAATTTTTAAATAAAACCCTGCCAACAAATACAAATCTCTAATGCCAAGAATGAAAATTATATATAATCTCACCCTTAGGAGTGATCACTGTTAATAGATCTATGTCCTTTCAGTTTGATTCATATATACGTATATACTGCATTATGTAGTCTATAAATATGGGATCACTTTGTACAAACAGCTTTGCTTACAATCTGTTTATTTTTCTTTTAACAATAATGATGGGTATTTTTCTATGTCAATACACAGAATTCTACCTGCTCATTTTTAGTAACTACTAAGTATCCCATTGTATGAAAGTGTCTTTTGCTGTCTTGGCATTACACACAGCTCCCCGCATGGTGCCACCATCCCAGCAAGCATCTGCTCTAGAAGTTTCTAATCTCATTGGTGTTTAGTTGGGTCTTCAGATAACCTACTCTCGTTGTATTCTGGATAAGGGATAAAGTGGGTTCAGGCTGAAGAGAGTGTGTGTGTGTGTGTGTGTGTGTGTGTGTGTGTGTGTTGGGGTGAGAGAGGGTTGCCCTGTGGGCCGTGAAGACCCCTGGGTCTGCGCAGGGGTGGCGCCCTGTCCTCCAGGCCCTGAGCCAGGCGCTGCGCTCCCCCTGCAGGCTGTGTCCAGTTCCTGCAATATTATTACCAGAGGGGCTGCCTCTACAGACTTCGTGCCCTGGGGGAGAGGAATCATCTGGACCTCACCGTGGGTGAGTAACCCAGCCTGGGGAGGGGAGGGGAGGTGGGGGACAAGTACCGGCCCCTCCCTGCTCCCCCAGACCTCACTGCTAACTCCCTACACTGGGAGCATGAGCCAGTAAGAACATAACGAGACCTACCACACACAAAGCCAGGGCTGCAGGCCTCTACCTAAGTTGCTTTTCATAATTCATCGTGGATTCTGTTTCAGCCGACAAGCTTGAGGCCAGCTGTGAGCCAGGCCTCGATGCTGGCTTCTGTCTTACCCTTTTTAAATGTCTATTTTTTTGGTCTGTGTTTTATAATACACATAATTATATATGCATAAATATATATGCATGTTGTTATGCATGTATAACTTAATGTATATAATATGCCTACATATAGGGGCGCTGGGGTGGCTCAATCTGTTAAGCATCTGACTCTTGATCTCAGCTCAGTTCTTGATCTTAGGGTCATGAGTTCAAGCCCCGAGTTGGGCTCTATGCTGGGCGTGGAGCCTACTTAAAAAAAAAAATAATATGGCTACGTATAAATATGTATAGATACATACATGTATATACATTGGGAATGTGTGCTTAACTATTTTTAATTTATATATATGTATACATATATATATATATTTTTTTTTTTTTTAGAGAGAGCAAGAGAACGTGGTGGGGAGGGTCACAGGGAGAGAGAGAAAATCTTTTTTCTAAAGATTTTATTTCTTTTACTTGACAGAGACACAGAGAGAGAGGGAACACAAGCAGGGGGGAGTGGGAGAGGGAGAAGCAGGCTTCCTGAGGAGTAGGGGGCCCGATGCGGGGCTCGATCCCAGGACCCTGAGATCATGACCTGAGCCGAAGGCAGACGCTTAACGACTGAGCCACCCAGGCGCCCCAAGGAGAGAGAAAATCTTGAGCAGGCTGCGCGCTCAGCTTGGAGCCCGACTTGGGGCTCAATCTCAAGACCCTGAGATCATGACCTGAGCCGAAATCAAGAGTCGGACACTTAACCGACTAAGCCACCCAAGCACCCCTGTGCTTAACTTTTTTTAACTCATGGGTCAAGCGCCCAGTCAGAAGAGCTTGGAGAGCTCTTGTCTCAACTTTCACAGGAAACTAATAAAATTCTGCCATCTTTTGAGATGGTCATTTCTACTGAATTACTCTGCAAAGTAGGCCCTACTTTGTCAAGACTCAATTGAAGTGATACGTGCAAAAGTCCATTATAAAAAGCACAATTCCAAAAAAAAAAAAAAAAAAAAAAAGAAGGGGCGCCTGGGTGGCTCAGATGGTTAAGCGTCTGCCTTCGGCTCAGGTCATGATCCCAGAGTCCTGGGATCGAGTCCCGCATCGGGCTCCCTGCTCCGCGGGAAGTCTGCTTCTCCCTCTGCCTCTCTCTCTCTCTGTCTCTCATGAATAAATAAATAAAATCTTAAAAAAAAAAAAAAAAATAAAAAGCACAATTCCATGCAAATTAAAGACATTATTAACAACCAGAGCCTGGCACGTCAGCTTTCTGTAACTGTTGTCAAGCCCTATGAGTTCGTGGTGACTTGAGGCGGGAGAGCAGTCAGGGCCCGTGACAGGTGTTGTGCGTGCTCTCTGGGTGATCTTCAGAGTTGAGTGCTCACCCACTGATGATAGGTGAGGCTGTCCCCCCTTCCCCATGTGGCTAATCTCGGGGGACTGGCATGGCTAGGCAGTGGGCGCTTGGTGGGGTGGTGGGGGCACCTGAACCCCCTCCCACCGGCCCTTTGCTTCCTCCTTCTCTCCACAGAAGGATTCCAGTCCTGGATGTGGCGGGGCCTCACCTTCCTCCTGCCTTTCCTGTTCTGTGGTCATGTGAGTCCCCTGGAGTTTGTGGGGATCCCCTGTTCTGGGCTCACCCCTGGGAACAAAAGGTCTTCAGGCCTCTCCTCATTCACCAGCCATCCCTGAGCTGGGCCCCACGGGGTCCTGGGGCAGAGACGGCCCCTGGGCCCTGGGACACCAAAGGCAGGAGCCGGAAGTGGCCCGTAGCACCAGCATGCTGAACCCCAGATCTTCAGGCTGCTCTGGCCTAGGGTGCCCCAGTTTCATTTTGGGGGGCTCTCAGTGTCTTAGGACAGTGGATACCAGAAGCTGGGGGGCCTGGTCCACTCCCGGGGCTTCCTCACATGGGTCTCCAGGGGAATCAGTTGGGGTAAGTTGGTGCCTGCCTCCCCTCTTTCCAGTTCTGGCAGCTCTACAATGCCATCACGTTGTTTGAGTTCTCCAGCCACGAGGAATGCAGAGAATGGCAGGTATGGTGGGGTGTGTGTGTGTGTGTGCATGTGTCTGTGGTGCGGGCGGGGTTGGTGTGTGTGTGTGTGTGAGTGCGCACGCAGGCGTGTGCATGTGCCTGTGGTGCGGGCGGGGGTGGTGGTGGTGTGTGTGTGCGCGCGCGCGCACGTGCACGCAGGCGTGTGCATGTGCCTGGTGCGGACGGTGTGTGTGCGCGCGCGCGTGCACGCAGGCGTGTGCACGTGCCTGTGGTGCGGGTGGGGTGGGGTGGTCCTGGGGAAAGCTGGGCCAGCTTGGAGAGAATTCTTTGCTCAGCCACCCCTTTACTCCCCACCATGGGGCCCAGTGCCCAGAGCTCCCTGCTACTGGGGCCTGGGAGCCTGTGGGAGGGAATTCGGGAAGCCAGGGAGCCCCTAAGTGGTCTGAGAAGCCTACTGAACGCTCTGGGGTTGCCAAAGGAGAAGCCCTCCCGGGCCCTGCGTGACCCTGAGGACTCACACCCTTCATGCAGCTGGCCCAGACCTCTGCTTTCTGCCGTGGGAACTCTGCAGTTTGCCGGTGGCTTGTGCTAAGGGGCTTGTGAGGTCACGGGGCGGGTGGGCATCTCGGCGGGGAGCTGATCGGAGCCGGCTCAACCTTTTCTTCCTTTCCTCTCCGCCCCCCCGGCCGGTCTCCTCGCACGCCCCTGCCCAGGTGTTCGTGTTGGCGCTCACGTTCCTCGTCCTCTTCCTGGGCAATTTCCTGACCACACTCAAAGTCGTGCACACGAAACTTCAGAAGAACAGAAACAAGGGGAAGAAGCTGTGAGCCAAGGGACCCGTGCGCCCCCCCCAGCCCCCCGGGGTTCAAGACTGGGGGGGTTCCGGCTGGCACGATTTCTCCCCACGGTGCCTGCGGCCACTGCCAGCTGCCGGCCCAGGGGCCAGCGCGGGGCTGGGGGTGGCCAAGGCCCCGGTCCCCGGCGGACAAGGGCAACGTGACCCCTGCCTGTCCGCACGGCGGTCGCCCGGCCCAGCCTCCCTGTTCATGACGTATTGCTACGGGCTCCTCCCGACTGCCCAGAACCTGCAGCCTTCCCTCGCTGCCGTCTGGGCTGCGGCTGAGCCTGGGTCAGTCCTCCTGGGGTGGGGGTGGGGGGGCTAAAGCCTCAGGGAGCCCCTCAGGTTGGGGTCTGGGGTGCCCACCGGCTACTTCCTGATCCCCAGCGGGCGGAAGGAAACCCCTCGGCGGCCTGTGGAGCCTCCCGCCCCGGGGCACGCCGCTTCTGCTGTAAGCTCTCCACGCTGCTCCGTGGTGGGGCTATTTAAGTTCTCGGAGAACCACTGTCTGTCTGTGCCTTGTGCTCTTTGCGCTCCCCGAGTCTCCAGCCTGCCGGCCACCTGCGCACAGCTGCCCTCCCTCCCCGACGGCGCGGCCCCCGGGGTGGGCCCGAGGCGCGAGGGTTTGCAGTGACCACCAGAGGACGCCCCAGCCTCGGCATCCCTTGGGTGGTTTGAGGGCTTTTTTTCTTTTTTCTTTTTTGACACTTGAGAGTTTGGCTTCCTGACCCCCACCCCTCAGCCCACTTCCCGGAATTCTTGCATTGAGTTCTCGGAGAGTGGGTCTTCAGCGCTGGCTGAGACTTAAGGCCCATCCTCCCCGCCTCCCTCCCTCCCCCTCAGGTTCTGGAATGTGGTGGGGAGAGTCTGAGCAGGCTCCCTTCCAGGAGGTGGCACTTGGGAGGCCAGGACAAGGCTGCTGGTCACCTTGTGTCCGATTCTGTATTTGTGGGGAGGGTGAAGAAGCTGGCAGATTTGGTTGAATGTTCTGCCCCTGCTCCCTACACCGGCCGCAGCCTTTCTCCCACACATGGGTCTCAGCTGCCCTTAACTACCTCCCTACAAATCCCCTCTGACCAGAGTTCACAGCTCGCATCCATAGTCATGCTTTGGCCCCCAGAGGAGTTGAAGCTTTTTTAATTGTTAATTTTTAAAAATATGAAATTTCCCTTCCACCCCAGTAAGAGTCGACATAAAAACCCAGATTTCTACTTTCCCTAGAAAAATGGAAAGCTCTTGGCTGGGCTGAGCTGCCTGCCTAGGATGGGGTGCTTGCTTTCTAGTGTGCCACAGACCCCACCACTCCCTTTTATACCTGTCCTCTTTCACTCATTTGGGTCCTTCATCGGGCCCTGAGGCACCTGGGTTTTCCCTGGACTAGGAGTCGGCGAACTTTCTGTAGAGGGCCAGATAATCTGTCAGTTTGCCTCGTCTGCAGTGGTAGGGCCAAGGCAGCCAATGCCTAAATAAATGCGTGTGGCTGTGTCCCAACGAAACTTTATTTACAAAACACACAGCTGCCAGATTTGGTCCACAGAGTATGGTTTCTAACCTCTCTCCTGTACCATCACTTGTCCATGAGGCCTTGGACTGAGTGCTCTTTTGACTCCCCAGGGCATGGCAGGGCCTTGGGGAACCAGGGTGGGGTGAGGTGGGATGGGGTGGAACACAGGAGTCTCTCTCTCTAGCAGCTGACGTCAGAGAGGCTCAGGCTTAGTGGGGGCTGAGGCAGGAGATCCTGGGAGGGCAGGAGCCACCTCAAGCCATTATCCCAGGTTCAGTGATACTGACTTGTAGCTCACTCAGGAAGCAAGCAGCTCTCAATCTCTGGGGCAGCGGCATCACCTGGAGCACTTGTTTAAAAACTCCTGGCCCCAGAAGGTTCAGTGAATCTGCAGCTGGGGGTTGTGTGTTCTCGTAGGAAGCCAGGATAGTCTCAGCTTGCCAGAAGTGGGGGCTGTGAGGGACAGGAGGGAGCGTGATGACTATTAAAATGAGTCAGTGCTGTCCTTTTGCAGATAGGGGAACAGTCTGTAGAGAGAAGTGACTTGCCCACGATCATTCGGGGCTGATGTCACTTTTCGTCTTGAGTTTCTGGCAGTGGGGGGTTGCAGGTGAGGAACCCCTGATGGGTCTGGGGTACTTTTTGCTTCTCGAGAGAGTCTCTTCTCCCCCTTGGGCATGTGCACCCAGCTCTGGAAAGATGGCAGCCCGGCCGAAGGCTGAGACTGAAGTCCTCTGTGGGTGAGGGGTGGGGGCCGGTGCCAGCCCCCATGTCCGGGGCTGGTGCGTGTGCTGTCCCGATAAGTCCCCGTCCCATTGTGGCCCCCGCGTTCCTGGAGGAAGGAAGCCAGAAGCTGGAGGATGCAGCCGTGCCTATCTCGAGCCCAGGGAGGCGGGTGACGCAGAGTAGCGGGCTTGAGGGGGGCCGTGTGGAGCACTGACAAATCCACATTTTTATCCACGTACCAGATGTAGTTGTTTGTCTCAAGCACAGGCTTTCAGGACCTAGCGGGTGTGCAAAGGGGGACACACATGGCTGGGGGGTGGCTGTGTACTCCCGAGTCCTACGGACAAATGCTGGTTCTAGGGTACAGAGAGACTGAATCCGGCACCCTCACCCCCCTCCATGCAGGCCCAGCTCCCGGGGGAACCTGGAGGTGAGTTCATGGTCAGAGCCCCAGCTGGGGAAGGAGAGATCTCCAGAATGTTCTAAGAGTCTAGCCACAGGCTCCAGACACAGGGAGACACCCAACTCAAAGTGCCGCTGGGAAGCTGGGGACGGAGCAGGATCTCGGGGTGCAGTCCGGGCCTGGCAGCCTGGGCCCTGTCAGTCTTGCATGAGGGGCTGTGTGCCCTGCCCGGGGGGCTCAGAGCAGCAAACACAACGGGCGTTTCTGCCGCTGTGCTTTCTTCAGAGCACTGAGGGCAACCTTGGCCGCCGCTCGGAAGACGTCCTCCACGTTCTCCCGAAACTTGGCAGAACATTCCAGGTAGAGGGCGGCTCGGATCTGTTCGCAGGCACTCTGGCCCTGGGGAGGGGGAAGGGGCCGCCATTAGATGAGGGGCCTGGAGCATGGGGCACCTCCTGACACCCCCCCATGGATTTGGGAACTTGGAGCTGGCTTTGGGGGCTCTCCGAGGGGAGGGTGGTCTTGGTGAGGAGCCCCCTTCCCCCCATCCCCCCATCCCCGGCCCAGCCCCCAGCAGTGTGTGTGGATGGAACGGAAGGGCCTGCGGTGCGGCCCAGGGGCTCCGGCCGTGGCGGCTGAGAGAAGCCCCATCCTGCCTCTACCCTGCCCCCCTCTCCCACCTCAGGCCCCGTTTAGGCAATGGAACTGGTGAGGACAGTAAAAACTAGCTCTACTTCTAAAATTTACTTTTATTAACGCTTCTTCCTTTTTATTAAACTTTCTTATTAGTTTTCCTTTGTGTTCCTTTTATTGTCCCATGCCTCGCCCAGAAAAGCCGCGGGGTTTGGTTTTGCCCATGACTCTCAACGGGTAGGGGAGCCCTGCTCTCGAACAAGGCCTGCCCCTCCAGTCCCCTGGGGCAGACGAGACAGGATCCTGGCTACGCTGCACATTAGCTGTGTGACTCTCCACCTCCACTTCACCCCTCTGGGTCTCAGGTTCTCCCCTGTAAAACGGGATGCGAACAGTCCGCGCCTCAGGTTATAAGGATGAAATGAGGTAGGGAAGCAGAGGAGGGGGGAGAGCAGAGACCCCTTCCTGACCTGCATGTAGGTGATGGGCTCCAGCTGGGAGGCCCGGAGCTTCCGAAGCTGCTCCTTGTCTTTGCGCAGGTCTGTCTTGCAGCCAATGAGCACCATGGGGGTCCCACGGCAGAAATGTGTGACCTCAGGGAACCACTGCAGAGGGAGAGGGCAGGCGTCAGGGCTGAGGCCAGATCTGTGGGCCCCACCCCCAAGGCAGGCTGGCTGGGTCACGGGCCTCACCTTGATGAGGACGTTGTCATAGCTGGTGGGGTTCATGACGTCATAGCAGATGAGCACGAGGTGGGTGTTCTGGTAGGACAGGGGCCGCAGCCGGTCATAATCTTCCTGCCCTGAAATGGGAGAGGAGGTAGGGGTCAAGGAGGCACCACCCCCTTGTCCACCTGAGTCCCCTGTCTGGGCTCTGTCTCCAAGGCCTCGGTTTGCTCATCTGTAAAACAGACATGGCAGCCCAGAGTAGCAAAAGTTCCAGGAGATAAAACCCATGCGGTGCTCAGAACCGGGTCTGATTACAGGGTAATCAGGAGAAGCTGGAGAACCTGTTAGCAATTCCGTCCCTGGCAATCACTGCCTACCCGCCCCCCGCCCTAGGCCAAATCACCTCCCCTCCGGGAAGAAGGTTGGGGGGCACTGGGGGGGGACTAGGCCACTGCAGGATCTGGGAGGGGACCCCCAGGCCGAGCGGCGGGGCCTTGGATTGAATTCCTCCTGCCCTTCTGGCAAACCCCAGGAGGAGAGTGGTGGGGGGCCGGGCACAGCTGCTGTCAGGCTCACCTGGGGAGTCGGCTGGTGCTCGGCCCTCCCCCACACCGACTGAATCAGATGCCAAGGCTGGGTGTGGTTTTTTAATGCTTTTTAGTAATTTTTTTAACTGACAATTTCAAACTTACAGAAAAGTTGCAAAAAGGGTGCCAAGAACTCCCTCAGATTCCTGAGTATTACATTTTGCCCCACCTGCCCTTTGTACACGTAAACACTTGAGCAGGTGAGAGTCCCTGCACACATTCCGCGGCCTCACCCCAGCACAGTCCTCGCGGATTTCCAAGAACAGGCGTGTTCTATCACCTCCCGTAGAACAACTAGCAAGCTGGAGCAAGCACCATGGACGCCGGGCTCTAACCCAACCCACGGGCCGCACTCAGATCTCAGCGGTGATGTCCTGTGGTCGTTCTGCCCCAGTCCAGAAGCAGGCCCAGGATTATGCCCTGCCCTGAGTCACCGGTATGCCCTAGTATTATTTAAAAACTCCCCCAGTGAGAACTGAGAGCCTTTTGGGCTCCCTGGCAGCTCTCCAGCTGCCTCTGCAAAGGCAGAAAGGTGACTTTCTTCCAGGACCTGGAACACAGAGGCCCAGGAGTCCCCTGCCCCTCCCCCTAACCTGGGGGTGCCTGGGTGCCAGCCTGCCCTCCTGCTCGCTCCCTGCCAAAGCTGGCCTCTCCACTGAGCAAGGACAGGCCACATCCTCGTCCTCCTGGCCCCCAGCTGCTGCTGGGGACACTGCCACGCTCTGCCTTCCCCCTGGCTGTCCCTCAATCTAGGACCCCTGCGGTGTGCAGTGTGACCAGGACTCACAGCTAGGACAAAGGCTGGGCCAGGAGGACTCCATGCTGCCATTCAGCCAGAGTCCCCCCAACACTGTGGAAGGAGTGAGGGACTGTCAGGGCCTGGCCGACTCAGACTCTTCCGCCCTCATCACCAAGCTGGAGAAATCCTTGTAACTGCTGGGAAGCCCATCCAGGATGCTGCTCCAGCCCATCTCCTCCAAACTGTCCCCTCTCCTAATCTTGGTCCATGTCTTTCTAGACCTGTGCTGTCCAATGGGGTAGCCGCTAGCCCCATGCGGCTACTTAAATTAATTAACATTAAAAATTCAGGTTCTCCATTGCACTAGCTACATTTCAAGTGATTAATTGCCACACAGGGCTAGTGGCTCCCGGGACGGGCAGCACGGGTGCAGGACATCCCATCGCTGCAGAAAGTTCTATTGGACAGCATGGCACCATCCCGTCCAAGCCATCGCTGGTCTCCCATGATCTGCTGCTGCCCCTCAACAATCCATTCTCCACCCGGCAGCTGGCCGGATCTAAGACATAAGGAAGATCCTGCCTCTCTCCCCTCAAATGAAGAATACTTTCAATAGCTCCCTATTGCCCTTTGTATAAAATCCAAACATCTCCCAAGGGTCCACATGACCTGGCACCCACAGACCTGACCTTTTCTCCCCCGAAGTCCCCCGACCCCCGCTGTTTCTCAAACCCACCAAGCTTTTGTGCCCCAGAGCCTTTGTACTTGCTGTCCACCCCCAACCTGGAATGCTTTCCCTACTCACCCCCCCCATTTTTTCTTAGCATTTTACTTTAAAACATTCAAACTGAATGTCATTATTTCCTTTTTCAGGATAATTGTCTTCTCTCTACTCCTTCGCAGTAACACCACTTTATGCTTTATACACTTTTTAGAGTGCTTCTGCCTATGAACCGTTAAGAAATCCTTACAGCCATCACCTGATGGGCTAGATAGGAAGTGAAGAATATTTCCATTTACACAGAAACTGAGCTTCAGAGAAGTGACCTGCCCGAGGTCCCTGCAGCAGTCACCCAGCCGGGGCCCAACCCCAGTCCAGCCGGGTCCTGGTCGAGCACTCCTTCTGCTGATAGCAACGCTCTATTTTGCTTTGCATTGTGCCAACATGGGTTCTGGGCCCCTATGATGTAACGGTGAAGCTCCTACTTCTGGTACAACGTGCATGTCTATTCCCCGTTAGAAATCCAGCGGGAGTGGACAAGTAGCTGTAAAATGGGCCTCCTGTGCTCTGTCGGCTTCCCTTATCCTGCACGGCGGGCTCCTCATAGAGGCCTTCCCTCACCACGCAGCATCTGCCCCCTGCACTGGGTGTCCACAACCTGGGCCTGTCCTTAAAAATCATCCCTGGCGCCTGGCAGGCGTCCAGTCAGGCTTGCTGCTTGTCCGCTCTTGTCAGATGCAGCAGAGAGCAGGGCTGCGCCGGGCCAGGGGGTTTAGCAACTCCGGCTGGGGAGGATTTCAGTACTGCGGCTGGAAGGAGGAAGTCAGACTGAGCCCCCCTCCCCCGCCCCCCGGGGCCTCTGCCCTTGCCCGTCCCTCATCCGTCTTCCCTCTTGGAAAGGTTCTTCTTGCCCAGGGATGCCTCGCTCCCTCCTTTCCTTCAGGTCTCTGCAGAAACGTCACCTCCTCCGGCAGAGCTTCCCTGACTACTGCCC
Organism: Phoca vitulina; assembly: GCF_004348235.1. NCBI lineage: Eukaryota > Metazoa > Chordata > Mammalia > Carnivora > Phocidae > Phoca > Phoca vitulina. Next base: position 9,139,684 of record NW_022589749.1, read on the forward strand.
CACACCCGACCATGGCTCTATTACTCTTCTGAGTACGTGTCACTCCCTGCTGCTGGGTTTTGGTTTGGTTTTGTCTGCCCCACGAGCAGAGAAGCCCCTGAGGACAGTTATAGCCCCTGGGACACAGGTGAGCTCAGTAACTGTTGGGTGAATGAACGAACAAACACATGAGTGTGTGAATATGGGGTAATGATAACCTTGCTGGCTTTCAGCAAGGGCACTTCACTTCGGTCACTTGTGTTCATTGAAGCAGCCACCCTGGGAGGTACGGTAGGTGGAGAAAGTTCTTCCTGTAAGGAGCCCATGTGGCCAAGAGGGGCCTTTTCCAAGGTCATAGACAGGTTCCCCGTGAGCTGGAGCGCCAACTCGGTCAGCTCCAAGTTCAGCGCCTGCCACGCCACTCTAAAATTGCCAAAAATTCTCTTAGGAAGCCTTCCCTGGACTTCCCGACTGGGAATCAACCTCTGGACCTTGTTGCCTTACAAATGGTTTCCTCACCTGTGAAACGGGTACGTGAGAAGCAGGTGAGCCTTGATAACGATAGTAAAAGGAGTGAGTACCAACAACGCATGTCGGCAACGGGCTCCCTCGTTATGAAGGCTCATCATGCTCACCCACGGCTTCACCTGAAGCCCGCTGCCTGCACTAACCCGTCATTCCTCATTACGATGCTAACACGGTAGGGCTCTTGTCATCCCCATTTTACAGATGCAGAAACTGATGCACAGAAAGGTGAAGTGAGTCGCCTTAAGGTCACACAGCTAGGGGGAAGCTCTGTAAGAGAGAGAGGACCATAGGTATGACTACTGGGGGTGCCTCTCTCAGTCCACTCCAGAGCGTAGGGAGCTGTCCTGACCCTACAAGCCCCAGGCCTGACCAAAAGGCTGCCAACACAGGTATCCCGAGAGAGAGAGGGGCTCGGGAGGCAATGGGCAGCCAGCCCAGATCCCAGCCCTCTCCTCCGGGCTGCCTTCCTGACTTGACTGTCAGGCTCAACTTTTCCCAAGTGAGTGTGGGACCTCCACGTGGGGACCAGGCCTGCAAATGATGGACATGCTGACCTCATATCCCCTCGGGAGATGTGGAGGGTCCCGGACGCCTCTCCTGTAGGACTACACTCAGACTCACGTTCTGTGACCTGGGTGCCTTCCCTCTCTGGACCTCAGTTTCCTTATCTGGCAGAGGGGGTGATAGCCCTGCCCCTGATACTGGAAGTAAAGGACTTGTAGGCTAAGCAATGCTGAACAAAGGTGAAGGACTGTTACTATGGTTACTCTTAAGACAGAAACTTCCAGGGCCTGGGGGCCTGGGCGGGGATCTAACCCCAGATCTTTGGACCCACAAGCTTTAGGGGGCCCCCCAGCCACAAGGTGCTACTATTACCCTCCCCATTTACCCACACTGATGCCAAGACTTAAAGGGGCCAAGTCACCTGTCCAGCGGCACACCGGGGTCCCACTCTGGCCTCTGCAGATGGGCTTGCACGGAGTTACGTGCAAAGGGATGCATTTGTTTCTAGCAAGGAAAGGTCTTCTGGGCCACAGCTCCCCTTGAAGTGGCCCATTTTCCTGAAGCTGGTGGGGCTGTGGGGCGGGGAGGAAGTGAGGCTCTCTCTCACTTAGCACAAGGGTATTTCCTTTGTGGGAAGGAGCTTTGTTGTGTCAGTCACTTTCCAGGGGCAGGGGTCTCTAAGGCCTGGAGCTAGGCTGAGAAGAGGGTGTCACTGGGCCACAGTGATCCCCATATCTGCTAGCCATACAGAGAGCAGGTGGTTCTCAGCTCCAGCCAGGGCATTGGTCAGGGGAGGGGCGCAGGCCACATAAGAAGGGGAAGCTGCCAGAAGAGGAACCCACTTATTGCTATTGGGGCCCGCCCACCTGCGTTTCCTCCCCAGAGGCGGGAGTGGCTGGGGCAGCCCCAGCCTGGAGCCCACGCTCTGACTGCCCGCAGCTTCAGCTCTTCAAGCCCCCAGGGCTTCTGGCTCTTAGACATCCCTCTGCTCCCTGATTCCCTGTCTCAGCAACTCCTTTGCACCCCCCCCAACTGTTCCTATTGTTCCCATCTCAGGCTGGGAAGGGGACCACAGCCCCCCACCTCCTGGGCCACCCCCATCCCATCCTGTGATGCCCCGCCCCTGGACCCCACCCCAAGGCCCAGACAGCTCCATCTCTAGTTGGTGTCTTAACATCCCACCTTGCCCCCACCTCCCCTCTGCCCAGGAAACTTCAGACTGCACCACAGCTTCCTGCCTCTGCGGTGTCACAGCGAAGTGCTCACTGGGCCCGCCTCCCCTTCACCTGTCAGCACGGAGAGCTCCGCCACCCCTCCAACCAGCCTCCCACTGCTGGGGCATCTGTATCGCTTCTGCAGGATGGAGACAAGCAGCCAGACTGGCCTCCCAGGGGCCACCCCTGTCCCACAGCTCTGGTCACCGGCAGTTGGCTGGAAAGATGCCACTCTGCACCACCATCCCCCCCCACGGGGTCTAGCTCAGCAGGTTCCAGAACCTTCTACAACAACCTTTATGAGACTCGTCTCCAGCTCAGCCACTCCCCTCACCCCCTTAGTCTCTTCCTCTAGTTGGTCCCCTGGCCCTCCTTTTTTGCCACTGATTTTTGATCTCCATCCACCCACGGGTAGAGACCGTCTCACTGCCTTTATCATTCTCCAGGAGCACCTCTGCCTCCAGATCTCTTCTGCATTCGTTCCTCAGGCACCGTGCTGGGCGCTGGCATATGGAAGAGGAATGACCCAGTCTCTCCTTCACGGTCCTTGCGACAGGGCTTCCTGGGTCACAGCGGGACACCCCGCAAGGAGCGGCCACGTTTCTTTCTCCCTGAGTATTCCTCCTCGGGCTGTCCTGCTGACCGTGAAGCCTGTCGACTTCCCTAGGACTCCACTGCGTCGTTCAACCCCCAGCTCTGTTTCTCTGCGGCTCGCCAGAGTCCTTCGGGGAGGGTGGGGGGAGGCAGCTCGGAGCTCTGCAGGCCTTCGATTCAGAACAGGTTGGGCTTGGGTCTGAGCCTGAATGGCCGGGCGGGGGTTGGGGGTGGCGGCCTTAAAAAATCATGACAACACTTAGCCCTTCCCAACAGCCGACCCCTGTGTTACACATCACACGGATCTAGTGTAATCCTCAAGACTAATTTAGTTAGCCCTGATTACTGATGAGGAAACTGAGGCCCAGGTGACGCATAGCCAGGGAGCCAGCATCACAGCCCAGGTCTGATTCCAAAGCACGGGGCAGGAAGATCATCATCGCTGCGGCGGCCCCGGGCCTCTGATGACCGGGCCTGGAGCCCCTCCAATTCCTCCTGCAGCAGCTGTGAGTGCAAATCCTTCTTACACCAAACAGAAATCGTCCGGAACCTCCACACCACAATCTGCCCTAACATGTTCTTTGAGCATCTTTTTCTGGCCAAGGCCACAAAGACCAGAAATGGTCCCTATGCTGGGTCTGATGGGGGAGGCTTCCATGAACAGTGAACCCTAGGGATCTGACAGGAGAGGCCCTGAGGTCCCAGAGGACGGAGGAGAGTGAAAACCATCCTGTGAACTCTCCCTGCCTCACCAGCACCTCACCCACAAAGTGGGGCTGATGAACCTGCCCCTCCCTGGGTCCCTGACAGGAAGTATGTGAAACTAAAAGTATCCCAGACACACTGTAAGTTTTACTGCTCTTATGGCTACGCCCCCAGGGAACTTCTCAGCAACCTTTGGCTTTCTCAGTTCACAGGGCTGGCAGCAGGGCCCTGTTCTAGGGGCAGCGGTTTGGGGCCCTCATCCAACAAGAGGGGGCTCCTTAGAAGCCACTATAGGATGGGTCCCACCATACAGTAAAGGCTGCTGGAGTCAGGAATGGAGGAGGGGTCTGGGGATGGGGTGATCCCTTTTCTGATTCTCTCCAGGGTGGAGTGAGAGATGCTACTCGCTGCCTTGGGGTGGGGGATGTCTGGATTTTGGCTCCATCCAAGGCTAGTGGAGACTTCCCCTCACATGGACAAGGCTTGGCTGGCAGTGGACAGGGCACCTGGTGACCTGGTTCCACGCAGGTCACTGAGCACTGAGTCAGAGAGGTTGGATGAGATCCTGACCTTTGTCACCCAATGTTGGTTCAGCCCAGAAGGGGATTGAGTGCAGGATGGAAGCTCCCTGAGGGCAGACACCTGGCACCCCCCCTCCCCCCCTTGCAACGGGGACTCTGATAACTGACCCGATTAGCATAAATCCACTTGCATTAGGAGCTGCAGGTGGCCAAGAGAACCTTATTCTGGACTTAGAGCTCTGTTCCTTCCTCAGTGCTTGGTTTATCCCCAGGGAACCAGGAAGACACAGAATTGTAGCCCGAATCCCAGAACTACAGGCTCAAAACTGTAGACCACAGAATTCCAGAACCATGTACTGTAGCCGATGGAATCCCAGAAGTGTGGAACTCAGAATTTATGTCCACAGGACCCCGGAGCCTCAGGACTGTCAACCACAAAATCCCGGAGTCACAGGCTCTGATCTGTAGCCCAGAGTATTCTAGAACCACAGGACCCAGAAATTCAGCCCACAGAATCCTAGCACCAGGGGACTCAAATCTGCAGCCCACAGAATCTTAAGAGACCACAGCATGCAACACACGAAATCCTGGAACCATGGGAAGCAGAAGCGATGCCCACGGTTTTCTAGAACCTCAGGAGAGGAACGAAGCCGTGGGTTCTCAGCACATTAAGCGCTAGGAGGGTGGCCGAGGAGCTCATCTCATTCAAGTACCCTCCTTCCAAAGATGGGGCGACCGAGGCCCTCTGGGCCTCCAGGGCCACCCTGCCAGAGCCCCTCCGCGGCCTTCAGGAGTGCTGGGAAGTCAGGGCCCCACAGGGGCTGGTGGGCGGGGATGCCCGGAGGGGGATGCCCGGGCTGGGGGGGGAACCCTTCAGGCACCAGGGACCCTCGCTGTGCAAGCGCACTCACCGGCGGTATCGTACAGGTTCAGGGTCACCTCCTTGCTGCCCACAGTCACTCTGGCCGTGTATTTCTCGAACACAGATGGGGCGTAGTCCTGTCGGAGAAGAGGTCGGCTGGTTCTTAAGGGGTGCGACGGGGGCCCAGGGTCCAGCTGCGCCGCCCCCCTTCACCCCATCCAGCTCAGCTCCCCTCACCCCGCTGGGCTCTGGAATTCCCGAGGGGGCGCCCCAGGGTGGCGGCTGCCTCTCCACGCGCAGGACGCCGGGGAGCCGGAGTCCCGGTCAAGGTGCAGGCTGAAGGCCATCCGTCGCCCCCGGTGGCCCCAAGCCCGTTTGCCCCGCAGTCTAACCCCCACCCGCCCCCCGGCGGGCCTCACCTCAGGGAAGGAGCCCTGGCTGTACACCATAAGCAGTGATGTCTTGCCGCAGCCGCCGTCACCTACGATCACGATCTTCAGCTCCTTCCTGCCCGGGCCCGGGCCCGGGGCCCCGGGGGCATCCATAGCTGTGAGCAGCCCGCACTGGCAACCGCGCGCCGGGCGGACCTCTGGGGCTGAACGATCGGGGGTGGGGGCGGGACCCAGGGGGCGGGGCGAAATAAACCCCGCCCACTACGTGCCTGCATTGCCTCCGCCAGGCAGCCACCCGGGCTCACCTCCCAGCCTCAGTTTTCCTGTTAGGGTCCCCGCGCGGGGCGTTCACCTTTCATCCCCAGGGAAACTGAGGCAACTGAGGAACGGGGGTGCTCGGCCTGCAGCGCCGCTCCCACTCCCTCCCCTGCACGTCAAGGCGCGCCCCCCATCGACAAGATTCGATCGTTTCGTTTCCGCCGTTCCTCGCCGGACACCCGATTGGCAGGCTCCGCCTTCTGGCAGGGACCCTCTGATTGGCCGGCTCGGCCTCCCCCCCCCCACGTCGGACAGGGACCCTTTGATTGGCGGATCGTTGCCCCAGCACCAGGGGTCCAGGAGCCGTGGTTTCAGGCTCTGGGAAAAGCCCCTTGTCTGCACCCCGCCTCAGCTGTGTGGCCTGGGGCAAGTCGGCTTCCGACCGGTTTCCCCACGAGGTAGGTTGGTAGTGCCCGGGAAGATGCTGGCACGGGGGGCGTGTCTGCTCACCTAGCCCAGCCCTACGGGCGCCAGTGTGGGTGCGGGCTGGGGGTGGGGAATAGCGGTTCCCCTCACGTACCCCCCCACCTCCCCAAGAGCGCAAGGTGGACGTCTGGCGCCCTCTGGCGGGCAATCGCCTTGGGGCGGGCAGCTTGGAGAGCAGGTGAACGACTCCGGAACAGTATCCTTTGGGGGTTGGCCCCAAACCACGCGGGCGGAAGTCTCTTTCTAGCAGGGACCAGAGGCGTGAACCGAGGAAAAACACCGTCGAGGAAGGGATGGGGAAAGCCAGGGCAGATCTAGTTGAGATAAGCTGGGCCCCTCGAGAACACCCACCCCACCCTGAAATTTGATTAAGCTCTCTCCAGCCAGCAGCCACGTATCTTCATCCCAAGGATTCTCACCAACCCTCCCACCTCCCTGATCAAAACAGCTATTTATTGAGCACAATGTACAGGTACTGTCGCGGCTGCTGGCTGAGATCCCCCCTGTCCCCCGTTCCTTCCCTCCCCGCGACCCTGGGCCCACGGTCCGTTGCACGAGCCAGGCCAGTGGTCAGGAGAGGCGGGGGACCCCTGGAGCCAGTGTGCGGCCGGCAGGTACCGACTGAGGCACGGGTCCTACGAGCTGGGGTAGGACCTCTGGTAGTTTCCTCAGAGAGGGTTTGGAAGAACTCAGGATGTTCTAGCCACCCCCACCCCCCTCCCCGCAATCCCCCGGGAAGATTTTCCATTTTCAAGTTCTCAGCAAAGACCAGGTAAACTTTACTCCACGGAGGAAACTGCCAACCTGGCAATTCCATAAACGCCGGGTAGGTTTTCCGCGGGTGCAAGGCAGGGTCTGACCACCAGAGGGCAGCAGCGACCGCTCGTGGAAGCTTACAAATAAGAGCCCAGAGCTGGGAAAAGGAGGTAAGGCCCAGCTCCAGCTTGAGTCCTATGCCCCGTCACTGGGTGGGAGGGCCACCTGCTGGGTCAAGCACCCCCACACAAATTTACAGCAACTCATTCATTCCTTTTTTGCAACACAAGTTTATTGAGAGGCAACTGTACTCCTGCCTGCAAGGAGCCGTCTTGGGGAAGCAGTCTGAAGGAGTCTGGGAGATGTGAACAGTTAAAGAGACAAGAACCTCTGTAGGGTCCAGGGAAGGTTGAGCCTCAGCTAGGCAGTGTTGGGAGGGCAGACCAGTGGAAGCAGGATGGGTACCCTGGAAAGGCATGGTGGCTGGAAAACCCCATGAGGTTCCACAGCGCCTGGGCAGCGAAGACGGAGACCAGACATGGTTGTCAAGGTAACTGGGGTTAGATCAGGGAGGGCCTTGCTGCCAGGCTCAAGAGGGGTGTCGGACGGAAAGCTCCTCAAAAGAAGCGCCCAGCCAAAGCCAGGCCCTCAAGCTCTCTCTCTGGTGACCCAAGAGGAACTGACTGGCTGGTGAGGCAAGGCTGGGGTCATGTTTCCATAGTGGCAGCCTGAGGCTAGCAGGAGAGGAAGGATGGAAGAGTGAGGGGACACCTGCTTACCTTCACAGCCAGCCCCAGGCCTGACCCTGAGTCAGGGACCCCTGAAGCTCAGGGGGGACTGGAGGACAAGAGAAGGAGGGGCCGGGGGGAGAATTCAGTTAGGAGGGTCACCGCACTCTTAGCAAACTGTCACCTGGGGGTCAACCACACCTCCTGACTTTCCTCAAAATCCTGGACCTCAAGTTTCTATTTTCTCCACCTGAGAAACAGGACTCTGATCCCAACTTAAGACAGAACAAATGGCTTCCACAAAACTGAGGGGGGGAGGGGAGGAAAGGCGAGGCTTCCCAGCCCTGCGTGCATCCAGGCAGAACAGCTGACGCTGGCCCCAGCCGGCCCGCCCACCCACCCAGGGCGGGCCAAGAGGCTGGCAGAACCCCAGCCCCACCCGGCCTGGAGTGTGTTTGATTTGGACCCAGCTCCAGGGGTGGTGAAGAGGCTGGATCTGTACCTAAAAATACCCAGGAGCCAGGCCAGCTGCTGAGAGCTTCCTCAGAGGCAGCTGGGCTGCGGCAGGCCAGCTGAGGAGCTGGGTCTGCCCACACGCGTGGGGAGAACGTGCTCCCTTACCTGTCAGATGTTCTGAGGACCCGAGTCATTCACCTTCTATTCACCAGGAATTCCTGGAGAGGTTTAGGAAAGCAAGAAAGATTCTTTAAATTGGATCTTAACATAGAGCTTTGGACACAGAAGCCTAGGGGAGCAGGCCAGGTGGCATTTGTGGGGGGAACTCACTCGGCCAGTGCGATCATAAGGCCACCCAAGCCCAGGAGAGAACTCAGGGCCAGATCCACTTCTGTCCTGTCGGAGCGAAGTCTGACCAGCATAGGTAAGGATGGGGCAGTTAACGACAATTCTTCCAGCTTCTCCTTCCCTGGTACCTGAGAACATCCTAAGAGGTCACCTCACACCCGAGGGGTCATCCACCCCGATGAGACAGAAGACACTGAGCTACTCTTTGAGGTAGCAGAGATGGGAGGTGGCCAGGGCTGGCCGGGGAGTCAAGGGCTCTCTCCAGGGCGCAGGACCTGGTGGTGCTGGTGGGGAGGTCATGCTGAAACACAAAAAGCTCCCCTCACAAAGCCAGACTCAGAGACGGCTCAAAAGGCCATCGTCCACCTTCCTCCTCCTGGTTCACATGGGGAGACCTCAGCTCCCGGAGGGGCGGGGACTTGCTGAGGTCACTGGCCAGCTGGAGACGGCGCTGGACCCAGGCGGCCTCCAAGATGGCGGGGTGCCTCTTGCCACAGTCCAGGCAGAGGCAGTCTCCACCCAGAGGGTCCAAAAGGTCGGATTCCAACCTGGGGCTCCCGGTGGATGAGCCGGAAGAGGCGGGACGCTGGTGTCCAGTAGCGAGGCAGGTCCAGCCACCTCCCAGCCTCCGGCCGCCCTTCCGCTGGCGTGGCCCTCTCCAGGCTGGCCCCACCGGATTGGCGCCGGGGGCAGCCCCGCCTTGAGCTCGCGGGGCGACCGGGGGCGGGGCCAACCTCCGAGCCAGGAGGAACCACAGCCGCAGGACAGACGGGCTGCTGCGCCCCTCCCTGCCCCCGGGGGGCGATGGGGGGGTGCGGTGGGGGGGGGACAAAGACAGGTGAAAGAGGTAAAGAAGAAAGGGAAGTGGGGAGGGGGTATGACCCTTACAGGTCATCGGGCCACCTCTCCCTCGCAAAAATCACATCCAGACCACAGGTTCGCACCTAATTGCTCCCTAATTGTTCCGAGGGCGGGAGTGGAGGACCTGGCTCTAGCCCTCCAGGCAGTGGCTGGGGGGGGGGGGGGGGGGGGGAGAGTTTAAATCAATTATTTAACCACCCGAGGCCGGTGGGACATAAAGACCCCTGTCTCCGGGAGCCCTAAGGACCCTACCTAAAGGGATGGCGGACATCCTCAGGCAGCAAGCCAGTCACCTGAGGATCAAGGGGGTTGAAAGAGCAATTCAGTAGCAGCACCGAATTTGAAATCTTGATTCTGGGCCAGAGTGGAAGGAAGAGGCGCACCGGGTATTAAGAACGTGAACCTCATCAACTTTTACAAAGCGTCCCCCTCCTCCCAGGGGGAAGAGGGTCTGGTGCCAGATGCAGCAGAGTGAACCTCCTTTCCCCACCAGCAAAGGACAAGATGGACCAAACCCAGCTTATTGGGACTGTAGACCCTCATGGGGCCAAGGGAAGGGGGCCAAAAGGAGCCAAGAGCACCACGCTGGTTACTTTCAACCAGACAGCTTTCCCAGCTTCCTGGCAGTGATGCCTGGCATGGGAGGGAGCCCAAAATAACCCAGACAGCTGGGGTGGGGGGGTGCCATGGACACAGGCGATGGGCTGCAAGTCAAGACACCTGGAACCCCATCCTGGCTGCCAGTGGTGGCCTCGTGACCTTGGCTGAGTCACTTCCACTCTCTGGGACCCCAAATCATGACCCAATCATGGAACAGCTGGGGGCAGGCCACCATTCCAACTCAAACCACACAGGAGGAAAATTGGGGCTGGCTCCCTGCCCAAGGAAAGTCAGTCTTCCCCTTTGCCCTGAAGCTTTGCCACGTGCCTCCGGGCCGGGTTGGTGGGGGAGGAGCTCGCAGACAGCCCAACCCCCACTCCCTGCAGCCACATGGGAATGGAGGCCAACTAGTGTGAAGCCTGAACGTGAGGCCAAGCCCCCTTAATCACACTTAATCCTCCCACTCCCGTCTCCAGCCTGCGTCTTTATCATTTCACACTGGAGACTCACCCAAGGTCACCAGCACAGCCACCAGACTTAGAGCCTCCCTTGATTAAGCGTCAAGATGGCTCTCAGCCAAACCTCCAGGTCAAGCCCTTCAGGCTCCCCCAAACTTAAGTTTAGCCCTCACACTGAGGGGTGGGGTAAAAGTGGGCAGGGCTCATCCCACAAGGAAGCCAAACCTCAGTCCAAATGGGGGAGTGGTGCGGATCAGTGGCACCTGGACCCAAATGGTTCATCAAAGTAATCCCTAGCTAGAGATCACATGGGGGAGGGATCAGAGATCAAGGGCCACACCACCTCCGGGTGGAGCCTCCTGGAGCCAGGCAGTGGGAAACTATGAGCAGTCAGCTTGTGTTAGCAGAGTACGGAGAGCGCTGCCATTACTCGGAAGCTAACACCTCTATCAGGCGCTGAGCTTGGGGTTTCAAGTGCACTCGCTCCTGCCCCCTCACGAAACCTCCAGGTGTTACCCAGCCCAAAGATTCTCAAAACGTGTCCTGGGATTGCAGCCATCAGCATCACCTGGGAACTTGTTAGAACTCCAAGTTCTCCGTCCTCACCTACTGAATCAAAAACTGGGCCCTGGAAACGGTTCTAAAAAGCATGCTCAAGACAGGGAATCACTGACCCAGGCCCATTCGTGCACAGGGGGAACCGGGCTCCGAGACTAAGCCGCTCCAGCAAAGTCACAGCTCGTAAATGGTTAGCCAGGTTTCAAATCCCAGTTTGTCTGATTTTAGAAACAGGACTTTTTTTGGGGGGGGGGGCTTTACAGAGAATGGTGGAATTCCCAGGAATGGGGAGAAGGGTCAAGAAACCTCTTTCTCAGAGGAAGCTGGCCCAGCTCTCAGGTACTTGTGTTCTCCACCTCCCTAGCAGCTAGACATCAGAGGGAAGAGGCCAGCTCACAGTCACCCCACATGCCCCCACTCAGGGCCGGAAGGGAGGGCCAGAGCAGGGCCCGGCTTCCTGGCAGCAGATGGAACCTTTCAGAAGAGGCACCCAGGGCCCTCCCCACCACCACCACAAAACACACAACTGGGAAATACTTGCAAGTGCAGCCTTCTATGCGGCTCAACACTGCATAGAATTGCACGCCCCAAACTCTTGACAACAGAAGCTGACAGGCGGGGATGGATGGACCGAGCAGGCCCAGCAGGGAGCCGATTTCACACACACAGTCCCACACATCTGTGGGGGGAGGGGCTGCAGAACCAGCCTAGCAGGTTTGGGGTGCCCGCCCTCCCTGGGCTCCAGGCCCAAGCCCCCCAAATCTCCCTCGCAGGCTGGCAAAGGACTCACACCTACCTTATTATCAGAGTGAAATTAGGCCTGCTCCTGCTGTCCAAAGGAGGATGGTTCACTCTGGGGGTACCGGGTGGTTGCCCTTTCTCCAGCCAAGAGCCTGACAGGGCAAAGTCGGAGGGTTTGTTAGGGAGTTGACAGCCACAAACCGGGCAGGGTCCCCTTGAGGGAGTAGAGGGAGCCTCACAAAAGCCCCCCCCCCTTTTCCATCCGCCCAGGCGGCCCTCACTCTGGAAAGGATGGGGGGGGTGCGGCTGAGTCACGAAGGTTCAGCCCGGGCGACTAGCAGCAGGAGGCGACTCATCTGCATTTCCAAAGGCCCGCCCCGTCCACATCCCCTCCCCGAGAAAGGGCCGGAGATGTGAGGGCTTACCCTAGAGCCCTCCGCCTCGGGGGATCCCGGGGAAGGCCCGCTCAGCTTTCCCAGGCCGCAAGCCTCCCCCCCCCCCGCCCCCGGGCTCTAGAGCGCAGGGTTGGAGGGTGTGCCCTGAACGACCAAATCAGGACGTCAGTGGCCTCCGGGAGGGCCTCGAGCCCAAACTGGGGACAAAGGGGGCCCCCTACCCTTCGGGCTCGGCTGTCACGGGCGGGGAGAGCCAAACTTGGGCGCCGAGGCCCGGGTAGGCAGCGGGGATCGGACTAGGGTCAGGGCCGGGCCTGGAGGGAGGCTTCCCCCGCCTCGGGAGGCGCCGGTCGGAGTCAGGGGGAGCCTCGAGGCCCCGAGCGTCCCCGTGGCCCTTTGCTACTGGCTCCCGCGGCCCCGCCTGGCAGTGAGGCGTCCTCGTGCCCGCAGGGGCCGCCCTGTCGGGAGCGGGGTCCGAACCCGCTGCGGAGCCCGCGCTCGTCGTCGAGGCCTCCCCGGGCCAGGGGCGTCCACGCGGGCGGCGGCCTGGAACGCGGGCGGCGGCGCGCCGGCCTCCCCTCCCCCCCCCGGCTCCGCCGCCTCCTTCCCTCCTCCCGCCTGGCGCGCAGCAGCCGCCACCGCCCGAGCCGCAGGCGGCGCGAAATGGCGCCCGTCTGGCCGCCTCGCCCGGCGGAGGCGAGCGCGGGAGCCGCGGCGCGCGACGCCCCCGGGTCCGCGGCCCCCCGCAACAGTATCCGCGACCACCCTCCGGCCTGGGGCGCTGTGCCCTGCGGGCTCTCGGGGCGGCCATCAGCCCCGGGCCCCCAACGACAACCGGGGAAGGAGGGAGGAAGGCGGAGGAGGAGGAGGAGGGCGGCCGCCATTAGCCACCCACAGCCCGGCCCGCCCGCCTGCCCCCCGGCCCCGGCCCCGGCCCCGGCCCCGGGCTCCGGCAGGCGGCTCTGCTCTGAACCTGAAAATAAAACTCGTGTTTGGGAGGGAGGAGCGAGCGCGGCCGGGAGAACAGGCACGGCTCGGTGGCAGGCGGGAGAGATGCTGCGTCATGGTGCCAACATGGACGCCGGCCTTTTGTCCTTTTTTGCTTAGGAAGCGCAGGCACGCCCCGGAGCCCCGAAAAGCCGGCTTCAGAGTGCTAGCCCCACAATCAAAAGAGAAAGAGTTCCTAGGCCGAGCGGGGAGGTTTCCTCGTCTTTTGAGCCCCCCCATCTCCAAAACACTTCAATTTTTTCCTCCCCATCAAGGCTCAGACCTAGAAAAGCCAGGGGGAATGAGCTCAGGCAGCTCCATGGATGCCCGAGCTCGCTGGGGGAGACCCTCCCCTCGCCTCCGGGGCAGAAGGGGCAGAAGGGCCTGAGGAGCCCTCCTGGTCCCCCCACCCCTCCCCATCCGGCTGCCAAACATAAAGCTCCAGAAACCTCCTTCTCCCCTCAGCTCCCAAACATCTGCAGCCCTTGGCCTGCTCGAAAAAAGATTTCCTCGAAGGGCAAAAGACACTTTTCTTTTTTTTTTTTTTTTTAACTTACCCGCTCAGCCCGGTGCCATGGAGTCTGGAAGATCAAGCTGGGCGGAGGTTTTGGACGTGTTATGTAAAAAATATCTTTTGGGGGGATTGTTTAGTTAGGATTATTGGGGGAATGGTGGTGTCTTTCCTGTTGTTACCTTTTTGTAAGTTACACTCTCATGGCATTTTCTGCTCCTTCCACTTCTGCAAACTTTCCAGGGTTGGGTTGGCAAAAGGCGGCTTCGCTGAGGACTGTTTACTGCTCTGGATATAGCAATGGTGTGATCGTCATTAAGAGACAAAAGGCGAAAATACAGTCAAATCAAACAAAAGGCAAAAGACGCACGGCCATCCCAACCACCATAGAAAATACCCGCGAGTTAACGTTGGTGTTTGGCTCGAACCAGCTAGGACTTGTTTTCCAGTTTTAATCTAGTTTCCTGTGACGGCTTTAGTCTCTGTACACAAAGAGAAGGTCTTCCTTTCCCTCACCCACTCCCCTCCCAAGACGAGAAAAACAGAAGTGTTTTTCTTCAAATAGATCGATTTTCAAAGAAAGTGTACGTTACTGGGAAGAAAGCTGACTAGCATTTATGGCTGTAAACATTTTCAAAAGCATAAAGCTAAAACCTTAGCTTTATAAAAAGCAAAATCGTCTAAAAGCATTTTAACTGGCTTATATTAGACAAGAGCGACAAAGACATACATGCAGATGAAGGTTCAGAAAATTAAGGACATCTCAGCAACATTAACATAGAAACTGCACTGCGTAAGGACAGAATGGATTGGGTACTTACAATGTAAAAGGTTTTTAAAAAACTTAAAAGAGTAACGACTGCTTACAATTTTTTGTTGCTGCCATTTCGCTAGTCCTAAAACTATACATTTAAAACATTACCTTGTTAAAAAAAAAGAGCAGAAGGAGTTAATAAGATGGCCAGGTTTAAGTGTTTAATAGAGGAAACTATATATATTTAAAAATTTATTGTTCAGTCAAGAGAATACAGATTAAGATAGCTCCAAGCTCCCCCCACCCACCCAAGAAAAAAAAAGAGGAAAAAAAATTAAATATGTCATTTACTTAGGTTTTTTGGAATTCAAAATTGTTAACTGCTGACATTAATGGTGTGCTATGACCTAGTTATACAAGACAAAGATGGATTCCAAGTCATAAGGAAAAATCCAGATCTTTTTAAAAAGTCTTCTTCATTCTTCCAATTGTGAGTCCTTTAGCCTGTTGACAAATGTTAAACACAACACTGAGGCGTCCTGAACTGGATGGTGGAGTCAAAGGAAAAACATTCCCCATTTGCAACAAAGGAAAAACCCACTTGGCCATTTAATTCCATTGCAGAAAAATGGCTCCCCTCATCTGTTGGCCTCTCCTTGGTGTCTGATGAACGATGTTTTGAGATCAGCGTCTAATAACTCAAGCCCTATAGAAGCCGCGCGCTGATTGGCTGCCGCGCCCTGCCGCCCTGCTCCAGCCAATTACCTACCCACGGCCAAATTACAAACCCCGAAAAGAGCCCCAATATGAAATACACCACCACGAAGCCCCAGCAAGGCGGCTCCTTCGCCTCGGCCGCCCGAGAGGAGAGGCAGAGGGGGCTGCAAATGCGTCCTCGCGAAGCCCGGGAGCCTCGGAGTTGAACTCACAAAATGGAAGCCGCGCGCTGATTGGCCGCCGCCACTCCCGGACCTTTAATAAAGAAAGGGGAAGGAAAAGATAAATGCAAAAAAGGGGGACTCTCTCCTCTGCTGGTGGCTGGAGGAAGAAGGGGGGGGAGAAGCATGTGTTTAGGACAATTACAGGGCGCTCCTCTCCAAAAATAAAAACAGAGCAAAAAGCTTCTATCACCCAGGTCCAGGCGAGGGCTACATCCTCCCAGGAATGTGAATGCTAATTTGGTTAAAATCCTGGTTTCCCCTCCCTAGCTCAGCTCCAAGGGGGAGGGGGTCTCGGGGCCGAGGAGGAAGCCGGAGCAGAGATACCTCGATTGCAACTCGTCTTGAGTCGTCTTGCCTCCCCCCACAGTTACCAGCGTCTAAACACACAATCACACCCCCCCAAAAAAACCCAGCCCTTTCCCCCGGGCCCCCACGCGCCCACCTCCGGTCTTGGCAGTTTGGAAACAGTTTTGGAGGCCCTAGGCGCACGCCGCGGCGGCCGCGGCTCGGAGGGTAGCCCCAGCCGCGGGAGGTAGAGCCCGGGGAGACCCCCCCCTCCCCCGCCAGCCAAGCCCCCCACCTAAGTCCCAGCAGAATAAATAAATTAAAAGGCCTTCCCCCGGGGAGGGGGGAGGCAGTGTGGGAGCGCGCGAGTGAGGGGTGGGGGGCCGCTGGGGCCCGGGGCTTTGGCGGCGCAGCTGCCGCCGCCGGGAGAGTGCCTGGGGAAGCGGCGAGGAAGGAGAGGGGAGGAGGAAGAGGAGGAGGAGGAGGAAGAGGAGGAGGGTGAGCGCTCGGGTCGGGCTCCTTAGCGGTGTATTGTGGGATGTGCGGCTACTGGGAGCCGAGCCTCCGCCGCCAGCCGCCTCCCGGGCAGCAGCAGCAGCAGCAGCAGCAGCAGCAGCAGCGGCGGCGGCAGCAGCTCCGGGCCCGGCAGCCGCGGCGGCGGCGCCCCCCCTTCCCGGCCCCCCGTCCGGCCGCCCCGGCCTCGGCTCCCGCGGGGGACACCATGTACTGGCTGGCGGCGCAGGGAGGCCGGCGCCCGGCGGGGATGTAAGCGCGGCTCGGGGAGGGAGAGGCCGCGGTCGGCAGCCTGGCGGCCCGAGCCCCCGGCCCCGGCCCCGGCCCCGACCCCGGCTCCGGCTTCGGCTCCGGCTCCGGCCGAGCGGGCGGGCGGGCGGGCGGCGCCAGGCCTGCCGCGAGCCCAGCGCGCGAGCCGGGCCGAGCGAGCGAGCGAGCGCCACGCCGGGCGGCCAGGCGGCCGGACGGGCACCATGGGCCGGAGCCCGCGTCCTCCGGGCGCCCCGGGCCCCGCCAGCACGCCCCGGGGCCCCCCGGGAGCCCCTCACTGCCGCCCCGAGACGGTGGCCGAGCGGGCGGGCGCCTAATTCTCCCGGAAGGGTTATTCTCTCGCTCTATTCTTATTTTGGGGGGAGCCAGCGAGACAGCTCCTTTTGGGGCGCGCTGGTAAGGTGGGAGGGGGTGGGGGCTGGACGATCTGATTCTTTCGCGTGTGTGTAGAAGCGGCCGCCGCCGCGGCGGAGACGACAACAACTTGCTCGTTTTCAGGTTGGGTTAACGGCATGGAGAACAGTCACCCCCCCCACCACCACCACCAGCAGCCCCCGCCGCAGCCCGGCCCTTCGGGCGAGAGGAGGAACCACCATTGGAGAAGTTACAAGTTGATGATTGACCCGGCTCTGAAAAAGGGGCATCATAAACTGTACCGCTACGATGGGCAGCATTTCAGCCTGGCGGTGAGTAGCCGGCGCGCCTCCCCGCCGCCCCCACCCACCCCCAGCCGAGCCCGGGGCGGGGGGGAAAGGGTTCGAGCCGCCCAGCGTCCCCCCCTTCCGACCACCGGGCCAACTGTCAGCCGGGTCCCCAGTCCTGGAGTTTGACAAGTGCCTGGAGAAGGGGGTCTGCCCCTGCCCCTGGGGAGTGGGACCAGCCCTCCCATTCCGCCCCACCCCCCCATGCCTCCCCACAGATGTCCAGCAACCGCCCGGTGGAAATTGTTGAAGATCCCCGGGTCGTTGGGATCTGGACCAAAACCAAGGAGCTGGAGCTGTCGGTGCCCAAATTCAAGGTAGGACCCCTCCCCCCGACCCCACGGTCTTCCCGCCCCCACTCCCCGAGTTCGAAAATAACGCCAGTCCTGACCGAGCCCAGCCCGATTCTCAGTTCCCGCCGTCCACGGCCGGGGAAGTTTTGGCGGGGAGGGGGAGATGTCAGCGAGAGGGGTGATCCCTCTGGGCTACTGTAAACAGAGTAACACTCAGTGAAACTGTAATCCAGGATCTGATACAGTGTCCTGCCGGCCCAGCTGGGGGCTTCGGGTCCCCACCTGGCTCCTGCCAGCCCGGCGGCTCTACCCCGGGACCCGCCCCCCTTCTCAGCCTTGTGGCTTAAGGGGGACAACTTCCTAGACCCAGGGTTCGCCCCTGACCCCGCAGCAGGGAGAGGAGGCCGGAATGGGGGGTGGGGAAAGAGAAACTGTTTCTTTTTCCCCTTTCCTTTCGAACCCAGAGGACTTCCACGTTCCAAACGATTTAATCCTCCGCTTCCCGGGCCCGCCCGCGTGCATTTTTTTTTTCCAAAAAAAAAAATATATATATATATATTTTTTTTACCTTTCATTGTTTTCATCGGGCATGCGAGTGGGGAATGTTGTGTTTCCCTTCGGTTTCAATGTTCTCCAAACTCCCTTCCCCCTCGTCCCTGCCAGATCGATGAGTTCTACGTGGGCCCGGTGCCTCCGAAGCAGGTGACATTTGCCAAGCTGAATGATAACATCCGAGAAAACTTCCTGAGGGACATGTGTAAGAAGTATGGGGAGGTGGAGGAGGTGGAGATTTTGTACAACCCTAAGACCAAGAAGCACTTGGGCATTGCCAAGGTGGTCTTTGCGACGGTCAAGGGAGCCAAGGAGGCTGTTCAGCATCTGCATAGCACTTCAGTCATGGGCAATATCATCCACGTGGAGCTGGACACTAAAGGTGAGTGGAGGCCTGCTTAGGACAACCTACCGCCGGGGGGCAGGCCCTGTCACTATGACTCCTTTCCCTCCCAGAGCCCCTCTTGTAGCGTTGGGGACCCCCCACAACCCTATTTTTTTTTTGCCCCCTCCTGAGGGTAGAGTCACGTGGAGCTAAATGTGTTGTCTGTTGCTAGGAGACAAGCTATAATTTACCAAATGTGCTGTCCTTGGCTACTGCATGTACCCCTAGGGACCACCCAGAGGCTTCCCCACCAGTGACACCCCTGTGGGCCCCTCTCCGAGCCCTGGTGGCCTGGGTTTAAGCGGTCCCCAGTGTTGCCATCTGGGTTAGGGGAGGAGGCAGGGTTTGTTTATTTGTGAGGGGCTGAGGGAGAGCCGCTAGAATGCCTTTAAATACATAAAGGGTAGGTCCTTCAACTAAAAAGAGGGCCCTCCAAGGATCCAGGGTCCCAAACCCCCCAGTGCTACCCCTTCCCTCTGGAGGTGGAAAACGAATCTGGGCCCAGAGTGTGGTTTCATTGATAATGTTCCGATAGAGCTGGGCGGGCTGCTCTGGGTGCTCAAGGGTTGACACTGTGCCTTCCCTCCTCTCTCTTAAAGAGACAGCAGCACCTGCGGTGCACCGGAATCCCGCTCTGTACTCCCTCTGAGCTGGCTGCTGGGAGAGGGGAGCTGGAGAAGCCACCCTTCCTCCCTTAGGTTCTTGGGAGGAGAAGCTGGATGCTGGATAGAGGGGCTTGTAGGACTCTAGGGCATCCCCCAAAGTTTGCCTGTGGCCTCTCTAGGGAAGTTCCCACCAATATAGAAGAAGGTGCTGGGTGCCCTGAGGAGCAGCGTGCCCTGTGACTGGACAGGCACTGTTGGGTCCAGTGCCTCTTGGGGTCTCCTGGGAGATACTGCCTGGGAGGGCTTCGGTCGGCAGCTTCCAGGAGTTCTGAGAGCACAGGGTTTAGGGGCAACCAGGGCACACCAAACCCAAACTGGAAAATCCAGACCCTTCTTTTTTGCTTTTAATAATGAATACCTCCTGACTGGGTCTCTAAGCCCTTGCTGGAGGTTGTGGAGGGATGCTGGAACTGGGTGGGCACAGTTATCCCACAAAGTCTTGCCAAGGCTGTACCTAGTTCTGAGTTTCCTCAGGGCACGAGCCCAGGTTCCTGCCTAAGCCACAGCACCCCTCTCCCTCCCTCTAGTATCTCAGTCTCTGTCGGGGGCCTACAGACCCTTCCAAATCTACATATCCCTTGGGTGGCTGCAGTCTGATGTCTCTCTGAGAATTGAATATGGAGCCCTCTCCCTGTCACATGCCCATTTCATTTCTGAAAAGGGGAAAGAAAAAAAAAAAGTGGGAGGCCCTCAGAGACTGCCAACTAACTTCGTATTTCGAATTTCGAGAAAGAGACCAGTAAAGTGTAAAGTGTAGCTCAAGGAATGCGTCTCCTTTGCATATGTAAGCAGCTGCTTCAGAGGGCTCTATAAATATCAATAATCTGGGGCCCCCTGCTCTGTAGAGGCCTCTCTCTGCTGTGGGGGGAGGGTTACCAGACAGGGCTCTGTGGGACTGAGTCCCAGGCAGACCTGGGGAGCCTGGGGAGCCTGCTCAGAGGAGGAGGCCTGTGGAGTTCACAGTAATGTGGTGCTAGAGTGTGTTTTACAAACTCTGCTGGTCACCTGGCCCCAGATAGTTAGCAACAATGTGGCCTCTGTGTCACTGGGTCTCTCCACTTGCTATAGGCTCTGGCTGTTAGGGAAGACCTGACTCTTTGTTTGGGTGCCATGGCCCAAGTGACAGGAAAAGGCTTTGTGTTGGGGTGGCATTTCTGTTTTGGGGGGAGCCCCAGTCACACAAAGGATTAAATTCTGAACCTTAAGGTCAGAAAAATCATACAGTTTAGCAGCTTCGTTGAACAGATAGGACTTCTCAGTGAGGTGCAAAGAGAGGTGGTTACCTAGTCAGGGTCACACAAGCTTCCCAGGCTTGGGGGTCTCAGGCACAAGGGACCCACAGGGAAGCCAACCTGTGGGGTCTGCCCCAACCTGGAGCCTCCCTCAGTCCTCCCTCCCTTGCCCTTCCCACAGGGGAAACCCGCATGCGGTTCTACGAGCTGTTGGTCACAGGCCGATACACACCCCAGACCCTCCCAGTGGGTGAGCTGGATGCTGTCTCTCCAATCGTGAATGAGACCCTGCAGGTGGGTAAATCACCATCAGCACCCCCCCCACACACACACTCTCACTCATCACCAGCTTCTGGTGTGCCCCCCGCCCCCACTTCACCATCTCCAGCGTTGGACTCCAGAGCCCAGGAGGGAAAGGAGCCTGGCCTTGCCCAGGCTGGGATTCCCAGAGACCCACAGCCTACGAGGGCTTACTTTGTGTTGGTGCTGAAACGTTGC
This sequence comes from Phoca vitulina, assembly GCF_004348235.1. Taxonomy (NCBI): domain Eukaryota; kingdom Metazoa; phylum Chordata; class Mammalia; order Carnivora; family Phocidae; genus Phoca; species Phoca vitulina. Next base: position 9,160,215 of record NW_022589749.1, read on the forward strand.
TGTGTCTGATGTCCTGTGCACTGCTCTACCCCTGCCCCCGGAAAGCGGAGTGTAGGTCCCTCTTTCCAGAGCAAGACTGACCCCTTACTCAACCACTGCCTTCCGCCTAGACCACCCTCACACGGGGAGATTCTCAATCAGCCCTTCCCCAACAACTTAGCTTTGCCAGAATGAAGCGTCTTTTGCTGACTTGCTGGGTTGTCCATTAGGCACTTTAACCAAGTCATGCTGTTTAACTCCTAAAACACTGGGAGACTGGAGGGAACAGGGCCCTTGGCCACCCCCTCACTCCCCAAACCATAGTTCTTCCTGCTGGAAGGTCTTTGATTTCTGACAGTCTGAGACAGGAGGGAAATCCCAGTTCAAACCAAGATGTCAGATCTTCTCTTTTCTCTGCTTTAGGGATTATAAAAAATCCTCAAGGTTCCTTGAGGATAACCGGATATCCTAAGATTAGAGAAAAGTTAGGACCATCCAGAAGCTCCTCTTCAGTCTCCTGCCCCCCCTTCCTTTTACCGTGCTGCAGTTCTAGCGTGACCAGCGTGGCTCTGAGATCCCCCGAGTGAGAAGGGAGAACAGCTCCCTCCCACTGCAGGATTCCCCCCAGGGATCTCACACACCGCTGTCCCTCTCCTTCTCTCTCCCTAGCTGTCAGATGCTCTGAAGCGCCTCAAGGACGGTAGCCTAGCTGCGGGCTGTGGCTCCGGCTCATCCTCTGTCACCCCCAATAGTGGTGGGACACCCTTCTCCCAGGACACTGCATACTCCAGCTGCCGCCTGGACACACCCAACTCCTACGGACAGGGCACGCCGCTCACGCCACGCCTGGGCACCCCCTTCTCGCAGGACTCCAGCTACTCCAGCCGCCAGCCCACACCCTCCTACCTCTTCAGCCAGGACCCCGCAGTGACCTTCAAGGCCCGGCGCCATGAGAGCAAGTTCACAGATGCCTACAACCGCCGCCACGAGCATCATTATGTCCACAACTCCTGCGCGGTCACTGCAGTGGCAGGGGCACCAGCGGCCTTCAGGGGCTCTGTGGACCTCCCATTTGGGGCAGTCAGCAGCAGTGGGGGCAACGGCGGCCCTCCGTTCAAGGCCCAACCACAGGATTCGGCCACGTTCGCCCACACTCCACCACCTGCCCCAGCGACCCCCACTCCTGGAGTCACATTCAAGTCAACTTTCTCTCCGTATCAGACCCCTGTGCCCCCTTTCCCCCCCCCCCCCGAGGAGCCCGCCACCACAGCCACCTTTGGGGCCCGCGACAGCGGGGAATTCCGGAGAGCACCTGTTCCCCCACCCCTGCCACCCGCTGAGCCGCTGACCAAGGAGAAGCCAGGCACACCGCCTGGCCCACCACCTCCTGATGCCAACAGCATGGAGCTGGGTGGCCGGCCGACCTTTGGCTGGAGTCCTGAGCCCTGCGACAGTCCAGGCACGCCCACGCTGGAGTCATCACCTGCGGGGCTGGAGAAGCCCCATGACAGCTTGGACTCACGCATAGAGATGCTGCTGAAGGAACAGCGCACCAAGCTGCCTTTCCTTCGGGAGCAGGACTCGGATACGGAGCTGCAGATGGAGGGCAGCCCTATCTCCTCCTCCTCCTCCCAGCTCTCCCCACTGGCCCCCTTTGGCACCAACTCCCAGCCAGGCTTTCGAGGCCCCACACCGCCCTCCTCACGCCCCTCCAGCACCGGCCTGGAGGATATCAGCCCCACGCCACTGCCCGACTCAGATGAGGATGATGAGCTTGACCTGGGCTTGGGGCCCCGGCCCCCTCCGGAGCCAGGCCCCCCGGACCCTTCTGGTATTCTGGGCCAGACAACTGAGGTAGCCTTGGACCTGGCTGGAGACAGGACCCCAACCTCAGAGAAGATGGATGAGGTACCACCATGTCTGTCCACCTCTGTCTTGGATTGGTTTTGTCTATCTTGTGTCTCCCTCTTTCCTCCTCTGAAACATTACCTCCTTAGGACAGTTAGCTAAAACACAGAAGCAACAGGGTTAGGGCAGCTAAAATAACAGGTCAAATACAGAGAATAAAAAGAGAATGCAAAAAGCACCAGGGGCTGTGATTGAGCTGCTGGTTTGGCTCTGAGCAGCCTAGCAGCCATAGAGAGAAGGGAAACATGACCTGGTTCTGTTGCTCTCCTGTTAGGTATGGGAAGTTGAGACATTTCCTAGGGATCAAGTCTGACTTGAGCTTCTTGGGTAGGAGTTTACTGAGACCCCAGATAGTATGGACTGTGGTAATGGTTCTGGATCCCCTCCTCTGTTGGGTGGCTTGGGGGTGATCAGGGCTGATCCTGACACTCAGGCTTATTTGGGGAGAGGGATTAGCCAGAGCATTCTTAGGCTAGGCCAGGTGGGAGCTCTGGAGTACTGTCTCCTAGAACCTAGTGCCCTCTGAAGAGATAGGAGGCCATGGTGGGCAGGGAGGGCATTGAAATTCCCCTTAGCCCTCTCCCTCTGTCTCCAGGAGTGAAGGCTTTAAGGGTTAGCCCAGGGGAGGGCCACAGCCAGAAACAGGCAAAATTGACCATTCTCCACCGCTCCTCACCCATAGATCCTCATCTGGGGTCTTGTTACCCAAATCTCCAGCCTCCAGGCTGGGGTGGGGGCTGCTGTGTGCTGCAGTCCCTTGGAGGGAAGGATTAGGTCATCTTCCCTGGGTTCTGCTCCTCCCCATTTCTGGTCCAGGCACCTGTCCTGGCCCTCCCAAAGACCTGGGTTGGAACCTGTGCGCCCAGCGGGCATGAGCAGCCAGGGACTTAGACAGAGCTTTGTGCCCCTGTGGGCGGCAGGAAGGAGGGTCACCCCCCTTCCCAGGCCCTTTGATTAGGCATGTTTGGCTGCCTCAGGGAGGAACAGAGAGGAACTTGGCCTGCCCAGGAGGGGACTGCAGGTGGCCGGTGCTCCAGAGGGCCTCCAGACGGTTCTAGGGAAGTGGTTTCTGGTGCCAAGGGGTCTGAGCAGGAGGAGTTGACAGGTGTGCAGAGGTGGGGGGCTGAGAGCCCTGCCATCTTCCCTCTGCTACCTGCGGTGAGGGGATGTTTACCAATGCTGACTGGCTGGTCCAGGACTGGGAAGCCCGGAGTAGCCGGAGGGACTGGGCTCTCCCATCTTGCCACTGTAGGGAAGGGGAGACCGAGGCCCAAGAAAGGTGGTGTCGGGATGCCCCAGGACATTAGCCCTGGGAAGACCACAGTACTGATAACGTCCAGGCTGGCCCTCGGGAGCCCCCTGCTGGCAGCCTGGAGAGCAGCACCCGGGCTCCTCCGGACTGAGCGGGAGGCTGTCCCACCCAGCTCAGGCTGAAGACTCCGGAGAGAGAGCAGGGGGCACCGCTGAGGGACATTCCCTTTCTTCACAGAGGCTGGTGGTTAAAAGTTCAGGCTCCAGTCCTTGAGCCTGGAGACCCAGCTCTGTCACTTACTGGTTATGTGACCTTGGGTAAGGCACTTTCCCTCCCTGAGTCTTAGTTTCATCGTCTGTGAAATGGGACGGTGGAAGTACCTGCCTCACACTGTCTTCGGCTTAAGTGAGGTGCCGCGAGGGAAGCTCCAGGCCCGGCGGCGCGGGCTGGTGCTGAGCACTTCAGCGCTCGGCTAGTTCCCGCTGGTTCTCACCCCCACCCCCAGGCGCCGGAGGGGCGGAGGGAGGGGCAGGGCCGAGGGCTGGAGCGCAGGATCCGGGTCTCCCTGCGATTGGCTGGCCGCCGTGCCGGCTTAACCCTCCGTGTGCTGCGCTCGCCTAGCTGGGCGCTGTCCGGGACTGATCTCCCGGGCTCTGGCCCTGAGAATCGTGCTGAGCCTGCCAGTCTCTCCTCCAGCAAGTGCTTGCGGACCCTGAGGGGGGGAGGGAGAGAGTGTGTGTATGTGTAGAGGGGGGTCTAGCAAAATCCAGAGCTTGCTGCCGCTGCTGAAAGTTTGGTATTCCCCCTCCCCGCGGCGCCCCCCCCCCCCCCCCCCCCCGTCCATTTCCCTTTGTGGACTCGCTCTCCTGAAGATCTGACCTCTAACCTTACAGCCTCTAAGACGCTGCCCCCTCAGCCTTCAGATGCACTCCCTGTCTCTTCCAACCTGCAAAGGCTCCGTCTCCTGAGCCAAGTTCATCTAGGGCAGGTCCTGACTGAGCCTAGTCACCTCTTGCCCTGACACTAGAGCCTGGGGGCGATCCAACTCTCCTCTCCCCCACCCCTGCTCGGCCTTTTCACTCCACCTCTGCCATGTACACCAAAGTGCCCCCTTCCAGTTCCAGGCCTGTGTGTCGAACTTCCCAAAGCCCTGTGTCCTGGTGTAAAGGGGCCGTGCCCATTTCAGAGCTGGGGTCCTCCCCGGCTCCTCCCCTGTTCACCTGGTACCGCTGAACCCAGGGGATCCATCCTGAGCTTGAGTGCCAGCCTTCTTTCTGACTGGCTGTGCCTCCTGGGCCAGTGGCTTTGGGGCTGTTCCCTCACTTGTCAGAGGGGTTGGAGTAGACCCCCACCTTGCAAGGTAGAGTGCAGACAAGAAATGAAACACAGCACTCAGCTCCACGCTGGCTCACGCTAAGTGTGCAGTCTCAAGACTAGATGCGAAGAGTAACTGAGGAAAATAAGGACGTACCTCCTGTTTATACGGCCTTAAAACTGCTAAACCTTGTTGCTCAAACGTCACCTTGGCCATCTGGCCCTCTCCGCCTCAGTGAGGATGGCAGGCTGACGGGGAGCGCAGGCTGGGGAGCCACTTACTGGTTTGAATCCTGGTCCCATCTCTTATTGGCTCTGTGGCCTTGGGCAAGTTACCTAAGCTTTCTGTGTTCCAATGTCCTCGGTAAAAGTGGAGATAGCAGATCTACCTTGTAGAGTCGTTCTGGGGACTAACGGAGTTAGTATATATATCAAGTCCTTAGAAAGATGGTCAGACGTCGAAGCACTGTAGCACTTTAGTATTACCTTTTCTGAGTACAAATGGAAATAGAATCTCTCAAGCTGACAGAATCTGCTTCCCTCTTCATACCATCTCCCTCCCCAGCTTCCTTTTTCTCCATGGTGGGCTGTGTATTTCACATCTTCATTCTGCTTATCGTTTGCCTCTTCCCTCTAGAAGCTTAGCTCCATGAGAGCAAGGATTTTGTCGGTCTTGTTCACCGCTGTGTCCCCAGCACCTCGAACAGTGCCTGGCCCACAGCAGGTGCCAAGCAAGTGTTTGTTGAATGAATGAATGAATCCTCATAAACTGTGAGGCAGGTACTGGGATGCCCATTATGCAAATGGGGAAACTGGGGCTTAGCAAGGTTAAGTGACTCGCCACATGGTCCAGAAGGGAGGGGACCAGGATCTGAACCGCAGAATCCATGTTGCTCCTGAGTCTTGCGGAAGGCTTGTGTGACTTTTTGGTGTTTGGAAGCGTTCCACGAGCCAGCTTGGCCTCCCAGGCTTAACCTCACCACTCTCTCCTGGCTCTCCTTGCAGGGCCAGCAGTCCTCGGGCGAGGACATGGAGATCTCGGATGATGAGATGCCCTCAGCCCCCATCACCAGCGCCGACTGCCCCAAACCCATGGTGGTGACCCCAGGGGCGGCAGCCGTGGCGGCCCCCTCTGTGCTGGCTCCGACCCTGCCGCTGCCCCCCCCCCCCCGCCTCCCCCCCCCGCCCCCGCCCCCGCCCCCCCCCCCCCCGCAGCCAGGCTTCCCCATGCCCCCACCTCTGCCCCCGCCCCCGCCCCCACCGCCCCCGGCCCACCCAGCTGTGACAGTGCCCCCGCCACCCCTGCCAGCGCCCCCGCCCGGTGTCCCACCCCCGCCCATCCTGCCGCCGCTGCCACCCTTCCCTCCGGGGCTGTTTCCCGTGATGCAGGTGGATATGAGCCACGTGCTGGGTGGCCAGTGGGGCGGCATGCCCATGTCCTTCCAGATGCAAACGCAGATGCTGAGCCGTCTGATGACCGGCCAGGGCGCTTGCCCCTACCCACCCTTCATGGCCGCTGCGGCGGCGGCGGCCTCAGCTGGGCTGCAGTTTGTCAACCTGCCGCCCTACCGGGGCCCGTTCTCCCTGAGCAACAGCGGGCCAGGCCGCGGGCAGCCCTGGCCACCCCTCCCCAAGTTTGACCCGTCGGTGCCGCCACCAGGCTACGTGCCACGCCAGGAGGACCCACACAAGGCCACTGTCGATGGCGTCCTGCTGGTGGTGCTCAAAGAGCTCAAGGCCATCATGAAGCGCGACCTGAACCGCAAGATGGTCGAGGTGGTGGCCTTCCGGGCCTTCGATGAGTGGTGGGACAAGAAGGAGCGGATGGCCAAGGTAGGCAGCGGGTGCGGGGCGCCCCAGGGCGGCCGGCCGGCCCCTCCCCCCCCAGGTGTGTTCTTGGAAGCAGCGCTCCCTGTAACCCCAAGTAGGACAGTGAGTGTGACTTCGTGAAGCTCGTGTGTCGACACGGATGTGCACTTGCCACGTGTAGCCTGCTCTGCAGGTGGGGACGTTGAGGTTCAGTGAGGCCGAGTGGAGCACTGGCGGCGTCTTGAGCTGTGGGCACAGAGCGCAGCCAGTTTTGTGGGAAGGAAGTATCAGTTACGGTGTGGCTGTCACTTTTGAGGGAAGGCAGGCTGCTAAGAGAGGGCTGCCCCGTAACCATGGTGACAGTCTCCTCCTCTCTGGCACCCCAGGCCTCCCTGACCCCAGTGAAGTCAGGTGAGCACAAGGACGAGGACAGGCCAAAGCCCAAGGACCGCATCGCCTCGTGCCTGCTGGAGTCGTGGGGCAAGGGTGAGGGCCTGGGCTACGAGGGCCTCGGCCTGGGCATCGGGCTGCGCGGGGCCATCCGCCTGCCCTCCTTCAAGGTCAAGAGGAAGGAGCCGCCAGACACAGCCTCTTCTGGTGACCAGAAGCGCCTGCGACCTTCAACCTCTGTGGATGAGGAAGATGAAGGTATATGCACCTCTCCCCTGGTGCGGGGATCTCGTCCAGTGTTTCCCTAGCCCGCGTCAGACGCCCCTCTCTCTCCTCAGAGTCAGAGCGTGAACGGGACCGGGACATGGCGGATGCCCCTTGCGAGCTTACCAAGCGGGACCCCAAGGGTGTGGGCGTGCGGCGACGGCCAGCCAGGCCGCTGGAGCTGGACAGTGGTGGGGAGGAGGACGAGAAGGAGTCACTGTCGGTGTCTTCATCATCATCGGCGTCCTCGTCTTCGGGCTCCTCCACGACCTCACCCTCATCCTCAGCCTCCGACAAGGAGGAGCGGGAAAGCACTGAGGAGGAAGAGGAGGGAGAGGAGGAGGAGGAGGAGGAGGAAGAGGAGGAGGAGGAGGAGGAAGGCCCCAGGAGCCAGGTCTCCTCCTCCTCGACCTCATCCACGTCAGATAAGGTACATTTGGGTTGGGGAGGCCTGGGTTGCTGTGCCAGGTGAAGGGGCCCCTTTGGCTGACCCTTGCCTCCCATCCCTCTCCCCCAGGATGACGATGAAGACAGTGATGAGCAGGACGAGTCTGAGAATGATGATGAGGACATTGCCCTGTCGGAGGCGAGCGAGAAGGAAGAAGAGGACTCAGACGGAGGTGAGCAGTGCAGGCTGAAGCACCAGGCCTGGCCCAGGGCCCCCCTGCAGAGCAGAGCAGAGCCTGAGCAGCTTTCAGCAATACTTTGGGGGCAAGATTGCTTGCCTTCAAAATGTGAACTCATTAAAATGCACACACACGACATACTGTACAATTGCACTTATATTAACGTGTGCAGAATAGGTCAGTCCCTGGAGACAGAAAGTAAACTAGTGGTTGCTTGGGTCTGAAGATGGGAGGATAGCGGGGCGGTATCACACTAAAGATGTTGGGTTTCTTCTCGAGCTCATGACGATGTTCTGGAACTAGAGGTAGTTGTACAACATGCAAATGTACTAAATACCACTGAATTATTCATTTTAAAATGGTTTTACGTTCTGTGGATTCACCTCAGTTTTTAAAAATGGTGACTGGTTGCCACATCTAAGCGCATGTGCGCGCACACACACGCACACGTCCCCCAGATAGCTGAGGGCCACGTTGAGCCCGGGTGCCACCAGTTTAAGAGCTTTGGTGAAGCATCTAGCTGGAGCACAGCAGATGCTGAAGGGCTCCTGCCTGTGTCCCCTGCCCAGAGGAGACAGTGAGCATCGCCACTTCCAAGGCTGGAGCTGGGTCCTCCAGCGAGAGCTCTGAGTCTTCTGAGTTCGAATCAAGCTCCGAGTCCTCGTCATCGTCCTCAGAGGATGAAGAGGAGCTGGTGGCAAGGGAGGAGGAGGAGGAGGAGGAAGAGGAAGAGGCAGCAGCAGATGAAAGTACGGCTCCCGCAGCTCCCGACGAGGACTTGGAAGAGGATGTGGCCACGGGGGCCCCTGTGACAGAGTCCTCGGTCATGGAAGAGGAGGTGGACATCGAGGCTGAGGATGAAGCCCCCGAGGAGCGGACGCCCATGCCGGAAGAGCCCCCCTTGCCTGTGTGTGCCGAGGAGCTGGCCAGCTGCAAGGAGCCCCCCGAGGAGCCGGGCCTGAAGCAGGAAGGGGCCAGGTTGCGGTCTCCAGAGCCCCTGGCCGGAGAGATGGAGGCCCGGCCCCCGCCGTCCCCGGAGCGTACCCCAGGTAACACCTGCAGCCCCCGGGGGGGTGGTGGGGATGGAGGCAGGAAGTCCTCGCTGACAGAATGAGCCCAGGCTCCTTTGCGTAAATTGCTGAACCTTCCCGAGCTCCGGTTTCCTCACCTGTAACATGGGATCAATGGATAGTGTCTCCTGCATGAGGTCATATGGGAGGACAGGGTGAGGGGACATAATGTGCCAGCATGGGGCCGGGCACCTAGCCAGAACTCCAGGTAGTCCCCTCAGGGCACTGCTGCTGTCCCCAGTCCTCAGTGCCAATAATTCCCCACTGGCCCATTAGTCCTACGGGATGCTCCCAGGAAGGTTGGGGGGGCAGCCGTGTGCATGGTCATTTTAGTGACAGGCAGGTGGGGGAGGCTTTGGGGTACTGCGCCAGGTGAGAGGGGCCATGGACACCACTGCCCCCTCCACCACCTTGATGGAACTGCGCAGAGCATACTAAAGGCTCTAACATACTGTCTAATGGAACTTTCTCCAGTGATAGAAATGTCCTCTTTCTCTGCCCTGTCCAATACCATAGCCATTAGACCCGGTGTTGCTAAGAGTACTTGAAATGTGGCAAGTGGAACTGAATTTGTAATGTTGTTTAAGTTTAATTTAAATTTACATAGCCATGTGTGGTTAGTTCGTACCTCTGATAAGTCCTTCAGGAAAAAAACTTGTTGTATTTTCTTTAATTCTGTATAATTTGGCTACAGAACCACAGGTCTTTGAGTATTGTCATAGGTACTTACTAAGCCTACGTTGTACCCCCGGTACTGTTGTAGGCACTGCAATACGACAGCGGGCCAAACAGACAAAAATATCCGCCTTCATGGAGCTCACATTCTAGGGCAGGGTGATAAATGACAGCAGATGAGCTAGAAAAATGTATTATATGACAGTGGAGATAAATGCTAGGAGAAAGGCTCTGATAAGTCCTGCAGAAAAGGGACCTGTTGGATTTTATTCAATAGCAGAGCTCGTTTTCTTGGTCCACGGGACATTTCCTGTTCACAAGGACACTATTCTAAGGACATAATGTCAAAGGCTAGCAACCATGTCTCCTTATGTCTTTCATTTATTTCACCATCATTTATCAAGCACCTACTGTGTGCCTGACTCCACTGAGAAGCCTTGAGTAGTTTAGCTGTAGGGGGACAGTCCCCATACTCACAGAACTCCAGGGGGCTCAGAGGGCTATGAGGTCAGGTATTAAGCACATAGTAGGGCAGCATAAACAGGGCACTGCGAGATGTTTGAATTGCATAGTAATGGTCTGGTTTTGCCCACCTCTTTGCAGAGGATGACCTGGAAGTGGAGCCCCCTACGCTGCTCTCCTTACCCCTGCAGCCGCCATTACCACCCCCTCGACCGCCCCGGCCGCCTAGCCCACCACCAGAGCCCGAGACCCCAGACCCCCCACACCCACCCGTCCCTCTGGAGCCCCCTCCAGAGGAGCAGCCCCCGCGTACTCCGGGCCTCTGTGGCAGCCTGGCCAAGTCACAGAGTACAGAGACAGTGCCGGCCACGCCGAGTGGGGAGCCCCCACTGTCAGGGGGCAGCAGCGGCCTGTCGCTGAGCTCCCCACAGGTGCCCGGCAGCCCCTTCTCCTACCCATCCCAGTCCCCGAGCTTGAGCAGTGGGGGCCTCCCCAGGACACCTGGTCGGGACTTCAGCTTCACACCCACCTTCCCCGAGCCTGGCGGGCCCCTGCTCCTGCCTGTCTGTCCCCTCCCAGCTGGCCGGCGCGATGAGCGATCTGGCCCCCTGGCCTCCCCGGTGCTCCTGGAGACGGGCCTGCCTCTTCCCCTCCCCTTGCCCTTGCCTCTGCCCCTGGCATTGCCCGTCCCTGTCCTGCGGGCCCAGACCCGGGCCCCTGCCCAGCTGCCACCGCTGTTGCCCGCGCCGCTGGCCCCGTGCCCACCCCCTATCAAGAGGAAGCCGGGCAGGCCCCGGCGATCCCCGCCGGCTGTGCTCTCCTTGGATGGACCCTTGGTCCGGCCGCCAGCGGGGGCCACCCTCGGCAGGGACCTCCTGCTCCTGCCGGGCCAGCCACAGACCCCTGTCTTTCCCAGCACCCATGACCCCCGGGCCGTGACCCTGGACTTCCGGAACGCGGGGATCCCAGCCCCCCCACCGCCCCTGCCCCCCCAGCCTCCTCCGCCCCCACCGCCACCCCCTGTTGAGTCCACCAAGCTGCCCTTTAAGGAGCTGGAGAACCAGTGGCCCTCCGAGGCTATCCCTCCGGGCCCCCGCGGGCGTGATGAGGTCACTGAGGAGTTCATGGACCTGGCCAAGGTTCGGGGGCCCTGGCGCCGGCCGCCTAAGAAGCGCCACGAGGATCTGGTGGCCCCAGCCTCGCCCGAGCTCTCGCCACCACAACCCCTCTTCCGGCCCCGGTCGGAGTTTGAGGAGATGACCATCCTGTATGACATCTGGAATGGTGGCATCGATGAGGAGGACATCCGCTTCCTGTGTGTCACCTACGAGCGGCTGCTGCAGCAGGACAACGGCATGGACTGGCTCAATGACACCCTCTGGGTCTACCATCCCTATATCCTAGCTGACGGGGCGCGGTCCTCGCCCACCTCCCTGGGCCCTGTCTCCCAGGACACCCACGAAGGCACCAGCACAAATCCCCATCACCTACTGAGCCGTGTCTGGGCTGCCACCATGCCAGGCTCCATATGGAGTCACCACCTTCTGTGCCAGGCCCGTCTCAGCCCCCGAGGGAGCAGGTCTCGGGGCCCAGTGTAGCACTGCAATTGTACAACATCACAGTAGCAGGGACCGGGGGGCCCACTCTAGCCCCCTCATCACCTCATTTAATCTTCCCAACAGCCCAGTGAGGTAGGGGCTGTTATTCCCATTTTATTTCTATAGAAACTGAGGCTCAAAGAGGTTAACTGACCTCCCCGAAGTCCTACAGCTATGAAGTAGCAGAGCTGAGAGTTGAACCCAGGCAAATCTGCTTCCAGCATCTGGGCTCCAGACCACGATGCTACCCTGATAGTTGGTTATTACTCTGGCCACTCTGGACAGCACTATCCGTTGGAGCGGACGTCATCCCCGCTATATCAAACTAATTTACTCAGCAATTCTCTGTTTCAGGAAGTCTGCTAAGCACCTAAGCATATGCAGTCATTCATAGAGGCATAGTTATTGCCCCAGGTTGCTGATGGGGAAACTGAGGCAGAAAGTGGCTAAGAAACACACGCAGAGCCATGCAACTAGGTACCCCTGACGGAGCTGGGAGCATCGGGAGATGCTGTGGGGGGTGGAGCCTCCTGGGGCTTAGCCTGAGGGTAGGGAGGCTGGCCTCTGGAAGGACTGGGAGGGGCTCTCCAAGAATGTCCATGTGGCCCTTAACCCACACCCACCCACCAGCCTCTCTTCAGCTAAGAAAAAGAAACGGGACGATGGCATCCGTGAGCACGTGACGGGCTGTGCCCGCAGCGAGGGCTTCTATACCATCGACAAGAAGGATAAGCTCAGATACCTCAACAGCAGCCGCGCCAGCACCGACGAGCCCCCGACAGACACGCAGGTACGGCCGTCAGTGCCCTTGCCTCTGCCCCTGGCATTGCCCGTCGCTGCCCAGGCACCCTGGAGCCGCCCCGGCTGCAGTGGGTGCAGGCAGCGTGGGGGCTTGGGGAGCCCGAGGGGCCGGCACAGAGGGTGTTACTCACCTGGGCGCTCAGGTTGGGAGAAGTGCGGCGAGGGTGGGAAGTGGGAGCCTCCGAGGTTTTCATCAGGGATGTGAGCCGAGTTGGAGTTGCATTTCCAGAAGGTTCGTTCTTTCCTTTTTAAATCTGGCAAATGTCTGTTGAGTGCCTGCTGTGTTCCAGGCACCGTTCTGGGTCTACAGCAGTGAATGAAACAAAATCCTCTTCCTTGCAGAACTTACCTTTCAGAAGGGAGGTAGGAAAGAAGTGAACAAATAAACATGGAATTTCAAGTGGGGTAAACAGGAGAGGAGGTTAGGGATTGGTGAGTCAGAGGGGTCAGAGAAGGTGACAGTTGAGCCAGGTCTGAATAGAGTAAAGAAATGAGCCATGTGGATAACTGGGAGACACCACAGAGAAGTAGAAAAAGGCTTCAGTAAAAAGTTAAAACAGGAAGGGTGCCTGGTTGGTTTAGTCAGTAGAGCATGCGACCCTTTATCTTGGGGTCATGAGTTCAAGCCTCGTATTGGGTGTGGAGCCTACTTAAAAAAAGAAAAGTTAAAGCAGGAGAGGGACTCACTAAGTCTGGAAGTCACACACAGAGTGAACAGCATGTGCAAAGGCCCTGAGGTGGGGAGGATCTTGGGTGGTGTGAGAAAGGGCAGGAAAGACTAGTTGAGGCCAGAGACAGAACAGGTTATCAGGGCCCTGGAGGCTGTGGTGATGAGGTTAGGTTTGTATTCTGTGTGACAGCGAGCTGCATGGGGGTTTCCAGAGAGAGGGTGAGGGTGACGTGGCTCAGCCCGATTTTCAAAGCTCACGCTGGCTGCTGTGTGGAGAGTTGACTGCAGGGGTCCTGAGGGGAGACTGGGGCACAGTTGCTGCAGGTCCCAGTCCAGACACGTGGGTAGGTTCGACTGCGTTTGCCGTGAGAAAAAAGTGGCTTTGTTTGAAAGAGTATCAGGAACAGTAGAATATTAGGAAGCTGAAAGGACAGACCTGGGGGCCAGATTGTCTGTAGGGGACAAAGGAACTGGCTGGGACGTTGCTGGGTCCGGCTTGGGGAACTAGGAAGCTGGATGCCAAGCTCTGAGGTGGGAGGCTTGAGTTTTGGGGTTTGTGGAACATCCAGGTAGTAAGGTCTGTTAGTTGGATTTTTGGGCCCAGTAGAGAGCCTGGGAGGGGGACTTCTGGTCATCAGGATGGAAATGTTAAGAGAGGGTCACAGCAAGGATGAGCTCACCCAGGTGAGAGCCACGGGGGTCGGGGTGGATAGATACCCACCATCTTCCCTCCTGAAAGTGGAGGCATTTCCAAATCTTCCGGCTGAGACGGGAAAGACGGCAAGTGTGAAGGGAAAGATGTGCTGTTTGCTTTGCCTGGAGGACGTTGAGCACGTTCAGATTCTGGCAGGAAGGAGCAGGGAAGAGGAGAGGTGACAAGTAGGGATGGGACAGGCACAGACAAGCCCAGAGCAAGGAAGCTGGGAAGTTGGGAAGACAGGGACCAGAGCTTGGCGGGGGGTGTCGCCAAGGATGCGATAGGGACATGGGTACCCAGGACCACGGTGAGTGGGCCAGCTCCCCCCGACCGTGGGCCAGCCACCCCTCCTGACCTGTCGCCGTCGTCCTCGGCAGGGCATGAGCATCCCGGCGCAGCCTCATGCCTCCACTCGGGCGGGCTCGGAGCGGCGTTCTGAGCAGCGCCGTCTGCTGTCCTCCTTCACTGGCAGCTGTGACAGTGACCTGCTCAAGTTCAACCAGCTCAAGGTGAGGCCGGGCCCCACGCAGGGCAGCCAGGGGGGCCGCGGGACTGAGACCAGGGCTTTCACCTCTCAGCTCCTTCCCTCCCCAGTTCCGGAAGAAGAAGCTCAAGTTCTGCAAGAGCCACATTCACGACTGGGGCCTGTTCGCCATGGAGCCCATCGCGGCTGACGAGATGGTCATTGAGTACGTGGGCCAGAACATCCGCCAGGTAGGCGCTGCCCGGTGGGCTGGGCGTAGGGGTGGGGGCGGGACGGTCCAGCCCAGACTGAGGCCTTCTCCTGGCCAGGTGATCGCGGACATGCGGGAAAAGCGTTACGAGGACGAGGGCATTGGCAGCAGCTACATGTTCCGGGTGGACCACGACACCATCATCGATGCCACCAAGTGCGGCAACTTTGCGCGCTTCATCAACCACAGCTGCAACGTGAGTGCCTGGGACGGGGCCGCTGCTGCCCCCAGAAGCTTCTGGCACGGAATCGGCGGGGCCTCCTTCCCAAGCTCTGGTCACCCGCGGGTGATGGGGGCGGGGGGCGGGGGGTGAGGCTTTGTATACGGAGTCTTTCTCCCCTGAGCTTCAATTTTCTCTTCTGAAAAATGGGCATAATGAGACCCAAGGTGCTCAAGAAGTGGTCCGCTCAGTTCATAGTTCACAGCTTTCGTTCTGGGGCAGGGGTGTGCACTAGAACTTTGTGCAGGGGCAGAGATGCTCTGCGTCCGCGCTGTGCACTGATGTGGTACGAGCTGCGTGTTGGGTTGAGCACTTGAACCGTGGCCAGTGCTGCTGAGGAACTGAGCTTTTCATTTAATTTGGTTTAACTTAAATAGTCACACGTGGCTAGTGATGGTGGTGGTGGACGGCGCTGGCCCGGGGGGCAGTGAGTGTTGGTAACGAGGGTGAGTCTCATGCTGAAGACAAACATGGGGAGCTTCCGACGGGGCAGGCGAGTTCCAGAGCAGATGCCAAACTCTTGTTTCGAGTCACGACATCACTACTCAGCAAGTGGAACCGTAGTCTGGTTACGTAATGTCTCAGTGCCTCAGTTTCCTGATCTGGATGGAAACAGTCCCTCCCTGTAGGTTGTTGGGAGAACCAAATGTGCCCCTGAGTGCAGGCCCTCTGAGTGTGCTGACCCAGCTAGCTCTCCCAACCGTGACTGGATCATCACCTGGGCCAGTAGGGACTTCGTCTTGCCTCTCCTATGGGATCTGAGGGTTTGGAGGGAATCACCCAGGTGGCAGTGAGTGGGGCACGCATTCTGCTCAGGGAGGCCCTGGAGGGGAGAACACCTGTTTGAGGGCCAGCAAAGCAGGCAGCAGGGATGGACTAGGGGGCGAGAGGGCAGGTAAGAGATGAGGTTGGCAGGGTTGGGGTGGCCAGATCACTCAGCCTTGCCGACAGAGCTGAGAAGTTTCTCTAAAAGCCAGGCAGGCTGCTGGAAGGTTTTGAGCCATGGGGTGACAGGAGTTCCCTGGCTGCTGGGTCAGGAGTAGATTTTCTCAGAGGACTGAGAGGCAGTGGGAGCTGCTGAAGTCCAGCCGAGTGGTGAGAGGGCCTGCCTGGGGCCGTGGCAGTGGGGGTGGAGAGCAGTGGACAGAATCAAGAGGTCTTTGGGGGTAGAACCCTCTGGGCGTGGCCGTGGGCCCGATCCAGCATCGGTGGAGGAAGGTGGGGGAGGCGGGTGTCTGGGGGCCTGGACGCGTGGCATGGCCACTCCCTTGAGTTTTAGGTTTGAGTTTACGGAGTCGAAAATGTCTCCTGGAGCTGCCAAAGGCAGATATTGAGCAGGTGCTTGGATTTCTGGGTCTGGAGCAGGGTCCAGCAAACCTTTTCTGTAAAGGGCCTGATAGTAAATATTTTTGGCTTTGTGGCCCAGAGGCTCTCTTAGCAGCTACTTTAACTGTCATTGTAACAAAAGCAGCTGTAGACGGTATGTAAATGAACGGGGATGCCCGTCTGCCAATAAAAGTCTGCTTGCTAGAACAGGCCGCGAGGGGCCGGAAGGACTCCCCCCTCTCTAGAGCTCTGAAGTGAGGCCTGGGCCAGGAATAGAATTTGGGGAGTCACCTGTATGGAAATTGAAGCCCTGGGCAACATTTTATTATTATTACCATCATCATCATTCTTACTTAGTATCAGAGGCGGGGGGGTCCTTGTCACCCCGATAGGGCAGCCGAGGCTCGAGCAGGTGGCCAGTGGGCATGGGGTCGTGCGGCACATTTGTCAGGCCTCGGGCATGGAGCTCCATCGGGTTTCGGGGGGCCTCGTGGCGATGGGCCTGGGTGGAGTACCGGGTGACTCCTCGGCTCAGCCTCCCCTCCTGCCTCGCCCACAGCCCAACTGCTATGCCAAGGTGATCACGGTGGAGTCGCAGAAGAAGATTGTCATCTACTCGAAGCAGCACATCAACGTCAACGAGGAGATCACCTACGACTACAAGTTCCCCATCGAGGACGTCAAGATCCCCTGCCTGTGTGGCTCTGAGAACTGCCGGGGGACACTCAACTAGGCCCCGTGGAAGGCTGCCCGCGCCGCCCTGGGGCTCCCGAGCGTGGACCCCAGGGCCCGGGGGCCCAGCCCCACCTCCCACCCCCATTTCAGGTGCTGTCCCCTACCCAGCGGCCATGTCAGGGCCTAGCACCCCCAACACTACCCCCAGGACCCAGCGCAGCTCCAGCCCCTCAGTGGGAAAGGGCTTCTCTGTCTCTCAGCCCACGTCTTTTGGTTTTTTAAAATGCTCCCTTCAGGATTTTCGTTGAGCTCCAGCGTAAACTCTCTGTCCGTGTCTCTCACCCTCCGTCTCTCTGTCTCTGTCCTTCTCTTTTCCCGTCTTCCCCATCAGCCTCTTTCCATGAATGCTGCTATGTTGTTTTGTCTTCTCTTTACTCTCTTCCTCGTCATAAGAAAAGACGTTTTAACCGTTGAAATGTGAAAGCAGAATCAGAGAGCGGGGACCCCCGGCGGGGGCTGCAGAGGCCTCGGTGTGGTGGCGTGTCGGCCCACGTTCCGGAACCCCCGGGCCAGGGCGCTGGGCCAGGTGCTGCAGAGAGGAGGGGGGTCGGGCCACACGGCTCTGACCTCAGAACACTACACAAGGCCCCCTCTCTGCTGGCGGAGGTGACTCAGTGAGGAGAAGACCCCCCCCATCTGTTCCTTCCCCAGCAGCCTGGGGGCGCCATTTCCCCTAGCAGACCCTGGTGGAGCCAAGCTGGTCCCAGGCAGGAATTTCCCCTCTGGGCTCTTCCTGCCACCCCACACCCCGCCACCCCCAAAATCTTGGGTTCAATGTTTACTTTCTCATTCGAATGCCAGCAATGAGGGAGCCTCCCTGAGGCCCCAGTGTGGGTGTGGGGGCACTGGGAAGGGTCCTGTCTACTCTCTCCTGCCCTCACCTTCACCCGGGTGGGAGGGCCTCCCAGGGCAGGCGGGTCCCCCAGTCCCGCCACTACGGGTCTCTGACCATATGCACGTGGCATTTTTTTGTTTATAAGCTTCACCCGCTTGTCCCTAGCCCACACCCCAACTCACCTGGCCAGCAGCCCCGTCATCCCAAGAAGGCAAGAGCATATTTATTTTTGGGGTGAGAAGATTATTCTCCCAGAGAAAGGAAAATCTTGGAGAAGATTTTAAAACTCAGATCTAAGTCTGACAGGTTTTTTTGTTTTTTGTTTTTCTTAACCTTTTTTACCCCCTTCCCATCATCCTCTTCAGGGTTTATTTCCATGGATTTTTTTTTTCCTGTGCGTGTATAAAATCAAAACGAAGGGAAGAAATAGGTTTTTGAAGTTCAGAACCAACTTCTGTATATAGGCTGCCATAAAGGACTTTTTCTCGGGAACATTGTTTCTTGTAGAAACACGTGGGAAGACTTTTTTGCTCATTTCTTTGTATTTCCAAAAATCTCTCACACACACACACACACACACACACACACACACACACACACACACACACAGCAAGTCCCTCTCACCCCAGAAAGCAGAGCAGGCATGTAAATAATTTCTGGAAAGTGACTGTTGTGACCAGGAGTCATCTTCACCCAGACGGGAGAGCTCCCAGCAGGCCGCCCCCCCCAGGACGCAGGCCCAGGCCCGGAGCCTCTGGTATCTTCAGCTTGTGTCAAGCTTGTTATCATGTAAATTCTGTACAAAGAATTGTTATTTTTCTCTTTTTTTTGTCGTTGGTGGTTTTGTTGTGTTTTTTTTTTTTTTTTAATTTCTTTACCCCATGCCCTCCCTGTTTGAGATTGTGCCCACCAGTTTCAAGGTTTCAAGGTCGATGAAATCGGTGGCATTAAGACACAGAGGAGGGACCTGGGCACAGCGGCGACCTTCTCTTCCGTTTGCGGTTTTCTGCCTAATTGTGCAACTGAGGAAATATTTATTTTTCACATGAGGAAATGTGTAGTTTGTAGAGATGGTTGATTTAAGTTCCTTGTGCAGCCCCCAAGGGGCTGCCTTCATTCTCACCCCTCTCCCCCGAGAAGAAGTGGAGGGGGATGTGAGGAAACCGGGGTTGGGGGCCAGCCTCACCCCTCACCCTGGCCTCACCTTGCCCAAGCGGCGAGGGGCTGCACCCTCCCTGTCCCCAGGAACCCCCGCCCCACCCCAAAAATGGTTTGCCATATCCAGAAACATGGCTCATTTTTCTTTCAATACCTTCATTTTCATTGAACAAATGTTTGCTTTTGAAAAGTTGGGGGTTTCTGCCTTTTTTTTTTTCCTTGTCCCTCCCTCCCTGCCTCTCTCCTCCTGCAAAGAAGAGAACCCATAAGTTTTAGGGATGTTTGTGCATATAGACTCTGTCATCCGTATGTAACTTGTTTTGAAGAGAAGTGTTTCCGTTGTGGTGTGTCTTGCTGTAAATATTTGTTCATATTTTTGTGAATTCAATACTATGTACCATTGTATTATAGTAACTTTTATAAAGCAAACCATAAATATACTGACTTTTCTTACAGATACGCCATCTCTCTTGCTCTCCTCTCTCCCTCTCCTCCTCCTTTCTTTCTGATGGGGCACACACTGCTCACAGGGAGGGTGGCCTGGCTAGGCTCCGGGTAGAAGGAGCTAGGTGTGGTGTGCTCCACTCAGACTGGTGGTTCTTAAACTCTGAGCCTGTCAGGTGGATTATGTGAACTGGGCCAACTTATAGACTAGACCTTTCAACGTTTTTTTGCTTTTCAGTTTTGCTTCTACAACTTTTCTTAAAATCTTAGGTCTAACACTGCTAAAGGTTTGCAATTAGGAAACAAGCTCAAATATCCTATTGCTCTCACGGGAAGAAGTTGGAAAGGTGGTACCTCAAAGATGCTCACCACTCGTTTTCAGGAGACAGCCCTCTGGTTTGCATTTGAGGGGGAAGGGACTGAAAAAAGAGCCACAAGTGAAGAAGCATTAAGTGAATCTAGTGTTTGTGGTATTCTGTGCCCCGTAGGTCTCAACTCTGCCTGACCCAGTGGTGGGGTAGCCACGGGGCCCATGGAGAGTTGGTTAGATGTTGTCCACTTGCCCCTGAGAAGGACAGACGCCAAACCCCAGCCATAAGCAGCATGACTGAGAAAATGCCTGACCTCCCTTCTTACCAGGGACATGCAAATTCCACCACAAAATAGCCAGTGCTGGCCAGCATGAGGCGGGGGGCACTTGGGCATCATCAGTGTAAGCTTAAGTTGCCACAACCTTCAGGAGGAAAAATTAGATATTAACAGTTTAAAAATGCTCATGAACTTCCAGCCCAAATGTTCCGCTGCCTGGAATTGAGCCCGACAGCCACAAGCAGGCAACAATACGTACACAGATGTTCTTTGCAGCCTCACTTGTGAAGGCAGGGGAGAAGCCCTCGGTGGTGGGCTGCTGTTCGGAATTGTGCATCCAGACAGGTGAACACCACTGAAGGTGGATTCGTGGGGACAGGAAAGGCTGAGGGGGAGACTGAGCCAGGAAAGAGAAAAGAGCAGCTGCTAGCCATTCTGTTCATTCAACCAATATTATTGAGCACCTACGACGTGTCAGACGGTTCTCTAGGCCCTGGGGATACAGGCGTGGAGAAGACACCCCCCTGTCTTGGTGACTGTGTTCTTGTGAGCCAGGCAAACATGAAGAACACACGCTATGATAAGGAGAAAATTAGCTATGAGAAGGGGTATCAGTTGAGAGGGGGTGAGATTTTAAATACAGTGGTCAGGGAAGTCTGCTTAGCCCACATGTGAACAAAACTCAAAGGAGATCAGCCCCGTGGACACCTGGAGGGAGGGTATTGAAGGCAGAAGGAACCGTGAGTGCAAAGGTCCTGAGGCTAAAGCCGCCTGGTGTAACTGAGGACCAGCACGGAGGTCCGGAGGTCCGAGTGGCTGCAGCTGAATGAGGGAGGGGGGGAGTAAAGGAAATGAGGTCTGAGAGGTCCCGAGTGGGGGTGGGGGAGGCAGGTGCTGTGGGGCCTTGCAGGGCCACATGAGGACAATCCAGGGCGTCCAGCCCAAGGCACAGAAAGGAAACACACATCCAAATTTGAGTTTCCTTCATCTTCCCTCTTGAACCTGCTCCTCCTGCCGTAATTTCCACCTTGGTCAATGGCACTTCTATTTGGCCCCTCCGCCCACCACTGCTGCGGCTGGTTACCTATACTCAAGCCCTAGAAACCCCCAACCTCTCCTTTTCCCTCTACTACCAAGTCAGACGGTTCTCCTTCTCCCTTATTCTTCAAATCTATCCACCTCTCCCTCTGCCCCCTCAGTCCCATAGGACAAGTCCTTTCTTCTCTGGTCCTGCTGTGGGGGCCAAAAAGGGAGCCCCAACTTGAGCCATCTGCATGTAGGCCAGGGTGGGGTGGGGAGAAGGAAGTGCCAGGCAGACTTGGGCAAGACCCCTCACCCAGGCCCCTCTCCCAAAATAACAAGAGCAAACACATAGCCCTGACATCATGCCGGCCACTGTTTTAAAACATCTATTAAACGTACCGCAGTGCTAGGAGGTGGGTGTTGTTACCATCCTCATTTAACAGGTAAGGAAAATTGAGGCACTGAGAAGTCAAGTAGCTTGCCCAAGGTCACACAGCTAGCAAGGAGCTGATCTGGGGTATGAACCCAGGCAATCCTGCTCCCTAGCCCGTGCTCAGCTAATGAGGGTCTGCTCTGCCCATGTCCCGTCTAAGGAGGCACCCACCACCTGGCACCAGCTGATTGTTACTGCATAGGAAGGCAAGCCCAGAACGGCCTGGTTCTTCCAAGAAGAACCAGAATCCTAGAATTTGTATGTGAAGTATCCCAACTTTCTGAAATGATGACTCACATTTGTTTAAAACTATACGGACTAAATAAAATACATCTGTGCGCCAGATTTGGCCCGTGAGCCACCAGTTTGCAACCTTCTGAGATACAGAATTTCTCTGCTTTGCATAAGCCATGGGAAAATGGAGGGAGGGTATTTTTAACTGGGGTTGTCATTGTTCCTCTGGCTTCTCACTGCTATTCTTTTCATTTCTTAAGTTCATGATCCCAGAAACCCTGACTTCTATAATCTGGGGGGGGGAATCCCCCAATTCCCCTATTGTACCAACTTAGAATTTTTCCTTACGCTCAGATCCGCCTGCTCCGGGTTCTGAGCTGACTCACCCGCAGGAAGGGCTGGGCAAGTATCAGAAGCAGAAGAGACCCAATTTACCCCCAGTTCCTTTCTCCAGTTTTTAAAACTCGAGGGCAGAAGCTGAGGGGCTCAGAGCCACCCCCCCGTTCCTTTCTCCAGTTTTTAAAACTCGAGGGCAGAAGCTGAGGGGCTCAGAGCCATCCCCTCACCCCCCCCACACACACCTGCTCTACTTCTCAGACCAGGAACCATGTCCCTAGGTTGCTGAGCAGGGAAGTGCCCCGAAGTTCCTTGGCTAACACCTTCCTCTCTCCGATGTCCAGAAGTTTGGGCGCAGAGCAGCAAACTTGGGGAGATATCATAAAGCCATCAGACGGGATGCTGCCAAGCGCGGTTTCACCTCAAGGCCTACTACCCTTCCTGGGTATGCTCTTTCCCCAGGTTTTTCCGTGGCTAGTTCCCAAAGGTCGTCTCTCCAGAGGGGCTTTCTCTCCACCGAAATTAGCACCCCTCCCAGTTTTACCTTCACACAATCTCATCATCACCGCTTTATCTTCATAACACTCTGTGAAATGATACTGTCTTCCCCTCTAGCGTGTCAGCCCTCTGCACCCCTTGGTTCCAGAATTCTCCCTGACCGGCGCGGTCCCACTTAGCAAAACGCTTGCACCCGGCGCCTCCCGGGCTTCGGCAGGGCTCCGAAGCAAGAACGCGGACGCCTCCTGCAGTGCTGCGGCCCCGAGCTCCCCCTGCAGGCCGAGGGGCGTCACTGCCCCAGCACGGCGCAAACACCATGACCTCTCACAGGACCCCGGTCCGCTTTATTCCGGAGGGCGGGAGCAGGGAGGGGCCCAACCGAGGGGGGCGTGGTCAGCGCCTGGGTGTAGCGGGCTGGTGGGCGGGGCCTAGAGGGAGTGGCCAGTAAGGGAGGCTTGCAGTTCAGGGTCCGTGGGGTGGGCGTGTTCCAGACCTGAGGGCGTGGCCCACCGTACGCCTGCGGGTGGGCGGGGCCACGGTGGGGCCACGGTGGGGCCGCTGGGCCCTCAGGGCCTACATGCCCGGCAGGGTCCGGGTGTTCTCCAAGTCGGTGAGGTTGCCCCGCAGGTCCTGCTCCTCCTCGAAAGCCTTGAACAGTGAGTTGAAGTTGCCGGCTCCAAAACCCTGGAGCGGGAGAGAGAAGAAGGTGAGCTGCGGGTCTAGAGAAAGCCCACCGTGCTACCCTGCCTGGCTTCGGGGGCTTGTCGGGAATAGCTCGTACCTGGTGATTGTGGCGCTGGATGACTTCCAGGAAGAGCGTGGGCCGATCCTGCATGGGCTTGGTGAAGATCTGCAAGAGGTAGCCTTTCTCGTCGTAGTCTACCAGGATTTTCAGCTCCTAGGTAGGAGACAGGAGGCTGGGTTAGAGGGGCGGCTGGCCCACACTCCAATCGGGCACGGTGGAGTCTTTAGAAAGCCCGTCAGATTGGGACGCCTGGGTGGCTCAGTCGGTTAGAAAGCCCGTCAGAGCTCCTGCACCCGAAAGTCAAGAAAAGATCCCATTCTCCCCCAGTTCCAGACACCTCCAAATAGATCCCTAAATTCTCCTGTTACCACCTGCCCGCCACAGTCCGTGTGTAAGCCACCGTCAAGGCTGTCCTGGATCACCCACCCCAGTGGTCTCTGCACAGGTCCCACTGCTTCCCTCTTGCCTCTTTACAATCTATCCTCCCCACAGACACCCCAAGGGATCTTTTAAAAATCAGATCATGTCGTTCCCCTGTTTACAGTCCTCCAGTGGAAATCAGAACCCTCCAATGTTACTGGTGGAATGTAAAATGCTTGCAGCCCCGGCAGAAAACTGGCGATTCCTCAAAAGGTTAAACATAGGGTTACCTATAACCTGGCAGTTCCACTCCTAGGTATAATCCCAAGAGAATTAAAAACATAGGTCCACACAAAAACTTGTATACGAATGATTACAGCAGCATTACTCACAGTAATAGCCAAAAAGCGGAAACAACCCAATGTCCATCAACTGATGAATAGATAAGAAAAATGTGATATACCCACACAATGGGCTATGATTCAGCCACAAAGAGGAAGGAAGCACTGACACCTGCTACAACCTGGATGCATCTTGCAAACATGATGCTCCGTGAGAGAAGCCAGACACAAAAGATCCCATAGTGCATGATTCCATTTATATGACAAGTTCAGAATAGGCAAATCTATAGAAACAGAAGACAGATGAATGCTTGCCTAGGACTGCAGGGAGCGGGGCGGGGGGGGCGGGTAATGGAGGGACTGGGAGGTGATGAAGGGTGTGAAGTTTCAGGTGATTAAAATGTTCTAAAATTGATTTTGATGATAGCTGCACAGCATAACGAATAGCTAAAAACCACTGCATGGTGCACTTTATTTTTTAAAGTTTTTAAAAAAGATTTTATTTATTTGAGAGAGAGAGAAGGAGTGGGGGGAGGGGCAGAGGGAGAGGGAGAAGTAGACTCCTTGCTGAGCAGGGAGCCCCACTGAGCAGCTGAGCTGGGAGCCCGACCTGGGGCTTGATCCCATCCCGGGACCCCAGGATCATGACCGGAGCTGAAGGCAGACGTTCAACTGACTGAACCACCCAGGTGCCCTGAATTTAAAAGAGTGCTTTAGGGGTGCATTGGTGTCTCAGTAGTTAAGCGTCTGCCTTCGGCTCAGGTCATGGTCCCGGGGTCCTGGGATCGAGCCCCACATCGGGCTCCCTGCTCAGTGGGAAGCCTGCTTCTCCCTCTCCCACTCCCCCTGCTTGTGTTCCCTCTCTCGCTGTGTGTGTGTGTGTCTCTCTCTGCCAAAAAAAAAAAAAAACTTTAGAAGAGTGCCTTATATGTTATGTGACTTTTATATCAATAAAGCTGTTAAAAACAAAAACAAAACACCACCAAACCAAAACAAAATCCTCCAGTGGTGTCTGGCCACAGAAGAACAAAATCCAAACTCCTAAAGAGGCTATAAGAGGAATCAGCCCCTGCCTACCTCAGTGACCTAGGCCAGTCCTCAAATACTTCCTTTCATCCATTCTTGCCTTCTTTCTGTTCCTCAGACACTTGGAGCTTGCTCCTAACTCACCAGGACTGTCCTTCCCCTAGCTTCACACAGCCATCTCCCGCTGATTGTTTAGAGTTCACTGAAAAGTCAACTCCTCAGAGAGGCCCTCCCAGATCACCTCTGGTGAAGTAGCCCCAGGTCACTCTCCGTCGTAGGCTGTTTTAACTTTCTGCACAGCATCAATTCTCCGATGGTGTTTGTGTTATTATTTATTTATTTGCCTGTCATCTATCTCCCCACCAGACTGCAAGTCCCATGATCGTGGGGACCTGGTCTGGTTTTCCTTCTGTGTCCCAATGCCTAATTCAGGGTAGATGCATAGACAGTGTTTGTGAGGCGAGATGGAACTCAGGGCTCATTGTCCCCAGCTCAAACTCAAGGATCCTGCACTAGCCTCACCTCCAGGGTATCAATACTCTCCTTCACTCGGATCTTGGCCGACTTGAGCTTCTCCCGAAGTTGTTTGTAGTACGTTGGTGGAACAGCCAAGAACTCCATGCCTCTCTCTCTCAAGTGGCGAATCTGTCTCAAGGAAGGGTCAAGGTCAGTCTCCTCCTCTCTCCATGCTCAACACCCCTAGCCAGGAGGAGGCAGAGTCCCTATCCTAGTTTCCCCTGCCTGCCAGTCCCCTTGTGGGCCCGGTTAGAAGAACAGCCATCGCTCACGTTTACTGAATTCTCATCATGTGCCTGCCTCCCAAGCACTTTCCGTGTATTGCCTCATTATGTCCATGCAGTCACTTTTTGAGGTATCTGGACAATTATTATCCCCATTTCATAGCTGGGGAAACTGAGGCATCAAGAGATTAAATATCTATTCTCAACATTGTAGCCAGAGTGATTTTATTTAAAAACACAAGTCAAATCACCCCACTCCTCTGCTTACCCCACAGTGGTGTCTTGTCTCAGAGTCACATTCAAAGCCCTTACCATCTGTCCTCACTCCCACCTTCTGACCTCACCTCCTACCCCCTCGTCCTTGCTCATTCTGTTCCAGCCACGCTGATCTCCTTGCTGTGCCTCCAGCCTTCCTCTGCCCTGCCTGTCACTTCTGCTCGGGGCATGTTTCCCAGTTGTCCACATGCTTCCCTCCTTCCAACTCTGTGTTCTCAGATGTCTCCTTCTCAATGTGGCCTTTCGTGACCGCCCTGTTTAAACGTGCAATGTCCTTCATCCTCCCTCTCCCATTGCCCTGCTTGGTTTCCCTCCAGAGCGCTCACACCATCTAGCACATGTATCTTCCTTGTTTTGTTTTCTGCCTTCACTAAAGCAGAGACTATTGTTTTGTCAGCTCATGTATCCCAAGTACCTAAAAGGGTGCCCAATATGCATAGTAGGTGCCCAGTACACATCTACTGAGTGGGTGAATGAATGGGTGAAATTGCCAAGGTCATGCAGTGAATTCTTGGTTAGGCCAGGATGGAAAGGGACAGTCAGGCTCGTGTCCACTTTGATATACTGCTGCCTTAGGAATAGGCCGGTTCCACAGAGTCTGCGCATTTAACTTGGCTCAAAGGACCTAGTCAATCTTGTAGCCTAATATCCTCATTTTCAAGGTGAGGCAGCTGAAGCCCAGAGAGGGGGCTGAATCCCCCAGGGGACACACAGCAAGTCACTTGCAGAACTAGGACTAGAATCCAGGCTTCCTCTTTTACTCTGGCACCTGCTACTTTTAAAGCCAGCAGGGAAAGGGAACTCTCTGGGGTGGGAATGTGCCTGCACTTGAGTGGCAGGAACCAGTAAGAGAGCCCAGTCAGCCATCTGGGCTGGCCAAGGGGGCCGAGGATTGCCACTACCCGCCCCCCACTCCCTCCTCCATTTTGGCTCTGGAGCTAGATGAAAGGTGAATTAGGACCAGGAATGAGCTTCTCACCGCTGTGATGATGTCTTGGGTCTTGAGAGCAATGTGCTGGACCCCAGCGCCCCCGTTATAGTCCACATATTCCTGGGGGAGGGAAACAAGGCAAACACGGTCATTGGCTCCTGTCACCCATATTCCTGCCTCCTCAGGAGCCTTCAAAGCTCTTCCCTGCTTTCTTCTTCCCCAGCCAGGCCCCCGGAGTCCAGGGGAGGCCCCACCTGGATCTGAGATTTCTTCTTCCCTGGTGCTGGCTCATTAATGGGCATCTTGATGGACTCCTCAAAATTGGCCACCACGATGGAGCGCAGAGAGCTGTATTCTGTGTGCACCTGTGTGTCATCCACGGACCAGAACCGGTGGAACTGCAGATTCTTCAGGTACCTGTGGAGTGGCCATAAGGACACGTTGGCTCTGTGTGCCTGCCAGGGACTGGCTCCTTGCCCCTACTTCCACCTTCCAGAATTTGGCCCCTGAGCAGCCTCCAGAAAGGAACCACCATTCACCTCATACCCACTGAACACCTGTACCTTGATTCTGACAATTTTCCTTCGGGTGGACGTGAAGTGTCTTGTAACAAGATCTGTGTGGTATGGCAAGGGTCCGACCAAGAGAAGTGCCCTTTGAGAAGGGCACTTGCTTCTCATTTGCACAAGGGCGCTGTTTGGGGTAGCGACAGACTTCCTCCAGGTCTCCCTGGACTGTGACGCCCTCAGAGGGAGGACCCGTGGGTCCCTTTGAGCCTTAAAGGCTCTGATCCTCAGGGAACAGATGACTCAGGGTCATCAAGTTAAGCTCCCTCGCCCTTCTGCTCCATTTCCCAGTCCAGTGTCTCGAGAAGAGAACTGGGGAGCGGACCTGTCTCCTTTGCAGTGAGGGGTTGGGCCAGGGACTCACCACTCAGAGGCAGACACCATCTCTTGATCAGGCTGGTTTCCCACAATGTGGTCGATCATCTCGAGACTGCAGCTAGGCCTTTCGGGGGAGGAAGCCGTCAGGAGGTGAGGAGAGGGCTACTTCCTAAACCTCCCCCTCCCCACAGTAGCCGCTCACTGTGACATAGCATGTTCTAGAGCCACCTTACTGGTGTCGACTTGCACGCTATTAC
The DNA here is from genome assembly GCF_004348235.1 of Phoca vitulina. NCBI lineage: Eukaryota > Metazoa > Chordata > Mammalia > Carnivora > Phocidae > Phoca > Phoca vitulina. Next base: position 9,187,854 of record NW_022589749.1, read on the forward strand.
TAGTCCCATTTTACAGATGGGGAACTGAGGCAGAGAGGAATAAAGTAAATATGGAGATTAAATAGCTAGAAAATGACACAGCCATAGGGCGCCTGCGGGGCTCAGTCGGTTAAGCGTCTGCCTTCGGGTCAGGTCATGATCTCAGTGTCCTGGGATTGGGCCCCTCGTTGGGCTCCCTGCTCAGCGGGGAGTCTGCTTCTCCCCCTCCCTCTGCCCCTCCCTCTGGCTCATGCTCTCTCTCTCTGTCTCTCAAATAAATAAAATCTTTAAAAAAAAATGACAGAGCCGGGGTTTGAGCCCAGGCAGTTGGTTCCAGAGCCTAGGTGCTTAACCTCTGTGTTGCCTCTTCAAGCCACCCCTTAGTGACCCTCAGGAGTCCCCCAGCAGCCTCCCAGATGCTCTGCCCCTCAGAGAAGCCCAGTCTGCATGGAGGATCAGGGCATTGCTTTCCACCACCCTCAGGACTTTCTATACCCCCCCAAGCCCGAGGGGCACTCACAGCTTGGAAAGTAGGGGGTCCACAGATGCTGGGGTCTCGAATCCAGGCAAGAACCGGCCGCTATAGTTCATCTTTTCCACCAGGGTGTGTGTGGTGTCCCCATACTATGGGTAGAAAACAACCAGGCTTGGCCCCTGTGGTCCCATCCCCGCCAAGACTGGGCCACATCTCCCGGTGCCCACACGGTTCCACCCCGGGTCTGACCCTAACTCTGTCTGTGATCTTGGGCAAGTCACTTCCCCTCTCTGAAATGAATTGCAGTCTGTCATTTGTTTGGGACTTTCTTTGACCGTCTGCCTGCCCCATGGGACCAGAATCTCTGTGAGGGCAGGGACACTGTTTTGCTCATCATGGGATCCTCAGCATCTAGGACAGTGCCTGGCTCATTGTAGGTGCTCAGTACAAATGTATTGACTAAGTGAGAATGATGAGGGCATTGGCTCAAATTATATCAAAGGGTTCTGGGGCGCCTGGCCGGCTCCACCGGTGGAGTGTGAGACTCTTAATCTCGGCGTTGTGAGTTCAAGCCCCACGTTGGGTGTAGACATTACTTAATAATAAAATCTTAAGGGGGCGCTTGGGTGGCTCAGTTGGTTAAGGAACTGGCTCTTGATTTCGGTTCAGGTCATGATCTCAGGGTCGTGGGATCAAGCCCCGTGTTGGGTTCCCTGCTCAGCACAGAGTCTGCTGGAGATTCTCTCTCTGCCTCTCCCCACTCTCAATAAATAAATAAATAAAATCTTTAAAAAATAAAATAAGATCTTATTTATTTATTTTTAAAGATTTTATTTATTTACTTGACAGAGAGAGACACAGCGAGAGAGGGAACACAAGCAGGGAGAGTGGGGGAGGGAGAAGCAGGCTCCCCGCGGAGCAGAGAGCCCAATGGGGCTCGATCCCAGGACCCTGGGATCATGACCTGAGCCGAAGGCAGACGCTTAACGACTGAGCCACCCAGGCGCCCCAAGATCTTTTTTAAAAAAAGGTTGTTTTTTTTTTTTCGATCATGTTAACAATCTTTAAGTTGTATTTAACCTTGAGGAGGTGGGACCTGTGGTCATCTCTGTATGACAGTAACACAGACTTGGGAACCTTTGCTGCGTGTCTGTGATGTACCAGGTACCGTTGTTCTAAACGCTGTGCAGGAATGATCTCACTTGAGCCTTGCAATGACCCTGGATGGGGTTATAGTTGAAGAAACGGTTAAGTAGCATTCCCAGGCCACACAGATGGTCCAGCTGCAGTCCTTGCTCATTTAAACAGAGTCCCAGAGAGGTGGAGTGCTTTGCCCAAAGTCTTCCCCAGACCCCACTCGCCCCCTTCTTCAAAGCCCTTGTCCTCAGTTTACATCCCTGTGCTGTCATTGCCACCTGCCCCCCACACTCTCCCCGTGCACAGGGGAGGAAGGGAAGCATCAGGGGGGGACTGGTAGCTCCCATCAGCCTCTGCACACTGGCCAAGCATTACAGGCAGTGAGACTTAGAGGAGAATGTCTGCTTCAAGGCACCAGGGTGGGATGGCATGAGGGAGTGGGGGTGGGGATGGGGGTGGGGATCCTGGCATCTCAGGGGAGCTGACAGCAGGAGGGGTGGGGGCACCGAAGCGAACTCACCGTCTGCAACACGGCCAATTTCACCTTCCCAAACTTATCTTGCTCTATCCAGGGCTCCCGCACGATTTTGGCGCCCTGTTCCCGGGCTTTCTGCAGAGAAGATGGGTCAGGGAGGCAGTAAGTGCTGGACCCTCCCGGAGCCCTGGCTGGCTGCCCCGTGGTCCTGCCTCGTCCTGCCACAGGCTCATCCTGCTTTCCCAGACCCAGGCAGGAACGACAGCCAGCTTCAGCTGTTGCCCCTGACACCCGTGCCTTGTGCCTGTTTGGCAGATAGGGAAACTGAGGCCCAGGCCCAGAGTTGGAGCTATGAGAGACAAACCAGGTGGGGGTGGGGGTGTGTCCCACCTCTGCTAACTCACTCTGGCCCTTCCCCCTCTCCAGTCCTCAACTTCCCCATCTGTAAACCAGGCGGTGGGATAGAAGACCCCTCCCATTGACTGAACACCTGCTGTGCATCAGACCCTCTGCGGGGTGCCTTCCATGCACGGCTCATGCCTTTATGTAGCGAAACCTTACTGCATGGCTATGCTTATCACATGTCAGGTGTTGGTGAAGGTATTTACCAAACTCCTTCTTCCTCACAGCAACATTACAGGAAAGGTACTGTTCTTGTCTCCGTTCTATAGGTGATGAGATCTATAGGCACAGAGAAGTTAAGTCACTTGCCCAAAGTCTCACAGATAATAAGATTCAGACCTGGGCAGTGGGCCTCTGGCTTCTATGCTCTGAACCTCTAAGCTGCTTCTTGAATATGGTGTTTGGTTCAGAGTCGTGCTCAAGAAGTGGTAATTATGGTCTCAGGTCCTCTGTGTCCACCTCAGTGAGGTAGTTGCTGTGGTTGTCCCTGTTTTCCAGATGTGGAAACTGAGGCTCAGTGAGAGGGCATGCAGCTAGCAAGGGCCGGGGCATCCCTGGAACTCGGGTGTGCATCACACCAGTGTCTGGGCTCGTCACTCCAACATGGCGGGTCCTCCAGCCCTGACCGCAGGGTCCCCGTGGCAGGCAGAGGGCAGCCCCGGTGTGGGCTCACCTGCACGATGTAGTCACAGTCTTCCACCTCAAAAGCGATGTCTTTCACTCCGTCACCGTGTTTTACCAGGTGGTCGCCCATCTCTGTGGCCGGTAGGGGAGGTCATGGTGCTGGAATCATGGCTCCCTCACCTCTCTGTCAGCCTCTGGGCTCCATCTTCTTCTAGGCTGGGGAACCCTCGCTGAACCAGACCCACTCCCTTGTCCCTGAGCCCAACCACAACCCACAATAGCATGTCTTCACTTCCTGGCACCCTGAACCCCCTGGGCCTCCTCACCTTTGTTCCAGGGGTTGAGGGCGGAGGAGAAGACAAACACAATCTAAGGCAGAGAGGAGAGAGGAGGTGTAGCTGGTGGCTCAGGCCAGCATGTGGAGGTGCACCCCCATCCCCTCCTCCCCACCCACCTGTGAGACACCCCAGTGGGGCATTCGGATCAGATCGCCCCTCCCAGCCAGGAAGGACTCCTTGACCCTGGGTTCCAGCCCCTTCTCTGCCTCAGCTTCCCCTCTGAGATGAGCTGTTGCTCAGGCCCCCCCATGGGAGAGAGCCCCAGGATTCCCAGGGATCAGGGCACTAGTCAGACTTTCAGCTTTGATGTCTAAGGCCTCTGTCAACTTCTCCCAAACATCTGTGAGGCCAGAGTTGGGCGAGGCCGAGAAGGAGATGAGACTGAGGTCCCTGTGGTCTGTTGTACGAAGGGGCCAAAGGAGGTGCTGGTGGCGGCTCTCAGTTCATGCTCCCTTATCCTCGCCAGACATCCTGGGAGAGAATCGGGTGGGCCTGGGGCAAGGGCCTCCTGGTCTGCTTCACCCACAAGCACCAGAGCCCTTAGGAGGCTCAGAGACCAGCAGGGGCAGAGAGGCTGGCCTGGGTGAGTGGGGTCCTGGGGTGGGGACTTACCTTGCCTTGCTTGATCACATGGCTGACTACCTCCCGGGAACCCGTCTCCAGGCCTTTGTAGGCTAGTGGTTCAAAGCCCATCTTGTTGCAGTAGAATGACGCAGCCTGAATCACAGAGTTGCCACCGGGTTCCTGAGGGCCAGCCTGGGGGACGCCCCCCCGGCTGAAGCCTCCAGTCCCCGTTGGCATGGCTGCCCTGTTGCCCCAGGGACAGAGTCCGTCCTGGGAAGAAAGGCGGCTCCCTGGCCCATTCCGACATCAGATAGGTTTCCTGCTGGGGTCCGAGGCCCTGATTGTGTAATTAGGATCTAAAGAGCGTCTGTATTTCTGGGATGGTCCCAATGCTGGCTCTGATCCTCCCCACACAGCGGCCAATCACAGGCCCAGCCAGGGAACCACCCTTGTCCAGGAGGCCCTCTGGCCCGCCCTCTGCCCACTCTAATACCTGGCCCCAGCTTTTACCTGCTTGGCGTTGCCAACCCAGAAGGTCACGGAGTGGAAATGAAGGAATCGGCCTCTCTGAGGCTGCAGGAGGAGAGAAGGGGAGAAGCTAAGTCTCTGGAAGTGGGTCTAGAAAAGTGTGGATGGAGAGGTGTCCCCTAACCACTTTCCTTGTCCCAGCCTTAATTCCAAAACTGAGAAGCCAAACACCCTGCAGCCTTGCCAAGCCTCAAAAGAGGTTTCCAATGGAGAAATCAAGCTCCTGGATGTTGGGGATCAGAAAGCCCCCTTGGGAGGCCTGCCCAGATTTCACAAAGTGGAACTGCTGTCTGCTACAGCAACACGGATTTAAGTTAGACCTTAGAAAGAACTTCCAGGGTCACCTGGCTAGCTCCGTCAGTAGAGCATGCGACTCTTGATCTCGAGGTTGTGAGTTTGAGCCCCACAGTGTGGGTAGAGATTACACATTAAAAAAAAAAATCTAGAAAGAACTCCTAGACAGGATTAAGAGATTAGCAGGAATTTAAGAAGAGGTAAAGTTTTTCTTTGGAGAGATGAGCCTGAGTGTGCATCTTGGACATCACATACCCGCTGAAGTTCCTTTTCTGCTCTTTGCTGACATCCCAGTCTCCCGGGGCCCTGACCCCACATTTCCCCTCCTACTTACCTTCTTTCCTTTGTCGCTGTAAGTCGTCTAAGGAGAAAGAAAAGGACAGTAAGACTTGGAAGCTCAGACACAAGGCGCTTCTGGAAGCCTCACCGCAGATCATCACTGGGGAGGCTGCCCTGCCTCCCAGGCAAGCACTTACCATGGTTGATCTTGGTCAAACTTCCTGCTCTGAGACTGGGACAAGAGGCCAGTGGAGTGCTGGACAGAAGTATTTAACACCGAGCAGATCCCACCCCTGGCCTCCTGGCCTTCCTAGGGGCGGGCGGAAGCTGACCCAACCCTGGAAGCTCCTAGGCTTGGGAGCCTCTGATCTGGCTGCAGCCTCAGTGGACAGGGTCATATTGTCAGGCCCAGAGAAGGGGAGTGACTACCCAAGGCCACTAGTCAGTGGGGCAGAGCCAAGGCACAGAGCCAAGGGCACACTCCGGGACCCCGGGTTGGCACTATGGTCTCTGCCCTCCAGAATCCAAAGTTCAGAAGTCAAGGCCAGACTGAGTGCAGTGGTGACTGCGGAATTCTTGTTTAGGGAAAATTTGACGGGGAATTAGGGACTGGTCCTGAAGCCCTGTTTGCATAGCGAGCGTGTGGTTTATAACTAGGTAAAAGGGTTGTACTCCATAGTGGTTAGAGGCATGGGTGTGGGGGTTTGAATCCTGGACCTGCTACATACTATGTGACTGGGGAGAGTCACGGAGAGTCACGGAGAGTCACGGAACCCCTCTGAGCCTCAGTCTCAGAGGAGTTGTAAAATGTGTAAAATGGAAGCAATAATAGTATGGTTGGGATTAAGTGAGATGAAGCGTAAGTCTTTGGAGTAGAGCGCAGCACATAGGAATTCTCTGTTAATGTTGGTTATGATTACTTGTCTCTTTAGGGCTTTGGGCAACTGATGGAAAACAGGGGGCCTTGGGGTTGCCACATCCTGAGTAATGGGAAAGAGGTTATGGTCCTGCCCCCTGCCCCAGGTTCTCAGTATCTGCAGGGTGGTGGGAAGGGAGAGCAGATGGCTCTGGGAGGAATGCCAGGGCTCTCCCAGCAACCCCATACCTGAGTCCTCAGGTCTCACATTCCTAAAAGATGGAATGGTGACTGACTGCTGGCCAGCCATGGCATTCACCTGAGGGTTCCAGGACAACCCCCTGCCGCTTGCTTCACCCCAGTCCCCCGAAACTCTGGTGCTGAGCCATCTTGCCCTCTTTCCAGGGAACTGACTTTTCAACTGTCATCATTGCCTGGACACTTTTTCCAGTCTCTGATGCTCACAGTCTTGACCCATGACTGTGTTATGACCCCCTGCCCTCTTGCATCACTTGGGTTCCTAAATCGTCCTGCACCAGCCCTTTTTTTTTTTTTTTTTTAAATACGGAAAAACAGATCAGCATGTCTAGTAATGACTTCAAGGATCGTTCGGTCCAACATTACCATATTTCAGATGAGAAAAGTAACAAACAGCAAGGAAGTGCCTGAAGCCACTCTCTCCTTTCCTTCTTTCTTCCCTCCCATGCCTTTCCCTCCCACCAGGGAGCAGAGGGGGACTTATCTGGGAGGAGACTCCCCCCTTTCTGCCTTCCTCAGCAAACCCTGCCAGGCCCCCTCTTCTCCCCAGGGGGCCCGGTCGGCACTCCCCAGCCCCAGGTTTGAGGTTCAGCTAAGCTCTGCCATGGGTCAGCTTTAGCCAGCAGCCCTGGAGGTGGGGCCCAGGACGGTTCGAGAACTTTTCCAGGCCACACAGTTAGCAAGAGGCGTAGTAGGGCTGGAATGTGAACCGGGTTATTCTGACTCCAAGGCCACCTTTCTAATTGCTGCACTGTGTTCTCTACACATCAGAGATGTTGATGTTTCCACCGGACGGATGGGGAGACTAAAGCCCCGGAGCTGGGAGGAAGAGAAACCCAAACCCTGGCCTATTTGCTTCTGAAGTTGGATCTCATTCCACCAGTCCAGACAACTTCTCCCAGCTTCTCTCTTCTGTTTTCTGGGCAAGTCTGGAGGCTGGCCAGGTAGTCCCACCTCCTTATTCTGCCCCTCCTGGGGCAGCCTGCCCTCAATGTCCACCTCCGCCCCCTGGGTCTAGGTTTCCAGTTGAGAAAACTGACATAGAGGTAGCCCAGAATGGAGCTCTTAGGCCAGAAGGTTCCACCAGGGGAGGAGGGCTCGGTGCAGCCCTCTCAGCCTCCCAGGTGAAAAGGAACATCCTGTCCCCTTGTTCACAGTGGCCAACTCGAACCCCCACTCCTGGAGCCTGGCCTGGCTGGTGTCCTAGGCACATAGTCAATGTTTACCAAATCAAGGGAGCAGGTTATCAGCAGCCTCAGAGTGCTGAAGGCAAGTGTCTGGCTCAGCTGGCCAAGGCTGGTGGTTCTGTCCTACCCCCTGGACTTTGCTTCCCGAAACACTGCGGATCTCAGTCACACTCTGGATACACTCTTGCGTGCTTCTTCCAGCAGCAGGCCGAAACGGGGGAGGGAGAACGCGCAGGGCCCCGTCTCTGGAGCCCCTGTATTCCCTCCTAGATTCTCCTTCTCAGGCTGGGCCGGGTAGGATAACATGTCAGCAGTGGCTGAGTATGGCCGTCTCTGCTCTTTGCTCCCGAGTTGCCACCTTCTGTCCAACCTGAGCTGGGAGCTGGGTTCTAGAGACCGTGCTCATGGCGCCCTCTCTTCAGATGGGCCCTTAAGACTCATCCTCCACTGCGCCGTGGTGTGCAGAAAGGAGTGAACACAGCAAGCTTGAGGGTGCTGTTCATAGAAAGGCCGGCTTGCAAGGTTGAGCCTTGGCTGGCACTGAGAAACTCGGATTTCAGGAAGGTCCCCACCGTCCCCAGAAATGACAGGAGTGGTTCCTTGGGTGTAAACTATTTGTACAAGGCATGTGCTTTATGTTGAACATGTGCTTTCCTTCTGGGAGTCTGGGATTTGGGTACGTGCTGTGCAACAGGTGCATATGGGGCCAGCCCCCAGTAAAAACCCGGGTGCCTGAGGCTCTGGAAAGGTTCCTTTGTAGACGACATTCCGCAACCCCTTGCTGGAGGAAATTAGCATAACCTATGTGAACCCCCCCACCCCCCCGAACCTCCCCAGGAGAAGACCCTTGCCATCTTGTAGGCACCATGTGCCTTTACCCTGGGCTGATTTTGCTCTGTGTCCTTTAGCTGTAATACATCTTAGGCGTGAGTATGACCAATTCTGGGTCCCGTGAGTCTTCCTAGCACATTAACAAACCCGAGGGTGGGCTTGGGAACCCCTAACACCGTGCTGGCAGCAATAGGATTCGCTCGATGGATCCTGACTCACTGAAATACGGTACAGGCATTGTCTGGGGGAAAGGAAGCACGAGGGGAAAGGGACATCCTTTCACAGAGATGCATATGAGATTCCTAGCTGTATAAGCACTGGCTATCCTCTTCCTCTGCGACCATGACCAAGGTGGCCCAGGCCCTCAGCTCCTTTCCAAAGCCCTTACTGAGTACTCGGTACCTACCCAGGGCCATGGCGCGGGGGTGGGGGGGCCTGCATGGCTTCCCGGAACGGTCAGCCAACCTTCGGTGCCTGGGTGGCTGTGCCGTTCCCCCCCTGAGCTGCAGCTGCAGATGTGGGGAGAAGTAAAAATGACCTCTGGGACTCAACACTCAGTAGATGGTACCCCACGAGAGTTGAGCTGGATCCCTTGGCCTCTTTTGGCTGCTCTGGCTAAAATGAGGCGGGGGGTGGGGCGCACCTGGGTGGCGCAGTCGCAGTCAGTTGAGCGTCTGACTCTAGGTTTCAGCTCAGGTCATGATCTCAGGGTTGTGAGATCTCGTGGGGCTCTGTGCTCAGCAGGGAATCTGCTTGAGATTCTCCCTCTCCCTCTGCCGCTCCCCCTGCTCGTGTTCTCGCTCTCTCAAATAAATAAATAAATCTTTAAAAAATAATAAAAAATAAAACAATGAGGGGATCTCAGTGGGGGTGATACCTTTGGTTTTTGTTCTCTCCTCAAGGTAGGAGGAGAAAGAGCCCAAACATTTCCAATGGTGGGCTTTGGTTGGACCCAAAATGTTGGAAGTTTGTATTATTCTCTCCTCCAAGTGGGAGGGAAAACATTAAATCAGTTCTCAGAGAAGAGGCAAAGCTTTAGACAGATCAGAGGGGAAAGAAAATGTGTGTGTGTGTGGGGGGGGGGGGTTCCACAGCTGCTGCCGCCCCCCACTCCCACCCCATAAATGCTGAATTTACTGCTAGGAGTTTAAGTAAATTTTCAATGAAATTAAAGGAGAAGGGATTATTTATTTATTTATTTTTTAAAGATTTTATTTATTTATTTGACAGAGAGAGAGACAGAGAGGGAACACAAGCAGGGGGAGTGGGAGAGGGAGAAGCAGGCTTCCCGCTGAGCAGGGAGCCCGATGTGGGGCTCGATCCCAGGGCCCTGGGATCATGACCTGAGCCGAAGGCAGACGCTTAACGCCTGAGCCACCCAGGCGCCCTGGAGAAGGAATTTTTTAAATGCCTTTGTATTTCATAGATATTATATTTGGATGTATGGTTAAAATTGATGTAAAATGTCATATGCCTATAATTTTGTAAGTGCCAGAGGGATCGTCCCAATTAGAGAAGAGTCGCCAAAAAAAAAAAAGAAAAAGAAAGAAAGAAAAAGTCACTGGGATGTAACTTTCTTGCATTTTGCCACATGGGCGGCTTGGAATTTGAAATCTTTTGAGTATTGAAAACAGAACAATCTTCTGTAACAAATGATTCTTACTATGATTTTTGCCTTTTGGAGCTTCTGGGGGCGGGGGGTAGACAACTGAGAAAGAGAAGCAATCTCTAAATGGAGATACACTTTTACGGCTTGAAAAAGCGGTTTTTTTAGTTGCTAATGAGCTCTTGTGAAATTGCCTGTCTGACAGTTGGAGGTATATTTTTGAGGACATCCACTTGGGCTCTAAGACCAACAGGACAGAAAGGGTTAGGGAAGCTGTCTCGCTTGGCTGCAGCAGAAGAAAAGCCAGTGCCCTGCCCCGCCCCCCCCCCCCCCAGCTTTAGTGAGGGATAACTGACAAATAAAAATAGCCTAACAAAAATTGCCTATAATTAAGGTATACAATGTGTTGTTTTGATATACGTATATACATTGTGCAGTGTTTGCCACGATCAAGCTAATGAATGTATCCATCATCTTACATAGTTACCTTTTTTTTTTTTTTTAGATTTTATTTATTTATTTGACAGACAGAGACACAGCGAGAGAGGGAACACAAGCAGGGGGAGTGGGAGAGGGAGAAGCAGGCCTCGCGCTGAGCAGGGAGCCCAGTGCACAGCTCAGTCTCAGGACCCTGGGATCGTGACCTGAGCCGAAGGCAGACGCTTAACCGACTGAGCCCCCCAGGCGCCCCGGCATAGTTACCTTTTTTGCCACTGACTTTTGGAATCCTGAATTCACAGATCCCGGATGCCTGGCTCCGCCTCCAAGCTGGCACCCGCTGCTATTTCAGCCTCATCACAAGCTGTGTGGAGCTGACATCAGGTGAAGTCACTGCACTCGATGAGCTGGGCAGATTTGGGACACCCCTCTGTGGAGCAGACGCTGTGAAAACATTACGGATGCTGCTGGACCGTCTGGTTGTTGCAGATGTCCGCGAGGAAAGATTTGCTTTCTGATGGCCCAAGTTAAAACCGAGCAGCTGATCGGCTATTTCTGGTGCAGACTTGTTGCATTCCAAACTGTGATTCCTGCCCAAAGCAGCAGGTTGGGCGAGGGCATGTCACAGGGACTGTGACCCTCCCACCCACTCCTGACAGGTGGGGGACATCTCATGGCTGTGGATTGTTGTATTTGACTTTTCCTTTAGCTGCAATTGCCATCAATGGATTGATGATAGTCTGACTATTCCTTCCTCACTTTCTCTTGGTACACGCACCTCAGTGGGGCCGTCTGCTAAATGCAACTGTCCCCCCCCCAAAAAAAAACATTATCTTTTCTAGGGGGCTCACTAGATCCATGCTTAGGGTGAAAGGGGTAGAGAGTTATATAAACCCATTTTGAACATCTTTTAAAAAGCAGGATTTTGCCCCATTTCCTGAACCTAATTGAGTCTTTCCGGATAAGTTGCATAAAAAAAAATTTTTTTTTTTCTATGAAAATGCTTTTGTCCTTCTTGCGTAGAACCCTTCCAGACAAAGGTCTGGGTGAGGGTAGGGGGTGGCTGAAAAAGAATTAAAGATTTAATTACTGAATGGGACACACTGATTTGTTTTAAAGATTTCTTTATTTATTAGTGAGAGAGAGAGAGAGAGAGAGAGAGAGCATGAGTGGGAGGGGCAGAGGGAGAGGGAGAGAGAATCTCAAGCAGACTCCATGCCAAGCTCAGAGCCTGACGCAGGGCTCGATCCTAGGACCCCTGAGATCGTGACCCAAGAGGAAACCAAGAGTCAGACACTCAACCAACTGTGCCACCCAGGCTCCCAATACTGATTTTTTTAACAACAGAAAAAAACAAAACCCCAGTACTGGGAGGCTCAGGGGAGGAGAGGAGAGAGCATTACCGATCTTGGTTTTTCAGAACTGTTCTGGGCTTTCCTTTCTTTCTGAAGGAAAACTCCCCTTGTTGCCTTCCCAAGCAGCTTCTAGCTTTGAATTCAGATTCTGAGTCGAAGACCCCACCTGACAGCAGGGTGTGGCCCAGTTACTGCACTTTCCACGAACATATCCAGATGTCCACACAGCTCACTGACATGCAAAAACAATTTGGACCTGATGGCCTCAAGTAGTCCATCGTAAGCCAAGAACTCAAGGGAATTATCTGGACTGCAGTGAGAACCCTAGGATGGGAGGTCCCATCTAGGGGCCCTGATACCTCGATGTTCAGGTAAGTACATGGCCTGCTGGGGGCGGGGCAGTGCTAACAATGTAAACTCTGTGTTTCCAGGGGGACCACGCGGGGCCTCTGGGATTGTACTTCTCGTATGAGTCCCCTGAATATCATGATATTCATTGCTTGTGTCCTAGAAGGTGATCAGATCAGTTTCAACTTACTGGCCACAGTTGTGTTGGGCTGAATTGTTGCTGCCTCTGCTCAGGTAAAGAAAGGCTCCTACAGAAATGTAAAGAGGAAGCCATTTCCCTTTCTAAGACAAACCTTTATGATTCCTGGGTTTCATTGTACCTGGCTAAGTCCAAGATCTCTGCAGGGCATATCTGAGCTCAGTGCTGCATGTTTTGCTTTAAAGATGCCTTGGCTAAGGGCAAAGGGAGTGTGCAGAAAAGAGTTAGCCTAACAGTTCTAGAAAGGCCTGCTTATAAGTTTGGCCCTTGGCTAACGTCTGAAAATGTGGGTTTGGGGAGGGTTCCAGGGTTTCATTGGATGGGTACAGCAGGGTTTGTTAACACTTCTTATTAACATCTGTAATCAGCCTGTTGACAAATCAAAGTGGGAGTCTTACGAGACAGAATGTAAAAGTAGACGCCTGGAGAACAAAAGCTGGGAGGCATATTCTTTCGTCTTACCAAGAGGAGAGTTATACCATGTTCTCTGAAGATGATACCTCAAGAAACAGAAGTTGTAGAATTGTATTTAAGTGACAAAGAAAATCAATTGCAATCTAACTAAAACGTGTTTTGTGGAAGCAGGGAGTGGAAGGGGACAATGGCACTGTGAGAAAATCTTGGTCCTTCATAATGAGACGTCATTTTTTTTTTAAAGATTTTATTTATTTATTTGACAGAGAGAGAGATAGTGAGAGCAGGAACACAAGCAGGGGGAGTGGGAGAGGGAGAAGTAGGCTACCCGCGGAGCGGGGAGCCTGCTGCGGGACTCGATCCCAGGACCCCGGGATCATGACCTGAGCCGACAGCATACGCCTAACCATCTGAGCCACCCAGGGGCCCCGTCATTTGGTCTTCTCTATCACTAATTCTCTCTTCTGCCTCATTTATCCTACCAGTTAGAGCCTCCATTTTTTATTGCATCTCATTAATAGCCTTTTTGTTGTTGTTGTTTTTTTAAGATTTTATTTATTTGACAGACAGAGACACAGCGAAAGAGGGAACACAAGCAAGGGGAGTGGGAGAGGGAGAAGCAGGCTTCCCGTGGAGCAGGGAGCCCGATGCGGGGCTCGATCCCAGGACCCTGGGATCATGACCTGAGCGGAAGGCAGACGCTTAATGACTGAGCCACCCAGGCGCCCCAGCCTTTTTGTTTTTTGTTTTTTGTTTTTAAGATTTTTATTTATTTATTTGACAGAGAAAGACACAGCGAGAGAAGGAACACAAGCAGGGGGAGTGGGAGAGGGAGAAGCAGGCTTCCCGTGGAGCAGGGAGCCCTATGTGGGGCTCGATCTCAGGACCCTGGGATCATGACCTGAGCCGAAGGCAGACACTTAATGACTGAGCCACCCAGGTGCCCCGCCTTTTTGGTTTTGACTTGATTAGATAGTTCTTTTATTTCTCCAGAAAGGGATTCTCTAGTGTCTTCTATGCTTTTTTCAAGCCCAGCTAGTATCTTTATAATAGTTATTCTGAATTCTAGTTCCGACTTCTTACTTATGTCCATACCGATTAGGTCCCTGGCAGTCAGTACTGCCTCTTGTTCTCTTTTTTGAGGTGAATTTTTCCATCTTGTCATTCTGTCCAGAGAAGAATAGATGAACAAGAGAACAAAATACTGAGATGACAACAGTGATCCCAGAGAAATATCCACTAAACAAATTAGAAGAGACCTGAAAACAAAACAAATAATAATAATAATAATAAAAATAAAAATAAATTAAAATTAAAAAAAGAATATAATCAGACAGGTGAACAGAATAGAGCAATACACTGGATCCTTTGTGTATTTTGGCCCATTTGTTGGAAAACTAGATCCCAAAGTTGTAAAGAAAGAAAAACATATATGTACAAAAATAAAATTAAATACAGCGAAAGGATAGAATGTAACTGTAAAAATGAAAATTAAAAGACCAAATAAAAGAGAAAAAAGAAAAAAAAAGGAGGAATATAAACAGACAGTTGAACAGAACAGAGCAACACTCTATATCCTGAGTGTATTTTGGTTGGTTTGTTAGAAGAAACTACATCTCAAAATTGTAAAGAAAGAAAAACTTATATATATACAAAAATAAATTAAATATTTTGAAAGGATAGAATGTAACTGTGACGATGAAAATTCAAAAAGACTTTAACAAAAAGAAGGAGAAGAAGAAGAAAGAGAATATGATCAGACAGGTGAAGAGAATAGAGCCATATACTAGATTCTGGGTGTATTTTGGTCTGTTAGAAGCAACTACATCCCAAAATTGTAAAGAAAGAAAAACTTACATATATATATATACATATATATACATATATATGTATATATATATATACACACAAATAAAATTAAATACAATGAAAGCATAGAATGTAAAAATGACAATTAAAACATTTAAAAAAAAAAGAGTTGATGAAATAAGAAATTGGTTGTAAAAGGGAAGAGAAAAAAAATTAAAATTGAAAGACTAAAGAATTGTGGGAAAAAACCCATGAATTCTATGTGCTGTATTCCCCTAGCGCTGGAGTTTTGCAGTTCTTATTGATCAGTAAACTTGGTCTTGGCTGGATGTTCTTGCTGATCTTCTCGGGGAGGGGCCTGTTGTGTTGATTCTCCGTTTTGGAGGACGACCTTTTGAATTTGTGGGTGACTGTGTGTTGGGCTTGATTAAATATGGCCGCTGTATGATGCTTGGCTTGAGCCTCTAATTGCAATTTTACATCAAGAGAGGCAGCTCCTGAGAGAAAAATGGCTAAGGGATAAAACCATCAAGAAGCCCTCTTTGGTGTCTGGCCTCACAATATCCTAATTATGAAGGGTTGCTGGCAAATGGGAGAAGCCTTGTCTGGGGGATATGGGTGTCCCCAGGTGCGTCCTCTATCCAATCCTAAGGTAAGCGGGGCCACCCATTATCTCCACAAGTCCACAGTTAACCCCATGGAGTGGGGTACGCTCCAGCTTTTAAGGAGCGACTTTGTCATCCCCGCCACACAGAATTGGTCAAGGTGGTAGTTGAGTTATACGATTATTGGGGGACTCCATCCCGTTTTCCCGCTGTTCAAATAATTGTATGCCCACGGGGCCCTGTTATTATCCCCACAGAGTAACAAGCATGAAGATTGTCTATATGTGAGCTAGTGTGGCAGTTTCTCTGAAGTTTCCCTCGAGTTGTCTGGCTTAGGCAAACAACAAACATTCAAAGACAATCAGAACTAGAATTTGGCATCCGCAAAGGTATGTTATTGGAACATAATTTTTCTCTAAATTCATGCTTATTTCCCAGAGATAGCCAAATCAAGACTAATTCATTTGTAAAACAAGTCTGGTTTTTAAGTTTCTTTTTTTTTTTTTTAAATTCATTTGAGAGAGAGTGAGCAAGAGTGAAAGCACGAGCAGGGGGGAGAGCCAGAGAGACAGGGAGAAGCCGACTTGCCCCTAAAACAAGTCCAGTTTTAACAAACGTGGTCTAATTGTTTACATAAGCTCAGCAAGAATAGTGATTGACCGTATAGATCCTTTTTTTTTAATTAAATTTTTTTTTTTTTTAGAGAGAAAGCAGGGGTGGGGTGGAGGAACAGAGAGGGAGAGAGAGAATCTCAAGCAGGCTCCATGCCCATCATGGAGCCTGAGGCAGGTCAATCTCATGACCCTGAGATCATGACCTGAGCCAAAATCAAGAGTCCAACGCTAAACAGACTGAGCCACCCTGGTGCCCCTGACCATATAAATCCTTTAAACTCTGCTTTTCTGGGGGCGCCTGGGGGGCTCAGTTGGTTAAGCATCTGCCTTTGGCTCAGGTCATGATCCCAGGGTCCTGGGATCAAGCTCCACATCAGGCTCCCTGCTCAGTGGGGAGTCTGCTTCTCCCTCTCCCTCTGCCCCTTGCCCCGTTCTGTTCGTGCTCCCTTTCTCTTCCCTCAAATAAATAAATAAAATCTTAAAAAATATCTGCTTTGCTGGAACTTTTCATAAGGAATCTCTAGACTGAACTTTTAATAGCCGCTTGAGGCGAAAAGCCAGGCCACGTATCTGCCATCAGACATGGCTGCAATCCCTGTAGATTTGGGCAAATTCCTCTTCTCTAGGTCCCCAAAATGTCCTGAGGTTCCTGCACCTGCCAGGAAGTGATGTTCTTTACTCTCCTGGTACGGCTGCTGGGAACTCTATAAACAAGGTATCAGGCCCTTGGAAACATTTCCAAGGGGTTTCCCTGGCTCCATAAAGTCAACCTTAGTTCCTTAGAGCTGTCTGGTCATATCTGAGTCTATGCTTGTCTGTCTCAAACATGACATTTCAGTCAAAGCCTTGGTAAAATAACCAGTGTTTCCAGTGGTGTCCTGCTACAGGGAGAACAGATTCTTATTGAACTTACGCAAATAATTATAATCCCATGGGAAAAAAAATACTGAGAGTTTCTGAATTTTAGAGGGTTCAGGTAGGGAGAAAAGTTAAATGTTTCAATTTGTTCACAAAGGGATATTTTATCACATTTCTGTATATCACGGATGTCTTAAGAGAAAGTTTCCTTAATCTGGAAGAGCAAACATGAAAGAACCAGCTATGGTTCAAACAAGAGTCATAAAAACTTTAATTATCTTCTTTAATTCATTCAGTCCTACATTATTAATTTTTGTCCTGTTTGAACGCAGCTTTTCCATGAGTTCTGGAAATTCTTACCCAGTTCAGTTTTATGATCTTAAAGATAACAAATACCTGTATTTGTCCAAAAAAAAAAAAAAGTCCTTTTCATGAATCTCCTTGAAGACAAAACTCATTTTGCAAGAGCATCAGAACAATAACTATAAATGACCAAAAAACTCAGAAACGGACAAGGATAAAGATCTGATATGAGAGTTCATTATAATGCAGCTGACAAGGAAATCCAGTTATTTCTCAGACACCTAGCATTTTAATGATTAGAATATCAAGTGATGACCCGATACCAGAACATATTAAAACCTTAGGGATTTTATGCAATTTCTAAAACAGTTACAGCATTTACCCATTTAATACAACCTAAGGCATATTATTTGTTGGACGGTGCTTCCTGAGTAACTTAACATACCAAAGAAACAAGCCTCGTCAAAAAGACTTCATTTACAATTCAAATCTCAGGGAAGTTTGTCAGAAACCTTAGAAGGTTTTAAAGTACAGGTCTAAATAGGATTACAGATCATTATAAATTTTGAGAAGTTTTAACTTTAAGTAATCAAAGACCTGATAAAGACAAAACATAAAAACTTTCATTTACTGGATAAAGAAAAGAAAAAGAAACCTTTGTTTACACCTTCTTATCAAGAGCTGACCTGTAATCCAAGAAAACTTGTCTTTTTAACAAAGAGTAAAGCAGAATTTCAGTCTTATATCAGCATACTTTTAAAATCCATTCATTTCAATCTTAATCTGTCCTAACCACACATAAAATTCTTTTCTAAAGCTTTTCCTTCTACAACTTTCTTTTGTCTTCAGATTTTGTCCTAAGCCTTTTCGGTCTAACTAACCAGTCTCAATTTAGGACAAAGTTATTTTCTTTTTCCCTCAACAAAACGTATGCTCACTTCTTATACCTTTCTTACACGTCTCCTACTTTCTTACATAAAGAGTTGCTTTCCTTATCATTTCCATCAGTCTTAACTACATTCAGCAGAATTTTAACTCTCAGAAACTTTAGTCTCCAATGAAGACAAACTGTCTATCACAGCAGGATTTTAGATTGGCAAATTTATGAATGCACTTCATAATTTTTAGGAACATGCATTTTCCTAGGACAATGTCTCAGGAAGGCACACAGCATGTTTTCCAACAGACCCAGGTATCTTTAGTTTCTCTTCTTCTTTTTTTTTTTTTAAGATTTTATTTATTTTTACTTGAGAGAGAGCGTGAGAGAGAGAGAGGACGAGTCGGGCAGGGGAGAGGCAGAGGGAGATGCAGGCTCCCCGCTGAGCAGGGAGCCCGACGCGGGGCTCGATCCCAGGACCCCGGGATCATGACCTGAGCCGAAGGCAGATGCTTAACCAACTGAGCCACCCAGGCGCCCCTAGTT
Organism: Phoca vitulina; assembly: GCF_004348235.1. Lineage (NCBI taxonomy): Eukaryota > Metazoa > Chordata > Mammalia > Carnivora > Phocidae > Phoca > Phoca vitulina. Next base: position 9,206,053 of record NW_022589749.1, read on the forward strand.
TCTCTTCAATAAGAAGCCAAAAGCAGGTAAACCTTGTTTAGTCATTAGTGTTTCCGTATTTTATCTTATTTGGAAAAGACTTAGATATCCAATGATTTCAACCCAATTTATAATTTAACTTAGCAAAACTTCCAAGTTTCGGGTTACCAAAGATTTTGAAAGCTAACTTAACAATTACCCATGAGAACTTTATGAGACAGACAAAATTAACCATCATTTTTTAAAGTTTATTTATTTTTAGTGATCTCGATACCCAACGTGGGGCTTGAGCTCACAACCCTGAGATCAAGAGTCACGTGCTCTTCTGATTGCGCCAGCCAGGCGCACCTCCCTCCCCATACCCCCACCCTGCATCTTTTAAAGAAAAGTTTATTTATTTATAAAATGAACCATCATTTTAAGCCATCTTTTTGCTGATGAATTGCAATGGAGATAACATGAGTTTGTTTGACTTCAGTAAACCTTAGTAGAATAAAAGTTTTATATTTAATGCCGATAACTCTAAAAACATCTATTTTAGTTACACCAACAAGCTTAAATTAGCCTTATTACTGAGTATGTCGCATCTGTGTCCACTAGAAGTCGATGAGTTTGTTTCCCATCGTCAGTTTTTACCTGGGGTACCCGTGGGAAAGTCTAAGTGGGCGGTTTAAGTCCAGGGGAGCTGCTGGGCCTTCAGGGGGAAGGGAAAGACGATGGGATGGAGTAAAAGAGGGATCATCTGGAATGTGTGCAGGGCCAGATGGGCCATGAAACCCAGCAAGACACGTTCTACAGTTTTTGTAGAGGTCGGGATTTGGGGGACAGTGCCATGAAGGCTTGCACAGGAGACCTCTGACCATTTGAAGGAGTTCTGGCAAAAGAAGTCAAGTGGGAAAATAGTATTATAAGAAAGGGTTCCATAGAGGGGCCATACCTCTTGATCTGGGACTTTGTACCAAGGCCAGGAAACATGACATAAAAAGATGGGACATTTTTCCTCAGGCCTTGGGGGCCAAATTTGTTCCAGTTTTTAAAAAATACAGCCCCAAGGGCGCCTGGGTGGCTTAGTCGGTTAAGTGACTGCCTTTGGCTCAGGTCATGATCCTGGAGTCCCGGGATCGAGTCCTGCATCGGGCTCCCTGCTCAGCAGGGAGTCTGCTTCTCCCTCTTACCCTCCCCCCTCTCATGCTCTCTCTCTCTCTCTCTCATTCTCTCAAATAAATAAATAAAATCTTTAAAAAAATAAAAAATAAAAAATACAGCCCCAGGGCGAGTCCGAAGGAATAGAGGGGATTTGTAAAGACCAGCTGCAGATTCCCCAAGGGGCGTCCCACCAAGGGGAATGGAGCTCGGACTAGTGGTCTTGATTTCAGGCAGGGCGTCCCACTTGATGGAAGAAAAAGAACTTCGCCATGACTCCAGGCAGGATTCCTGAGGCACACGGATTGTAACACTCCTACAGCTCCCTCAAGAACTTCCTTTAATGTTTTACCACTAGAGCTTTGCTCTTGTCAGTGTTACTCCCCTCCCATAACTGTAACCTGCCCTCCCCCGCCACACACATACACAAGATATATGTTAGCAATTACCTTTCAAACCTGCAGCCCACTGATATACATTTGAAGGGTCTCATGACTAATGATTTACTAAACAATAGAAGCAACCTTATCTTAACAATGGCTAGCCCTCCAAGGTCCTGGAGACCTTGCTTTTAACATGCATGAATTCCTTAGAGACTTACGCTATTCCCTAACGCTGTTCACTAACTAACGAGTCTATAATCAGCCACTCCTCACAATCCCAGCACGGCCTTTCTGCCCACAGCCCCGTCCCTGTACTATAATAAAAGCACCTTTTTTTGCAACAAAAACGTCTCAAGAATTCTTTCCTGACCATTTGCCCGGCCCCACATTGCCACTGACCTGAAAAAGAGCCAGATGTCACATGGAGCAACTGACTCTACTAGGGTGTCCCACCAAGGAGAGGGTCATGGCAGAGAGCAAAAGGAATCCTTGTTGGGGCAACAGGGAAAGCTGGGCACCTGGTGGCCAAACTAGGTCAGAAAAAGGAGGTGGGGGACTCAGCACAATCACAGAGGAGCGTGTTCTGCCTACAGATCAAGATGGTGGCTGGATCTGCGAGAGTAAAGGGAAGCGGGGCATGCCTGAAAGAAGCCAGGCGGCTGAGAGTCAGTCCCCGTCGGGAGAGGGTCCCAACTGAGTCTGTAATGTGTGCGGATTTGCCCTGGATGAGCTGCAGATGGAGTGGAAGAGGAAAGGAAAGGGGTCCTTCGCCCTCACAGGCCCTCAGACCTTCAGACCACACCGGGGAGCCACCGTGGCCAGAGACTTTAGTTGTCTGAGGAATACTAGGGTTAGGCCACCAAAGGGCCAGAGAGAGAGGAGAGGGAGGGAAGGCTCCCTCTGAAGGCCAAGAGGAGAAATCCCTCACCCTTTCAGGCAAGGGCCATCTGAGGGGTTCCCCTTGTGACTTCGGATCCTCACCGAGGAGTAACCAGTTCTCCAAGCAACGGGAGAGGTCATCAGTCAGAGGTCATCAGTTCTCCCAGGAATCCGAGAGTCCATCCACCGAAGGAAAGTCCTGAGAAATTCCTAGAGAATCTGGGGAGAGTCCCAGGCCAGCAGAGGTCCCCCGTGTGAGCCACCAAATGTGGGGCGTCCCAATTGGGTGGGGGCCAGCGGTGCTGGACGCGCAGGAATTCACTCAAGGCAGAGCAAAGGAGATAGAAGTTTGCTGAATACACTGCAGGGAGGCAGTGGGCGGGACAGCAAAGGAGAGAGACCGTCCGCCACGAGGTGGTGGTGAGGGGCCACAGTTATAGGCTGGGGTGAGGACGTATGGGAATGTATGGAATTGTCCCTTTTTTGGTAACTGTGCCTGGTTGTGAGTAGCCCAGTGATTACTGAGGCCTATGGCTATTTCGAGGTGGGTCCCTTAATGAGCCTGCTTGCGTTCTGCCCAGTGGTGTGGTCGCTGGGGGCCCTTGTGCCTTGCTCACGGTTCCGTTGCTCAAGCCTATTGCCTGAACGTGGCCTCTCCAGGTTCCTCCTCTGTAAAATGGGAATTACAATAGTACCTCCTTCCATAGGGTTGTTACGAGGATCATCTGGTCTGATGTACGTGGAGTGCTTTGCCTGATACCTGGCCCACAGTAAGACTCGGTTAATGGTTACCGCTTACGTGGATTATTATGAGGAATGTGGGAAGGTCTCAAATGTTAGATTTGGGTATTTGGGTTTTATCTCTGAGGCAGTGCGAGTTTTATAGTTGCAACATCATCAGGCCTTTAAAGGCTCTTCTCTTCAAGGTCAACACAGGGAAGAGGGCTGAGCAGAGAACCCGGCTGTTCATAGCTGCTGTGCTTGGACTGGATCGGCCCAGTGGCCTATTTGTGATTCTTTATTATATTCAGAGAACATAAATAAACCAAAAGGCTTTAGTTGCATTTTAAAATTGGACCTAAAAACAGCCAAACGGTCCTGTGCTCTGCTTCCTAGAATCAACACAGCTACAGAGCCCCCAAAAGAGGGAATGAGGATTCAAAGGCACACGGATAGAACTCCTCTCCGCCCCAGGCCCCACAGCCCTGCCAGCCGGGGCAGGCAGCAGTTTGGGAGCAGGTGGGGGCTGGCCAGGGGGCTTGGCAGTTATCGGGGTAGCACAGTGGGGCGGGTGCAGATGGCTAGTCTTTATCTCTTGGGGCACAGAGCCCACAGGCCTGAGCTTTGGGGGCATGGGCAGCATCAGTGACAGCCTGGAGGGCCCAAGAGAGCTGTGGCATGGGGAACAGGACCCCTGGGCTCTGGAGACCGTGGACTTGGGCTACTCCCAGATCCTCTCTGAGTCTCAGTGTTCCAAACGGTGCAGGCAATGTGGGATGAAGGATGTCTTCTGGGCTCAGCTCTGGGGCTACTGAGGAATGTCTAGGATTTTGCTGCCAGCCTCTATTCCTACTCTGTTGTTACAGCATCTCACTTTTCCTTTCGGGAATCATCCCTTCCCCTTCCCGTCCATGTGGTTTGGGGGCAGGCGAGCCAAGACCAGCCAGTAAGGATCCCTGTGATTTCTTCAGGGATGGGAGCCTGACCAGAGCTGGCCAATGTGGGTTTGCCCTGGGACTTTTGCTTGAGAAAGAGCCTCTCTCTGAGCTCTGTATTTGTCAAACTTATCGAATGGTGCTTTGGGGGCCATCTAACTCCACTGAGGGAAAAACATGCCTGGGAAAGCAGGGATGGGAAAGAACTAGGCAGATTCCTAATATCTGAGCACCTTGGTGGTGGTGCGAGTGGTTCGGGTGGCCTCCAAGGGATCTCACTCAGAGTTCCCTGTCCCAGTGAGGAAGAGTCTCCTGTTTCTGACTCCTCCTATCCTGGGCATTACGGGGACACCCCTCAGATTGGCTACACCACCTATGTGAAGGAATGGCCAAGCTGGGCAGAAGAACTAAGATCTAAGGGATCTCCCAACTTTTCGGTTCCATCAGGGCTTATCCCAGGTGGATTTCCCCTCCCCGGGTGCCCCATCTTGTCCCTCCATGTGGCTATGCCAGACAGAACAATTCTACTAAAAGATGATCAGGTAGCTGTGCCATATAGAACACTAAAAGAAGTCTAGTGTATGCATTGACTTCTAAGGGAGTCTCAAGGGTGGGGAAACCAGGGTCGCTCTCTGGAGGTAGGACCAAGCCTGGGTAGGCACGATTCCTCCCAGCACCTCACAAGGAGGACAGGGGCTCTGGCTGTCAGTCGCATGAGTCGCTAGGACCACACATCAGGAAAAGATGAGGAGGAACTGAGGTAGGGGACGCCTTTTCCTCTCTTCCCAAGTCTCCCTGATCAACTATAAGAAATTGAGGTAAGGGACGCCTTTTCCTTTCTTCTTGTAGATGCATAATTCCCAGACCAAGACCTTACTCCTTTAAGAGTCCCTTCCTGGCATTGGAGGCTATAGGAAGAGTATCAGACCCATAAATTGCTCAATATCGTTTACTCGGATGCTTTCCTGGTTTTAACTGGATGAAGGCAACTCATTTTCTTTTGTCCTGGGACGTGGCCACAATAGAAGTTGGAGGAGGAGATGTGGCCACCTGAGGGACTTTGCCTTCCTGGTTTTAACTGGGAAAAATTTTATTTTGTTCTGATCTCAGCCATGTAGGATTGATCCTAGCCTCCTGGCTGCTTTGTTCCGGCTCTCCCCCCACCCCCCCTCCACTCCAGGAGGAACAAAGGAACACCACAGCCACATAAAAGTTGATAGGCAAATAGTCTGTAGGGGAATCTCCACCCCTGGCTCCATCCTTCCTAGGGTAAGATCAGGTCCGCATACCTGTCCCAACCTATCTTGGAACCCCTGCTGGTGCTCCAGGCTTTACCCTCTGCAAGAACAGGTAGTGCTCCAAGGGGGATCAAGGGAGGTACTGCTACAAGACCTGAGATGAAGGGCGACCTCAAAGTTTTCCAAGCTTGGATGTAATGCTTCTCTTAAGTCAGACCCTCTCTGAAGCAGAAAAATGTGGGGTTCTGGCCACCACTGAAAGATACGGGGATCAAGGGATGCATGAGCCCATGGGTGACTTCAGTTTCCAACTGGAGTCCCATCTGTACTTTCTCAAGACCCCAACCGGGGACCCTCTCAAGACCCCAGTTAGGATCCTAACGATCCCCTTGGAAATTGGTATCGCTGTCACTTCCAAGCTCGTATCATAGAGGGATTGAGTGGTATATGGGGGTTTCTCACTCATTTCCCAGGGTAATGGCTATAATTGGAACCAACTATGGTTAGTCTACCTCAGGACAGAGACTTTAAGGAATATTCCCAAGCAGCTGCCAAAACTCCCTTTGTTTTAGGGAAATTCCCTGTCTTCTCCGGACTGACAGGGACTGCATATTCCCACTTTGGTGGGGAAAAAAAGCATGGCATCTACTCATCTGTCCGAGCTGATGAGGTTTAGAACCAGGAACGATTCTATCTAGGTCTGCGGAAGGTCAAAAAAACTCGAGTTAAAATGGGGGTTAATCTTGTCTGTCTCAAAAGTTTTCATGGGTAATTGTTAAGAAAACTTTGCTTGGATGATAAATGGGATTACATCTAGGTCTTTTCCTAATAGAGTAAAGTGCTAAAGCGTTGATTACCAGACATCGGTGTGTGCTTTTCAAGGATATTTGGGTCTATTGATAAAAAATGGCGGTTAATCTTGCCTGTCTCAAAGTTTTCATGGGCAATTGTTAAGGTAGCTTTCAAAGTCTCTGGGAAAGGATATCTGGGTCTGTTGGTAAATAAACTGTCAACCCAAACTCGGGAAGAAGACCCAACAATTTTCTTAGATTGAGAGAGGCTCTCATTAAATACACAGCTATCTCCCCTGCCTGGTTGTCCCTGAGGCCGAGATTGTTCTTATTCGGAAAAAAACTGCAAAAGTTGGCTATTGGCCCCGAGGGGACCCTAGAAGAGCTCTAACAAGCTGCCAGTGGGTCTTTTACAGTCCGGACCCAGAGGAGAGTGAGGAAGATCGGCCTCCCAAGGCCCTGGCACCAAAGGCCATCTGGGTGGCCGCCCGGGACACTGGCCCCGTGACAAAAACCAAGGCCCTGTAACCCTTGTCCCACCTGTGGAGGGGGACGCTGGAAATCTGAATGCCCTCGGGGATGTCAATCTGCGAGGGCTCAGGTGGCCAGCGCCCCTGATTGGGACCTGATGGGGCCCGGGGCTCTCTGTGGTGGCTTCTCCACAACAGCCCACCATAGGGAACCCAGGGCCTCAGGGAATTTTGGAAACAGAAGGAAAACCAGTCGATTTCCTTCTTGATAACCGGAGCCAGCTCTTCTGTTCTACTCTCCACCCCGGGGCCAACTGTTCAACCGCAGTTTTGTCCTTAAGAGTGTCACTGGGCAACCCCAGAAGCCAAACTTTTTTCTCACCTTCTGGGGTGCACCTGCGGAGATCTAATTTTCTCTCACTCTTAATGCCTGGGAGCCCCACACTTCTCTTCATTCCCAGGTCTGGGCAGCTCAGGCTGTAGTGGGTCGGGCCTTAACAGCAGGGCCTGTTCCCATACACCTTAAGGACCCCACAACTTCCCCTTGTTGGAAAGGTTTTTTGGGCAGGACACTGCCGCTCCTGGGTACTAGAATATGGAGAAATAGCACACCCTCTCTCTCGGATCAAGGACACCCAGACAGCCGGTATCCATCTATTCATATGGGACCCAGAGTCGGAAAAAGCTTTTAAAAATCTCAAGAGGGCCTTGCTCAGTGCCCCAGCTTTAATTAAGTCTTCCTACCGGGAAGGCTTACAACTTGCATGTGACAGAAAGAACAGGAATGGCCTTGGGTGTCCTAACTCAGGCCTGGGGGCCAGCTCAACAGCCAATAGGAAACTACAAAACAGACTCTGGGACGGGATCTTATTATCTACACCCCTCATAACACCCAAGGCCTCCTATCAACTGATAGCCGTCGCTGGCTCACAGACAGCTGCCGTCTGCGCTACCAGGCCCTCTTCCTGGAAGGCCCAGTCATGCAAATAAAAACTTGTTCTACTTTAAAATCCCGCCACCTTCCTTCTGGGAAAAGGCACAGGACCAGAGCATGACTGTCAAGAAATCATAACCCAAACCTATGCTGCCTGGGAGGACTTAAAAAGAAACCCCAATAGCAAACCCAGAATGGACTTTATTTTCTGATGGGAGCTTATTTGTTAAACAGGGCACCCGAAAGGCTGGATCTTTATATGAAACAACAGAGAGTAACCCTCTCCCACCTGAGTCAAGCGCCCAACCGGCTGAGCTGAGGGCCCTCACCTGAGCTTTAGAGCTCAGTAAGGACAAAAGAGTCGGCGTATATACTGACTCCAGATACGCCTTTTCTAACTAAATGCAAACATGCCTTTCCTGACTGCTTCCGGTTCTCCTATCAAGTATCACCAGGAAGTCACCCAGCTCTACGAGCCATACATCAACCCCGGAAATAGCAGTTAGACGTTGCAAGGGGCACCAAAAAGGAACAGATGAAGTGTTGGAAGGGAATAGATTGGCCGATGCTACAGCAAAATCAGCTGCCAGGTCAATGACCCTTACGGTTGCCCCCCTAGTCTGGGATGGCTCCATAACCCAGGAAACACCCCGCTATTCATTTGAGGAAAGACAACGGGCAACACAACGGGGATATACTCCCCAGTCTACAGGCTGGCTCCAGGCAGAGGATGGTAGGCTTCACCTGCCAGCCGCTGACCAATGGAAGGTCCTAAAAACCCTACATCAAACCTTCCATTTAGGTTGAGATAAAACCCTACAAATGATCCACAAACCCTTTACAGGGAGAAATTTAGATAGGACTATTAAAAACATGTTAAAAACAATGAAGTCTGCCAGAAGAAGAACGCATTCTCCCATTCACAAATCCCCAGAGGCATGTAGCAAGTAGGAAGTTACCCCAGGGAAGATCGGCAAATGGACTTCACACGTGTCTAAAATGCATGGGTTCCTGGTACCTCCTGGTTTGGGTAGATACCTTCATGCACTGGATTGAGGCCTTCCTCTGTAAAACCGAAAAAGCCCCAGAAGTGATAAAGGCAATGGTAAATCCCTTGGTTTGGACTCCCCCAGTCCCTTCAGAGTGATAACAGAATCATTATCCCTCTTGCCAGGAGCTTTCTAACTCCCAGCTCCAAAATAACTAACCTGTCCCATTTCACCCTGGGGACTAAGGGCTTGTTAGCGCCGGGCTGGAAAGGGCCACATACAGGGATTGTAGCAACTCCAACAGCAAAGTGAAGCCTGGATCCACCATTCCAGGGTCAAATCCTGGTTCCCAACGGGGCCTAACAAGGAACCAAAATCCCTCTGTAAACTCAGAGAGGACCTCAAACTAGTCTTGAAGTGACAAGACACAGATAAATATTATTTCCCCTATATCCCATCAAATCGTCATCCTTATTGCATGTATGTGAGGGGTTCACTAAAACGTGCTCTGTTTCTCACAGGATCCCTGGCTGTACTCGGTCTTGCATTGTGCTCTGGGCCTTGCCTCCTAAATGCCCCAACCTGCTGTATATTTTCCAGAATAACGGTCAAACTCCAAATGGTATTTCAGATGGAGCCTCACTTGAAGGTCAAAACCAAACATCTGCAGGGGACCCCTTGATAGATTGGGAGGAGAGGAGCCCTGACTGCCCCCCCATCCAGCACCCCTAACCAGCAGAAGTAGCTACCATCGGTCGTCGACCTTTTTCCCTAATAGCAGTTAGGGTTACCTCTTCAGAGGGAGGAATGATGGACAGTTGGAAGGCAGGCAGGCAGAGACAAGGGCCCCCCCGCCCACCCTAAGAGGAAACCACCCTTAGGAGGATTTTACACCACCCTGGAAGGAGCCCTCCACTCTTTTCCATATGATAGATAGATGAAAAAATCTGATTGGATGACAGGTGCAGGGAGGGTTAATCAGATTAAAACAGCCAGCCAACAAGCCCATAAAACCCCCTAGACATAGAAACTCCAGAGGCAACCCCCTCGGGTCCCCTCCCTCCTTGGGGGCTTTGTACCATCACTTTGCTATCACTCAATAAACCTTGCTATTGCTGCCCACCAGTCTGTCTGGTCTACCTCTCCGTTCTTCGAAGCAGAGTGACGAAGAACTGTGGACACCGATGGAGAAAAAAATCCTGTAACAATTTCAGCCCAATGGGGAAAGCTGACCAGTAAGTCCTGTCTCCAGAACCACCGGTGGGGCTGGCCAAGGTGGTCTTCCACCACCTACCCCTCTTTCTCAATCCGGTTTCCCCCCTCCCTTTCACCAAGGTGAAGCCCTACAAACTTCTTGCACCTCAGCTCTGTCTCAGCGTCTGCTTCTGGAGAACCTGTCCCATGATAATGCCCTCACTACTTGCACCTCTCCCCCATTTGATTCGCTACAGTCAAGCATTGTGCCCATTTTGTCCTCTCAACTTAATATTATTTCTAATGTTTTACAGATAAGGGAACTGAGACTCAAGAGACTTGCCCAAATAGTCTATTTTGGGCAGAAAATGCCAAGCCAAGGGGCACCTGGCTGGCTCAGTCTTTAGAGCAAGCGACTCTCAGTCTCGGGGTCGTGAGTTTGAGCCCCACATTGGACATGGAGCCTACTTAAAAGAGTAAGAACAAAGGTAATACTGCATGGAGCACTGGGCGTTACACGCAAACAATGAATCATGGAACACTACATCAAAACTAATGATGTAATGTATGGTGACTAACATAACATAATAATAAAAAAAACCCAAAGGTAGTAAATGCTCAGCTTTCACCACCTCCTAATTCTTTTACTACATTTTCGTTTTACTTGTGCTTTTGAGGTGATTTCTGTTACATCTGTGTGATACGCTGGTGCACGTGCCATTCTCAACTCTAAGTTTCAATGAGTGACCTCACGTTGGTAGCTTGAAATTGGCCATAGGGAGTATTTACACCACAGAATTCAGCAAATGCTACAAACCAAGGCTGGATTTATTTTATTGTCAGGGCAGGAGTGCACAATCTACAGCCCCTGGTCCGAATCCGGACCGCGGTCTAATTTTTTTCCTCGCTGCCTGTTTTTGTAATAAAAGGCACACCGTGGTACCAACCCATTTACAAACTGTCTACGGCTGCTTTCCCCGTACAACAGCAGAGTTAAATAGCTACAGATATTTTTTGTTTTTTAATACAGTTTTCGTTGTAAGTTTATCTTATTTCAATTTTTGCAGTTTTAAAGTTTAATTTTTAGGAGAACTTAATTTTAGGTAATGCTGGTGTTAAAAAAAAAAAATGGTTTGCAAACTTTAATGGGCTTTCGTGAGCCTGTAGGAGCCGCTCCATGGCTCTGGTTGCCTGAGGTTAGGGAGTGGGAGGCCTTCATGACGGGGAGTGGGCAGAGGAGAGCAATGGCCAGGAGGCTGAGCAACTGCTCTGGCCGGAGGCCCGGGGCACATCAAAGGGGTTTTCTCTTTCCTCTCAGGTGAAACCACTCTCACGTCAGTAGTTCCACCATTGCGTAAGCGAGGGGCAAGGCTACTCAAGGTCAGACAGTGATGCCTTCCAGACTGAACCTCTGTCCTCATCACCCAGAGTCCCCGAGCTTTGAAACATCACCCACCCTTAGGTTCAGACGACTGGCTTTCCTTCTTCCCAAGGGCAATAGGGGAGTTAGCCTTGGCCTCCGACTGGCTGAGTTGCCGCCAATGCACTGCTTAATCTCTTTGAACCCTCTTGTCCCGTTTCTGAGTATTAGGAAGAGCTGTAAGTCTCTACTACCTATAGAGATAGGAGTGACTCTGCGTCCAATACAGTACATTTAACCTAACAACCCTGTAAGGTAGGTATTATTATTATTTTTTTTAAAGATTTTATTTATTTATTTGAGAGAGAGAGACTGAGAGAGAGAGCACATGAGAGGGGGGAGGGTGGGGAGGGTCAGAGGGAGAAGCAGACTCGCTGCCGAGCAGGGAGCCCGATGTGGGACTCGATCCAGGGACTCCAGGATCATGACCTGAGCCGAAGGCAGTCGCTTAACCAACTGAGCCACCCAGGTGCCCAAGGTAGGTATTATTATTATACCCATTTTACAATTCAGGAAACTGAGGCTCAGATAAGCTAAGTGGTTCATTCATACTAGTAAGTGGTAGAGTTGAGCTTCATTCCCTTTATTCTCAGTCCTGTTTTCTCATTTTTCCTGGTGTGTCTCACTGTTTCTGGAGAACCTTAGGATTTTTACAAATGAAAAGGGTCTGTGAGGCCGTTAATCTAGGGATGTCCGGAGAGTGTCCTGAAACAGAGAAGAACTGCTTGGGGTTGTGGAGTTGTACACTCATGCTTTGTCCATAAGGACGATGATTACTCTGCTCCAGCAGTTGTTGCCTGTGGGGACGTGGGCTTAATTTGGCCAGATTTTGTTTAATGAAGCTACAAAGTTGAATTTGTATGTAAAATCCATTGACTTCAAATTCATATATTGGGGCGCCTGGGTGGCTCTGGGGCGCCTGGGTGGCTCAGTTGGTTAAGCGACTGCCTTCGGCTCAGGTCATGATCCTGGAGTCCCTGGATCGAGTCCCGCATCGGGCTCCCTGCTCGGCGGGGAGCCTGCTTCTCCCTCTGACCCTCCCCCCTCTCATGTGCGCTCTCTCTCTCTCTCTCATTCTGTCTCAAATAAATAAATAAAATCTTTAAAAAAAAAAAATTCATATATATTTTTAAGATTTTTATTTATTTGAGAGAGAGAGTGTGTGTGGAGGAGGATGGGGAGGGGCAAAGGGAGAGGGAGACCCAAGCTCCCTGCCAAGCTGGGAGCCCAACTCAGGGCTCGATCCTGGCACCCTGGGATCATGACCTGAACCGAAGGCAGACACTTAACCGCCTGAACCACCAGGTGCCCTGAATTTATTTATTTATTTATTTATTTATTTTTAAGATTTTATTTATTTATTTGACAGAGACAGACAGAGTGAGAGAGGGAACACAAGCAGGGGGAGGGGAGAGGGAGAAGCAGGCTTCCCGCAGAGCAGGGAGCCCGATGCGGGGCTCGATCCCAGGACACTGGGATCATGACCTGAGCCGAAGGCAGACGCTTAACGACTGAGCCACCCAGGCGCCCCCTGAATTTATTTTTATTGAAGATTCACATACATGGAAAAGTGCAAAAAGGATACAGCTCTCTGAATTTTCACAAACTGAACACACATGTTTAACCAGCTCAGGTATGTGTTTTATTATTTATCACAGAATTAATGAAAGTTAATTTAGGGGGGGGAAGAAAAGAGAGGATACACCTAATTAAAAGTTAAAAAAAAGGAGAACGAAAATACAGAAGACAAACCCACCCAGTATCCTTCATCCATAGACTATAAACAACCACCATGACTGATTTGGGCGTAACCACCAAGATACACATCAATACATAGATAGGTGTGGATATGGGTATAGATATACTTTTCTGTAACAACTTTTTAAACATATGCATTGTAAACACTTTTCATAGTAATAAACACCTATGTTCATTGTGTATGTATGTGTGTTTCACTGAATGACTATATCATAATTACTTTCAACAAGACCTAGAGGCAAAATCTTGTCATTAGAAACAGCATCTACAATGATCTATCTTGCTTGGATGTGCAGTTTCTTTAATATTTTCTGTGTTAAATTTCTCTGAATTCACATTAATAAACATCCTATTTTTTCAATTGTCTTCTCCCCTGCCCCACACTCTGCCCAGGAACTAAATATTAACAATCTCACATGCATAATCCCCTGCCTTTCTCCTTTCTCGTGGTTTAGTTTATGTGCTGCCAAAGTGAGTACAGAGATTTTTTTTTCTTTGAAGTCATCTCTACATCCAACACAGGGCTCAAACTCACGACCCTGAGATCAAGAGTTGCATGCTCTACGGACTGAGCCAGCCAGGCGCCCCTCACTCTTCGTGCAGTCATATACAAGCATTTATATATACATATATGGGAGAATTGACTTTGTTGTATAGAAACAGGATCATACACTCTGTGGGGCTCTGCATCTTACTCTCCCAAGTGTTTAAATATTGACAACCGTGCTGGATATTCCTTTGCCCCTCCAAGTCTCTTCCCTCCCTGCCCTACCTACTCTGTATCCCAAACCCTTTGGCCCTTATCAGAGCTTATCAGGGGCTCCAGCAGGAGGGGAGAGGAGAGATATTTACTCCAGATGTTTTAGCAGGAGCTGTGTACCACTGAACACCACACTCCCGCTGGGTGGCTACACCCTCTCTCGGTCCTGAAACTGTTCTCTTCCCTTGCCCCTGTAGGTCTGGGGGTGGTAACTGACCTCCATGATTGCCAGTCCCAGAAGGTTTCATTATCCCTGATTTGCTCCCTTAAGTTTGCCCAGGACTCTGGAAACAGGCCTTTCATTAAATGCCCCTTAAATATCCTTCTGAGCATGCTGGCTACATCCGTAACTAATTTAAAATTCTTTAAAACTCATAGTGAACTGGGGTGTTCGGCTGGCTCAGTCAGAAGAGCACGTGACTCTTGATCTCAGGGTCATGAGTTCGAGCCCCATGGTAGATGTGGAGTCTACTTTATTATTTTTTTTAATAAAAAAGATTTATTTATTTATTTTAGAGAGAGCTTGACTCAGAGCCTGATCCCACGACCCCAAGATCATGACCTGAGCCAAAATCAAGAGTCAGATGACCAACCGACTGAGCCACCTAGGTGCCCCTGGAGCCTACTTTAAAAAAAAAAATAAATAAAAACTCCTAGTGAACCAACTCATACAGACACAATTCACACAATTTGGACCCTGAAGTCCAACCCCTTGGTTTATAGCTTCAGGACTGAAGGTAATGGACTTGCCAGTTTGTCTGACTCCCAGGGGCAGGAGGGGAAATAAGAAAAATTTGTTGAGTCCCGAAGGCAGGCTGTATGAAGTATGACCAACCATGTCTTCCTGGGGCAGCTCTAGCTTCCTGGCTCTATTTCCCAATTCCTTATCTCTTGGCCTCCTTGTTCTGGAATAAAAACGAGCACTTCGTGGATGTTTGGAAGAGACAAACAATTTAGATCCTCCTCGATTGTGGCAACTTTCTAGAACAAAGGCTTTGTTGGCTGTCCGTGGCCCCTGCAGATAAGATGAACCAGAACAACAGGAATGGGGAAGGAGCACATTGTTCCCTCAGCCTGTTCTCTTTGCATCCTCTATTAAACACTCACTCACAAACATTTGAAGATAAGCTTCACCCCACGTACTCTAAGAGTCCTAAGTGCATGGGACATACAGGTAAACATGCACTTACAATACCAGGTGGGAAGTGCTGCCAACAGCACCCCTAGCTTTGGGGTGGGTCAGAGAAAGATTTCCAGCAGAGGTAATGTTTGAGCTGGGTCTTTGAAAGAGGAGCTGGAATCAGCCTGGCCTGATATGGTGTTTTGTTTTGTTTTGTTTTGTTTTTTTTAAGATTTATTTATTTACCTAATTTTTATTTTTTAAAGATTTAATTAATTTATTTATTTGAGAGAGAGAGAGTGCAAGTGGGGGGAGGAGACTCTGGGCTGATTGTGGAGCCTGACTTGGGGCTCAGTCCCAGGACCCTGAGATTGTGACCTGAGCCGAAATCGAGAGCGGACACTTAACCAACTGACCCATCCAGGAGTTCCCTGAGATGGTATTCTAGAAGAGGGATGAGCAG
This sequence comes from Phoca vitulina, assembly GCF_004348235.1. Taxonomy (NCBI): domain Eukaryota; kingdom Metazoa; phylum Chordata; class Mammalia; order Carnivora; family Phocidae; genus Phoca; species Phoca vitulina. The sequence continues at coordinate 9,221,229 of NW_022589749.1, forward strand.
GTGCTAAGACCCAGTGCTAAGGGAGACTGAGCAATAAATGTGCCAGAAACTGCTAGAAGTTCAGTGTGACTGGAAAATAAGTTTGTTTATGTGCTGGTGTGTGTGGGTGCGTGTGTGTGTGTGTGTGTGTGTGTCCAAAGGCAAGCAGGGATTAGAAGGGTCATGAAAGCCAAGAGAAGCACACTGGAAAGCCATGGAAACCTTTTAAGCAGCAGAGTGACAATGTTACTCTTTGGGGAGGTTATTCTGGCTGTTAATGTGGAGAATGGATGAATGTGGTGACCTGGAAGCTAAGACCATGTCAGAGGCTGCTGCAATCTGGAAAAAGATTGGGATGTTGGGATGAGAGTGGTGGGGAGACAATGGATGGATTTGAGAGCTATGAAGGCAGTAGCAGGTACTGGATCTAGGTTTATTTTTATTTATTGTTTTTAAGATTTTATTTATTTATTTGTCAGAGAGGGAGAGAGAGAGAGCGAGCATGAGAGGGAGAAGCAGACTCCCCACTGAGCAGGGAGCCCATGCAGGACTCGATTCCAGGACCCTGGGATCATGACCTGAGCCGAAGGCAGAGGCTTAACCGACTGAGCCACCCAGGCGTCCCTGGATCTAGGTTTATAATAATGACAATATTGACAATAACATCATAGAGTGACTTAAACAGTAGCTCTGGTTTCAGATCAGTGGAAATCTTCCCACATGTGTAGCACAAGAGGCTTGGGTAGGAATCTGCACTCTGCCTTTTTTATTTGGAAAAATTTCAAACCTCAAGAATTGCAAGATAGTTGCTGCAAACATCCATATATCCTTCCCTTACCTCTTGTTACATTTTGCCTTTCCCTCAATCTATCTCTCTCCCTCTCTATCCCCCCACGCCCACCACCTTTATATTTAGGCATGTGTATGTATAGCTTTTTTCCTGAACCCCTTGAAAGTTGGTTGCAGAAATTATGACGCTGCATCTCTAAATACTTTAGCATTCATCTCTTTGAATAAGGAGATTCTCTTATATAATTACAATCCCATTATCTTACTGAGGAAATTTAACATTGATACAATACTATAATATAAAGTTCATAATAAAAATTTCAACAGGTTGTCCCAATAATGTCTTTTAAAGCTGCTGTTTTTGATTTTTAAAAATTTAAAAATTTAGATTTTTTTTTAGTAATCTCTACACCCAATGTGGGGCTGGAACTCATGGCCCCAAGATCAAGAGTCGTATGGCTCTCCAACTGAGCCAGCCAGGTGCCCCTGCTGCTTTTTATTTTTTAAAAAATCTAATATCTAATTAGGGATTGTGCACTGTGTTTAGTTATCATGTCTCTCTCTTTTCTTTTTTTTTGGAGGGGTGTCAATGTTAGAAATGTTAGTTTATTTAAAAAAGATAATTGAGGGGTGCCTGGGTGGCTCAGTTGGTTGAACATCTGCATTCGGCTCAGGTCATGATCTCAGGGTCTTTGGATCACATCCCATGTTGGGCTCCCTGCTCAGTGAGGCGGCTGCTTCTCCCTCTCCCTCTGTCCCTCCCCATGCTTGTGCTCTCTCGCTCTCTCAAATAAATAAATAAAATATTTTAAAAAATAAAAGATAATTGAACAAAATATAGGAGGCCGAATATAATCCATTCTACTTTTTTTCTTTTTCTTTTTTTTTTTTTTTAAGATTTTATTTATTTATTTGACAGAGAGAGAGATAGCGAGAGCAGGAACACAAGCAGGGGGGGTGGGAGAAGGAGAAGCAGGCTTCCCGCCGAGCAGGGAGCCCGATGTGGGACTCGATCCCAGGACTCTGGGATCATGACCTGAGCCGAAGGCAGACGCTTAACGACTGAGCCACCCAGGCGCCCTAAAGATTACTTTTGTAACTTTTTATTTTGAAAGAATTTCAAACTTACAGAAAAGTAGCAAAGATAGTAAGAAGAATGTTAATATATGTTTCACTCAGAATCACTAATTATTTACACTTTATCACATTTACCTTATCATCCTCTTGTCTGTAAGTATATATTTGTACTTTTTTCTGAACCATTTGAAAGTAAGTTGCCTTTCTTGCCCCTAAATACCATAGGGTGCATTTGCTAAGGATCTTGTCTTATATAACCACAGTACAAGTATCAAAATCAGAAAATTTCCGTCAATACTACACTCTCCATATTCAAATTTCCTCCAATTGTCCCAAGAATGTCCTTTATAGGGTGCTTTTGTTTGTTTGTTTGTTTTGTTTTTTGGGGGGGGGGAACTGGGAGTCAATCAAGGATCACACATTGCATTTATTTATTTATTTATTTTTAAAAGATTTTATTTATTTATTTGACAGAGAAAGACACAGTGAGAAAGGGAACAGAAGCAGGGGGAATGGGAGAGGGAGAAGCAGGCTTCTTGCCGAGCAGGGAGCCCGATGTGGGACTCGATCCCAGGACCCTGGGATCATGACCTGAGCCGAAGGCAGACGTTTAACGACTGAGCCACCCAGGCGCCCCAAGCCAGTTGTTTTGAAGAGTGTTCTTTAATTCGGATTTGTGTTTATTTACCGTGATTAGATTTAGGACAAACATGTTTGAATACTGCATAGATGATGGTGTGTCGTTTTCACTGCAAAATATTAGGGGGCACATGTTTGGATGTCAAGTTTCATCATTTGGTTAAGCTGGGTTGAAAATTTGGAAGCTTATTCTGCTGTTTGGGCAAGTTGGTTATTGAAAGGGTTTTCTCAGTTGTCAAATGAGGACAATAATAATCCTGGTTTCACAAGGTTGTTGAATTGATACATGTAAGGCACTTAGAACAGTGTCTGGCACGTTGTAAGGATTTGATAAATTATTATCATCACTATGTTTGCAAAAATTTATAGAGGCCTTAATATGTAAGAGGCACTGAGTCGTAACTCAATTCTTTACCTTTCCAGTTCCTGGGACAGTGTACGACATAGAGGAGACAGTCAATAAATATTTGTTGGCAAAATGACAGCTCTGAGATATATTGCTATCAATATCCAACCATTTTATAGATGAGGAAACAGGCTCAGAGCAGTGAAGTAATTTACCTAGGGTCATGTACGTTACAGTAAGTGGCAAGAACCAGACTTGAACCTAAGCTTGTAGGGTCTGTAAAATGGGGGATAAGGAGGGGCATCTGGCTGGCTAGGCCAGTGGAGCATGTGACTCTTGATCTCGGGACTTCCAAGTTCCAGCCCCGCGTTGGGTTTGGAGATTACTTAAAAGTAATAAAATCTTAGAGTGCCTGGGTGGCTCAGTCGGTTGAGCATCTGACTGTTGATATCCGCTCAGGTCATGATGTCAAGGTCATGAGATGGATCCCCCCCCCCCTCCCCCGTTTCGGGCGTGGGGCATCCTTAGGATTCTCTCTCTCCCTCTGCCCCTCCCCACCTCCCGCGTGCACACTCTCTCTCTAAAAAATAATAATAATATTAATAATAATTTTAAAAAATAACATCTTTAAAAAAATGGGGGGTAAGGAATCTGAATGTGTTTTGTTAACTCTCAAGGGCTGGGTAGATGTGAAGAGCTGAACTGGAGCGCCCCGCACAGTGCTTTGGCAAAAACATGTGGTAGGCACTCAATAGATGTCTGCTGAATGAATGTGAAAGCGAACGGGTCATCGAGGGAGAGATCATCTTGTTCTGGCTGGTGAGGGACCTGGAACCCATTCCTCCCCATACCGGCCTTCCCCAGTCACCAGAAGATTCCCCAGTTGCAGCAGGGTGTGGCTTCCGGAGACCCCGCCCCCAAACCCCGCCCCTCCCTTCAACCGCGGCTCGCGGATGGCGAGGAATTTTGGCTCGCGGGCGAACCCGTAGCCGCAGTCTCCTCGGGCGTCCGCATCCAGGAAGCCGGGAAGCCTGGTGTCCAGGACCCCGCGCGGAGGTCCACGATGTCGGAGGGCGAAACTAGACAGAGCGAAGACTCCCCGCAGGCCGGCGCGGTGACAGTCAGCGACGTGCAGGAGCTCATACGGCGCAAGGAGGAGATCGAGGCGCAGATCAAAGCCAATTATGACGTGCTGGAGAGCGTGAGTGTGGGCTCGGGGCTCCCGGGCGGGCGTGGGGGGAGCCCAGGCCCTCCTGACCTGGGAGGATTGGGAGGCCGGGGCGGTCTGCGTTTGAGCTCTTCGCAGTGGCGCTCTCCCTCCCCGGGAGGCCCAAAGCGCGGCAACTGCGGCCTCTGTCGGCGGCAGGCAGGAGGCAACTGAGAGCAATGGGTGTTGGTATACAGCAAGCGTTTATGGAGCCCTTACCGTGTGCCGGGCGCTGTTTTATTTTTTATTTTTATTTTTATTTTTTTTTAAAGATTTTATTTATTTGACACAGAGAGAGAGAGATCACAAGTAGGCAGACAGGCAGGCAGAGGGAGAGGGAGAAGCAGGCTCCCCGCTGAGCACAGAGCCCGATGTGGGGCTCGATCCCAGGACCCTGGGATCATGACCTAC